>NC_090445.1:33121915-33443165 GCF_031143425.1 Pleurodeles waltl
GGTGTGGTACTCCGACCTTCTCCAACTCTCAACGTGCCCGCCGCTCCATCTCCCTTTCAGGGCAGACCTCCTCTCACAGTCGCAGGGGCAGGTTCTACACCCCAACCTCCAGAGTCTGCACCTACATGCCTGGAGATTGAACGGGGCAACCTGAGTTCCTTCTCTCTCCCGCCTGAGGTAGTGGATGTTATATTAGCGGCCAGGCGACACTCCACTAAATCTATCTACGCTAATAGGTGGTCTAAATTTGTTGCGTGGTGTGGAGAGAGGCAGATTGATCCCTTACATTTACTTTGTCCACGTTCTATCCTCCGCCTCATCCTTCCAAAGAGGAAGAAAGACTGCACCGTCTGGACCCAAAGAGAGCGTTGAGCTTCTTTATCGATAGAACAAGGGATTTCAGGCTGGAGGATCAGCTGTTTATTGGATACGTGGGCAAGAGGAGAGGAAAGGCAGTCCACAAGAGAACACTATCCAGGTGGGTTGTTCTTTGCATTAAAATATGTTACTCTTTGGCAAAGAAGGATCCTCCTGAGGGCATTAGAGCTCATTCCACCAGAGCTAAGTTGGCCACTTCGGCCTTAGCCAGAGGTGTTCCTGTGGTCGACATCTGCAAGGCCGCAACTTGGTCGTCCCTTCACACTTTTGCAAAACATTACTGTTTAGATTCTGAGGTTAGAAGGGACGGCCATTTTGCACGGTCAGTGCTGCAGGATTTCTTGGTTTGACCATTTAGGCACCCACCGCCGGGCGTGGTACTGCTTTGGGACTCTATTCATGAGGTGAGGAATCCACAGGTAGTTGTATCCATCAGAAGAACGAGTTACTTACCTTCGGTAACGACTTTTCTGGTGGATACATTAGCTACCTGTGGATTCCTCACGTTTTTTTGTATTTATTTTAATTACACAGACCTGCCAGACAACTGCATCTGTCAGGCTTACCTAAGAGGTCCTAGCGAGTGCAAATTGTCTACCCCAGGGTTTGTGAAACAAAGTAACCAACAACAAAATTGTTGGTTACTACATGATCCTGTGAAATTCAATGTAACAAAATGCCTGTCTACAGGCATTACAACCGTGTAATATCAATCAAACCATAAAGGCCTGCTGGCCAAGTCAGACCTACTGCCTTTGCTGTGTCTTATCTTAGAAAATAAATTAGGCCTACAGCCTTGATCAATGGTGTGTCACATTTTCCAAGTGAGTCTTGCTTTGTTAAGCAAAAATGTTTCACATGACAAAAAGTGAAATACAAGCACTCTTTTTTTTAACTAAAGCAGATATCTGCTGAATAAAATCTGTATTTGGGTGTATCGTTTGTCCCAGCTCTTCTCACAGTAGACAATAAATTACAAATATGTACACAATTATAGTTGGCATAACAATAAATGGCCCTTCTCAAAATGGCATAACAAATATGCTCAAAGTGCAAACCTACTTTGAGGTTTGCACACGGATAACCAACATTAAAATTTTGGCCTGCTGCCAGTGGGTTGCTCGTGGGGGCTCTGACTGCTTCTGCTGGCTCTCCTGTCTTCTGAGGGTCAGCCCGCACTCCTATCCAAGTGTTGAGTCCCCTGGCCCTTGCTGGTCCTCTTCAGCTCTGCAAAGCTCCAATAGCTCCAGTTGCATTTGCTTGTGCTTGTTGGCAGTCCTCCTGACTACTGACCCATCTGCAATCTGGCGATTGTCGAGGGGCAGCTCGTAGGCAACTGCAGGGACTTCTCTACAGCTCTTGCGTTCCGCAGGTGGACTTCATCCACCACCTTCGACCCCAATCTTCACCCACAAAAGGGTGGGCATTGCCTCCTGCCCCACCTAGACACTCCTTCGTGGACTGGACTCTGTCCCCTTTTTTTGCAGGTCCTCTTCATCCAGAATCCACCATTGGGTTCCACCGGCCTGGTCCTGCTTTTGCAATATTCCAAGTCCCGATGTTAGCCTATTGGATAACTTACCTCTGCTCACCTGGTTGCTGGAGGTCTTCTAGACACTTACCTCTTGGGGTGCCACTCTCTCACAGCCCTTGGCTAACTACTCCATATCCTCTGGTGGGTCGGGGATTCCACTCTATCCCAGCCCTTGGCTAACTAATCCATATCCTCTGGTGGGGGTTTCATTCTCGCATTCCACTTTTTATTATATGCCCCCCCCCCCATACAGCCCTTGCTATTTTATACTATTTCCTAATACTTACCTGTGTATATTTTTTGTGTACTTACCTCTAGATGGGGGTTTGCTTATAGTAATCTAGTTTGGTGTTCCTGTTATAGAGTACCTTTAGTTTTGCAACACTGTGGGGTCCTTTCATGTGTGATAAGTTACTGTGTGACTACTGTGGTGTTGCAAGTGCTTCACACTCCTCCTAGATAAAGTTTGGCTGCTCACCACAGCTACCACTACAGAGCCCTGGCTAACTAGGCACTGTAACACTATCTAATAAGGGTTGCCTGGACGGACCAAGTATGAGGTGTAACACCATATGTGTCCACCACACACTGGGCCAGCCTCCTACAGAAGGCCTGCTTAAAGCCCTGCAGCGCCTGTCATAGACTGATGTTGGTGATGGACCTGCACCTTGTTTGCCTTTGGTGCCTCAAGCATGACCATGACGTGAAGACTTGTGTCGACTGCCGCACCATGAATTCAAAGGCCTTGAGGGTGCAGTCCCCCAAGCTCCTTGTAGTCTGAAGTGCAACATCATGATGCTCTTGATCTCGGTCGAGAGAAAGGACCCGGGATCAGTAGCAGAGTTTAAGATCTTTATTGGGCCACTTGGGTAAGTCCCACCACAAGAAGAAGAATAAGAAGTCAAATAGGTCTTCGACTTCACCCTGTCTGTTGAAGTAATCTGTCGAGACAAGGGAGTGTCATCATTCGAGTCCTGGGTTTGCAGTTGAGCCAGCGCCTGGGCCGACTCCACGCCTTCTTGAGTTTCCAGAAGCTGGAGTGGCCCACCCTTTCTTTGTGAATCATATTTGGGTGGCTTGTTTCCTCTGTCACGCCTTCGGGCCCCACAGGTTCAGAAAGAGGCCCTACTGGGTCTCCACCAACTGCTGCAGACCTGGCTCCAGTGGGGCCTTTGGATCCAGACCAGTGCTGGTCATAGCACCTCGACTTTCCCTGGTGCTGGCCTCAATGTTGATGCCACCAGCGCTGCCAGCGGTCCCATCCCCATAGTCATCCCTGACTCCAACACGGAGCCAGAGGGGCCATGCCTCCCAGGCCGGATCCTGAGCCCTATTCCTATGGGCTTGGACTCGGGGAGGAGTGGGAGAGGCTGCTGGATCCTGAGGAATCCCTGTGCCTAGATTCCAACTTGGACTGGTGTGAGGACCTGGTGGATGCCAGCGAACTGGGTACTTCTCAAGGTTCTTGCATGGTCTCTCCTCCTACCATGGCTAGGGAGGAGGGAGCCTCATTTGCAATGGTGGTGAGAAGGGTAACTGTGGTCCTTGACCTTCAGTTGCCTTCAGTGGCTGTGAAGACTAACATCTTGATGGAGGTGCTTTCTGCCATGAGTGGCCCTCCTCAGAACTGCTTCTTCATTTTAAATGAGCCTTCATGGACGTCCTGCTAGGATCTTGGTCCAAACCCTGCACAGGGGCTCCTGCGAACAGGACGATTGCCTGCTGACATCGCCTTGCCCCAGAGGACCTCAGTTTCCTTACCCATCACCCTACCCCAGGGAGTTTGGTTGTCCAAGCCTCACCCTCCTGTGTAATTTCTGGTGTATTCCCTACCACACCACCGGAGAGGGACTCCAAGAGCCTGGGCACCTTAGGAAAGAAAATGTTTTCTTCCACCATCCTGGCAGTGTGGTCCGTCAATGCAGCATGCCTTTTGGGCCATTACTCCTAAGCACTGTGGGTACAGTTGTGCAGGTGCAGCCAATAGTCCAGGGGGAGTCAAAGGCTGCACTCTCCCATCCTGTTGCTGACAGTAGAGATGCAGCCAAGGTTATGATTCAATGTATACTAGATACCACTGGCTCACTGGGCAGAGCAGTTTCATAGTTGATGGCCTCACAGCGTCACACCTGGTTGAGGATAACTGGCTTTTCAGGGGATGCCCAACCATCGCTTATAGATGCCATTGGATGGCACATGTCTCTTCAAAGATAGGGGATTCAGCGCTGGAGTGCTTCAAGTATAGTATGGCTAAGGCCAGATCTTTGGGCCTGTCCATGCATCCTCATCAACCCCAGTCTGCCTTTCGCACCTTTTGAGGCTATGGAAGAGGCTTTCAACCACGACTTTACTCACCCAGCCACCACGGCGTGCAAGCTTCTCAGCCTCAGCGTGGCTGAGGATGCAGTATTTACAGACCTTGTGGGTCGGGCAGCCAGAGGTCGGGCCAGTCCACCACTCCCCCGGCAGCTGCAGCCTCCAAACAGGCAGGAAACGCCATCATCTGCCCCACAGGTGGTCTAGAACATCAGACCAGTGGGTTTTTCAAATTGTCCGAGGGGGTTACTACCACCCGCTTCATAACTTCCCCTCCACCCATACAACCACTCTGATCTGATCTGTTAGAGAGCACCCAGAAGCACAGGGGGCCTGGAATGTTTGTGGGGCAATAAACATGTTTATGGGACACGCTAGTTTCTTTGTGGGTGCGCACAGACGTGAACCCAGTGAAGCAGCATTTCTTTGAGTAATAATTGCTTTTAGAGGCCAGACACTAAGGGAGGATACGCTGTTACCGAGCTAGAAATAGCATCTTTCTAAAACAGAACCATCTTCATGTACTGAACATAGTGCCTTGTAAACTGTAGGGAGTCTCTGGCTCAATGTTACTATATTTTTTTTACCTCTTATATTTGCTAGGTTATGGTATACTGTCCGATAGTTTGTTGTGTTGGACTTGGGCTTCACTGTGCAGTGCTAAGGTTTTCCTTGTTTAATTTCGGATTCACATTTCTTTGGATACCGCTCTGCATCCCTGAACTGTTTAAACAGGGTATGTTCAGTTGTGTGATGCCAAGGTTTGGTAGGTTATGCTTGCCTTCTCTAATAAATAATGGCATTTTTTTCGTTTTTTGCTGCAGATAGAGGAATACGGTAAATGGAAGTGCTTTAGTTATGTGCAGGGCCACTGGAATTATGTGGCAGAGAGGACCAAATTATGAGGCAGGGTTGACCAATATATGTGGCAAGAAAAGTACAGTTATGCATTTACAATGCCAATAGCTCTAATTCAAGCAAATGCGAGACCTATTGCATTGGTTTTTTTTTATTTTAGTTTTGCAGCGAGTCACTTTTTACATTTTTTTAAAACATGCATGCCTGATTTTTATATTTTATTGCTTTGAAAATGTTCATGCTCTCATGTTGCAAATTGTCATGTTTTATATTTTGCAAAACAAAAAATGCATTAAAAAAAACTATAGACTTGCCAAAGGCAGTCCTAGTTCCTTTGCCAATGTTTTTTTGAGAACTGTTTTTCTCTGTTGGAAAAATTGTTCTAATAAATGTAAAACACATTTGTGCTTTTTTTTACTCCTAATTTCACCGTCAGTCATATATCCACCATAGCAGGATGCACCCCACCAGACTGATACATGTCTTACTGAACGGATGTTACCACCATGGTGTAATCATTGGATATTGGCCCGTATTCTGAATCCTTAGCCTTGTCCAGACAGTTTTCGCTGTTCTCGTTGGGAGATCTGATTGACTACTCTAGACCAGTGGACTCCGCTGGAAGGATACCTAAACCCAGTTTCTATAGATTTCCCTGCATGCTAATAGGATCATGTAAAATAGCAACTGCTCCTCTCCTTCATTTAGTCTCCCAGAAAGCTTGGAATCAATACCAAATAGAAGTAGGGTATCTGTTAAATTCACATGTTGATTGAAGACTCCAGACAGAGTTTTACTGACATACTGCCAGAATTAAAAGAGCTTTGGACATGCTAAAAAGATGTTTATCATCCACCTGAGGTAATCTGCATCTTAAAAAAAAGTTGGGTTTGTTTTGTGATTTTTGCCAACTTTTAAGGTGACCAATACAGTCTATGCAGTGTAAAGAAGTGACTACACTTTAATTAAGCAGGTTTGACTATTTCATCTAATATTTTAAAAGATTTGAGCCAAACATCTTCAAGAAGCGAGAGTATCTTCCCAAATCAGAATTCTAGGCTTTGATGATTTCCCAGTACCAATATGCTACTTCTTTCCTAAATGGTAAGAAAACCATCTTATTCTCTATTTCCCCACTCTCCTGTCCTCACCACGTTTGAGCCAAACACCAAGAAGCGATTTGGAGGTACTTAAATCTAGAAAGTGAGCCTCTAGTTTTGTCTGCAATCTACTATCATGAGATTACCTCAGATCTAGATCTGAGATCTCCTCAAGTTCGTATTCCAGCCGCTTTAAGAAAGATAGAGAGTGTGTCATTTATACATTTAGGTGTTCCAGGGGAATCCCAAATTGGTGAATCATTAGAGTAATGAGGGACTGCAAAGAATTTCCTTACGGCACACCACACTGAGAGGCTTGCTAAAAATACCTTTAACCTAACATTTTTTGAAAATCATGGGGTTACCAAATTTCAAAAGAAAATCTTCCTGTCCACGCTTAATTGACATAGCTGTAAAGAGGTACCCCAGCGTTGAATACTTTACCGCTGAGCTTAACATGTCGAAGTTTTTAAGCTGAAAAGCATAAAGTATAGTTGGAAGTCCAGTAACACTAAGCACCCACTCTTTTATTTGTTCCTAAGCTTTTTCTAAGAAAGTATAGGTATCTTATACCCCCAAATAAAGGAACTCACTTCGTCCTGCAATCTGTTTATAGTTTTCTTAGGGAAAATTAATGGGTCAGTTTTGGGAGGATGATTACCTTTATCAAATTTGCTTGACCGTATATATTTAAAGGGAGAGACCTCTACTTCCGCAGCAGTAGGCTGATTTCTTTAGCCACTCTAGTAATATTGGAAGTGGCTAGCTCGTCAAGTTTTTGGGCTATTGTGACCCCTAGATATCAGATTTGATGCTTCAAATTATGTGGGTATCCTACTGTAAGGAAATGCCTCCTTGGCATGGTTACCCCCTGACTTTTTGCCTTTGCTGATGCCAAGTTATGATTTGAAGGTGTGCTGAGGCCTGCTAACCAGGCCCCAGCACCAGTGTTCTTTCCCTAAAACTGTACCTTTGTTTCCACAATTGGCACACCCTGGCATCCAGGTAAGTCCCTTGTAACTGGTACCAAGGGCCCTGATGCCAGGGAAGGTCTCTAAGGGCTGCAGCATGTCTTATGCCACCCTGGGGACCCCTCACTCAGCACAGACACACTGCTTGCCAGCTTGTGTGTGCTGGTGGGGAGAAAATGACTAAGTCGACATGGCACTCCCCTCTGGGTGCCATGCCAACCTCACACTGCCTATGGCATAGATAAGTCACCCCTCTAGCAGGCCTTACAGCCCTAAGGCAGGGTGCAGTATACCATATGTGAGGGCATAGGTGCATGAGCACTATGCCCCTACAGTGTCTAAGCAAAACCTTAGACATTGTAAGTGCAGGGTAGCCATAAGAGTATATGGTCTGGGAGTCTGTCATACATGAGCTCCACAGCACCATAATGGCTACACTGAAAACTGGGAAGTTTGGTATCAAACTTCTCAGCACAATAAATGCACACTGATGCCAGTGTACATTTTATTGTGAAATACACCTCAGAGGGCATCTTAGAGATGCCCCCTGAAAACATACCCGACTTCTAGTGTGGGCTGACTAGTTTTACCAGCCTGCCACACACCAAACATGTTGCTGGCCACATGGGGGGAGTGTCTTTGTCACTCTGTGGCTAGTAACAAAGCCTGTACTAGGTGGAGGTGCTTCTCACCTCCCCCTGCAGGAATTGTAACACCTGGCGGTGAGCCTCAAAGGCTCACCCCCTTTGTTACAGCACCCCAGGGCACTCCAGCTAGTGGAGATGCCTGCCCCCTCCGGCCACGGCCCCACCTTTGGCGGCAAGGCCGGAGCAGATAATGAGAAAAACAAGGAGTCACTGGCCAGTCAGGACAACCCCTAAGGTGTCCTGAGCTGAGGTGACTCTGACTTTTAGAAATCCTCCATCTTGCAGATGGAGGATTCCCCCAATAGGATTAGGGATGTGCCCCCCTCCCCCAGGGAGGAGGCACAAATAGGGTGTAGCCACCCTCAGGGCTAGTAGCCATTGGCTACTAACCCCCCAGACCTAAACACACCCCTAAATTGAGTATTTAGGGGCTCCCAGAAGCTAGCAAGATAGATTCCTGCAACCTGAAGACAAAGAAGGACTGCTGACCTGAACGCCCTGCAGAGAAGACGGAGACACCAACTGTTTTGGCCCCAGCCCTACCGGCCTGTCTCCCCACTTCAAGAAAAACTGCAACAGCGACGCGTTCCCCACGGTCCAGCGACCTCTGAAGCCTCAGAGGACTACCCTGCATCTAAAAGGACCAAGAACTCCCGAGGACAGCGGCTCTGCTCCAAAGAAGAAACAACTTTGCAACAAAGAAACAACTTTTAAAGGACTGCACGTTTCCTGCCGGAAGCGTGAGACTTTCCACTCTGTACCTGACGCCCCCGGCTCAACCTGCGGAGAAACAACACTACAGGGAGGACTCCCCGGCACCTGCGACCCTGTGAGTAGCCAGAGTTGACCCCCCTAAACCTCCCCCCCAGGGGCGCCTGCAGAGGGAATCCAGAGACTCCCCCTGACCGCGACTGCCTGCTTCTAAAAACCCGACGCCTGGTAAAGACACTGCACCCGCAGCCCCCAGGACCTGAAGGATCCGAGCTCCAGTGCAGGAGCGACCCCCAGGTGGCCCTCTCCCTTGCCCAGGTGGTGGCTACCCCGAGGAGCCCCCCCCCCCCTTGCCTGCCTGCTTCGCTGAAGAGACCCCTGGGTCTCCCATTGATCTCCATTGCAAAACCGACGCCTGTTTGCACTCTGCACCCGGCCGCCCGTGCCGCTGAGGGTGTACTTTTTGTGCTGACTTGTGTGTCCCCCGGTGCCCTACAAAACCCCCCTGGTCTGCCCTCCGAAGTCGCGGGTACCTACCTGCTGGCAGACTGGAACCGGGGCACCCCCTTCTCCATTGAAGCCTATGCGTTTTGGGCACCACTTTGACCTCTGCACCTGACCGGCCCTGAGCTGCTGGTGTGGTAACTTTGGGGTTGCCCTGAACCCCCAACGGTGGGCTACCTTGGACCCAACATTGAACCCTGTAGGTGGTTTACTTACATGCAGAACTAACAAATACTTACCTCCCCCAGGAACTGTTGAAAATTGCACTGTGCCTAGTTTTAAAATAGCTTATTGCCATTTTTGCCAAAACTATACATGCTATTTTGCTGATTCAAAGTTCCTATGATACCTAAGTGAAGTACCTTTCATTTGAAGTATTGATTGTAAATCTTGAACCTGTGGTTCTTAAAATAAACTAAGAAAATATATTTTTCTATATAAAAACCTATTGGCCTGGAATTGTCTTTGAGTGTGTGTTGCTCATTTATTGCCTGTGTGTGTACAACAAATGCTTAACACTACCCTCTGATAAGCCTACTGCTCGACCACACTACCACAAAATAGAGCATTAGAATGATCTATTTTTGCCACTATCTTACCTCTAAGGGGAACCCTTGGACTCTGTGCATGCTATTTCTTACTTTGAAATGGTACATACAGAGCCAACTTCCTACACCTATTTTAGACCATGACTTGACCTCTGTTTTATCCTGGTTAATTTGGTATTCCAAGAGCTGGCCAAACTCCTGGGCTAAGTCATAAAGCCTGGGGATTGTGACATGATGATCCGTGGTAATTATAAGGATGTCATATGCATAGTGAGCCAATTTTATAGTAAGAGCCTGTGCCACAAAGGGCATAATACTAAGATCCTTGTGAATCATCTGCTTAATGGGCTCAATGTATAATGCGAACAAAAGAGCAGAAAGAAGACGCCCCTGACGTGTACCCTGATTTATAGTGATTCATGGGGATAGCCCTCCATTAGCTAAAACCCTGGCCGATGGTAAATGATATAGCTTTTGAACTGCAGTAGTCCTGATTTCTGAGAATTAAAAACATTTAAGGACCTCCTCTAGATAAGACCATTTAACCCGGTTGAAGATTTTGGCCACATTCAAAGTGACAGTTGTTAGTGAATGATCAAAAGCTATGGCCCCTACTAACACGTGAGTTTGTTTGTATAAACACCTTCTGATGGATACAACTACCTGTGGATTCCTCACCTCATGAATACTCCCATGGCGCCAGCATTCTACGGAAATCTTCTTACTAGTCTCTGCACGTCGACGAGGACGTCACTGTCGCCCACGCGACGCCGTCTGACGTCATACAGGCAATAAGAGGTCCTCGACGACGTGCGGACGTCAGTTCCCTTTTTTCCGTGCATTCGAAACGGTTATCTTCGAGGGAGCAACTGTTACTCTTGCGGTTACAGTGTATATCTTGCTGCGTAGTCTTTCGCTGTGGAAATAATGTCGCAGAGAAAGTCTGGATTTAAGCCTTGTCGTGAGTGTGGAGGCAAGATGTCGGTGACGGATCCTCATTCCGATTGCCTTTGGTGTTTGAGCTCCGACCACGACGTCTCGACTTGTGATTCATGTCAGCACATGAATCCAAAGGCTCTTAAAGAACGTGAGGCGAAGCTGTTTATGGCCAAGTCAAAGGAGAAGCATCACAAGAAGTCTTCTCCAAGACATCGGCGTCATCGAGACTCCCGGCGCCGTAGAGAATCTCGGCGTCATTCAAGGGAGGCTCGTTCCAGGTCTCCGGATCGGCGCCGAAGAACATGGGAGGTCAGCCCCACGGTTACGCCGCATCCTTCGACGCCGTTGCCTTCTCCGGCGTCTCCAACTTCACCTGGACAGGCGTCGGTGATTGAGGTATTGGAGCCTCAAGTGTTTTCTCCGGCGCAGACGCCGAGGCCGGCGTCGGGGTCGCCTCCGAGACAGGCACCCCAGTATCCGGCTTTTCCCACCCCTGGAGCCGATAGTTCCGCATTCTTGAATGCGATGTATGCCATCTTCCAACAGATGGCTCCAGGGGGTGCTCCGGCTGGGCCTTTGGCCTTTTCTTTGGGTGATCCTGCGCCTCTTCGGCCGGCACCCTTTATGCCCTTTCTCCCGTTTGGGAACGTGGGCTCGGCGCCAGTGTCGGCGCCGGTGGCCGCTCCGGTGGCTTCGGAAGGATTGGCCCCAGGGATTTCCATCCCGTCGACGTCGAGATTTCGGCCTGTGACTCCGGTGGGTCCATCCGTTTCAACTGCTCTTCAGTCGGCGCCGAAGTTACCTGTGGCGCCGGATGCGGCGTCGGTGGCTTCGGAAGATCGGCGCCGATCTCCGACTTCGGCGGAGGCATTGTCGACTCCGCGGATTGAGCAGCGACTGCATTCAAGGAGACGTGCTCTCCGGGTACTAGAAGAGCAGGAGTACCAACGAGCCCTAGAGGAAGGAGAGCTAGAGGACTCGGGTGATGGGCTGCGTGGACTGGAGTCGGCCAGTGGGCTGGACACTTCCCCTGAGTGGGACCTTTCGTCCCCGGGGGAATATACTGAGGAGGCTGCTTCCTTTCATGCAGTGGTACGGAAGGCAGCTAGTTTTTTGGACCTGCCTTTGCCGGTGGTGGAGGCGAAACAAAACCTTTTGACAGAGGTGTTACATCCGGCCTCAGCCGCGGCGGAGCCTCTGTTACCTTTTAATGACGCTCTGCTGGATCCGGTTTTAGAGGTGTGGAAGAGGCCGGCATCTTCCCCAGCAGTTCACAGAGCCGCGGCCAGGAGGTATCGGGCGGCTCCAACTGACCCTGGTTTTCTGTCCAGGCACCCTACGCCGGAGAGCTTGGTGGTGCAGGCCTCCTGTTCGTCCAAGTCAGCGCCTGGTTCTTTTCCGACGGTGCCTGGGGACAGAGATTCAAAGAAGCTAGAGGCGCAGTCGAAGAAGATTTTTTCGTCCTGCAGTCTGGCGTTAAAAGCCACCAATGCAACCTGTATCCTGGGGAGGTATATTCATGCTCTGATGGATGACATCTCCTCTTCGTTTACAGAGCTTCCCCAGGGTCTTTTGGATCTTGTCTCAAATGCCCAGGCTGCTGCGACCCAAATTATCCAGACGGGACTGGATACCACCGACTCGGTAGCCAGAGCAATGGGCACAACTGTGGTGGCAAGGAGACAGGCCTGGCTCCGTAACTCGGGCTTTTCGGCTGATGTACAGTCCACATTGTTGGATCTCCCGTTTGATGGGGACAAACTGTTTGGGGCTAAGGCTGATTCGGCCTTGGAACGTTTTAAGGAAAGCAGGGCCACGGCTAAGTCGTTAGGGCTCCAAGCTCCTTCTTCCACGGCCTCTTCCAGATTTTTCAGGAGGTTTCGTGGATTTCGGCGTGGCTCTTCCTCCTCTTCCTTTCGGGGAAGATATCAGCAACCTGCCTCTTCCCATCCCTATAGATCTTTTAGGGGGAGAGGTAGGGTCCGCACCAGAGGAGCCTCTCAGCAGCACTCTGCCTCTTCCTCATCCTCTGGCGGGGTGCAGCAGGGGAAGCAGCCTTAGGCTTCCACCATTTCCAACTCACGCCTCTCCTGTAGGGGGAAGATTACAGCATTTTCTCACCAAATGGGAGACTGTTACGTCGGACAATTGGGTTCTCAGTGTTGTGGGAAAAGGCTACACCCTTCCTTTTCGGGAGTTTCCGCCCCTCATCCCGCCCCGCCCTTCGTATTGTTCACAAGAACACCTCCTGTTGCTAGAACAGGAGGTAGAAGTCCTCCTTTTAAAGGGCGCGGTGGAGTTGGTCCCGGAGCAGGAAAGGGGTCAAGGAGTTTACTCAAGGTATTTCCTGATTCCCAAGAAGGATGGTCGTTTGAGACCAATTCTGGACCTGAGGATCTTGAATTGGTTCCTCAAGCAGGAAAAGTTCAAGATGCTGACCCTAGCACAGGTGCTTTTGGCGTTGAACATGGAAGACTGGATGGTGTCTGTCGACTTGCAGGATGCTTACTTTCATATCCCGATACTCAAGTCACACAGGAAGTATCTCCGGTTTGTGGTGGGATCGCAACACTATCAGTTTGCGGTCCTTCCGTTTGGTCTTACTTCAGCACCTCGAGTCTTCACGAAGGTGATGTCGGTGGTTGCGGCAGAGCTCAGAAGGAAGGGGATAGCAGTATTCCCTTACTTGGACGACTGGTTGATCAAAGCCAAGTCCCCGGAGCTTGTGTTGCGTCATCTGCAGTCAACAACCCAGTTGTTGTTCAACCTGGGTTTTTCGGTGAACGAGCCCAAATCTCACCTAGAGCCCTCTCAGCGCCTCCTGTTCATAGGGGCAGTACTGGATACAACATTGGGTCGGGCCTTTCCTCCGCCTCAGCGGATTCAAGATATTCAGGATTTGGTTCCAATGTTTCGAAATGGAGCGGTAGTTCCAGTCCTCAAGGTCCTTCGTCTGCTCGGTCTTTTTGCCTCCTGCATTCTGTTGGTCACGCATGCTCGCTGGCACATGAGGGCTCTTCAGTGGTGCCTCCGAAGGCAGTGGTCTCAACACAGAGGGGATCTAGAGGGTACTGTCAAGATCTCCAGAGATGCTGCTGTGGATTTGAAGTGGTGGATTGTAGGCAACAATCTTTCGCAAGGAAAGCCGTTCCAGCAGTCGCCACCAGTGGCCACAGTCATAACGGATGCTTCCACTCTAGGGTGGGGAGCTCATCTGGGGGATCTGGAGATCAAAGGTCTTTGGTCTCCAGAGGAACAGATTTTTCACATCAATCTGTTAGAATTACGGGCTGTACGTCTGGCTCTCAAGGCCTTCCTCCCTTCCCTTCGTGGTCAGTCGGTACAGGTCCTAACGGACAATACTACCACAATGTGGTACATAAACAAGCAGGGAGGAGTGGGGTCGTACCTTCTCTGCAGAGAAGCTCTTCGACTATGGTCCTGGGCAAAGGACCATCGGATTTGCTTGATAGCAAACCATCTGGCCGGAGTTTTGAACGTGCGTGCGGACAGTCTCAGTCGCCACTTCTCGGCAGACCACGAGTGGCGTCTCCATCCAGATCAAGTCCGTTTAATCTTCCAGAGGTGGGGGTTTCCTCGGGTAGATCTGTTCGCCACTCGAGAGAACGCGCATTGTCCGTTGTTCTGCAGCCTTCAGTATCCGATGCAGGAAGCGTTGGGGGACGCGTTTCAAATGACCTGGTGCGGCCAGTTGCTTTACGCGTTTCCTCCCATACCCTTGATTCCTCGAGTATTGAGGAAGATTCGCCAAGACCGGGCTCTAGTAATCTTAATAGCTCCGGATTGGCCAAGGAGGGTGTGGTACTCCGACCTTCTCCAACTCTCAATGTGCCCGCCGCTCCGTCTCCCTTTCAGGGCAGACCTCCTCTCGCAGTCGCAGGGGCAGGTTCTACACCCCAACCTCCAGAGTCTGCACCTACATGCCTGGAGATTGAACGGGGCAACCTGAGTTCCTTCTCTCTCCCGCCTGAGGTAGTGGATGTTATATTAGCGGCCAGGCGACACTCCACTAAATCTATCTACGCTAATAGGTGGTCTAAATTTGTTGCGTGGTGTGGAGAGAGGCAGATTGATCCTTTGCATGCTCATCTATCGGACGTTTTGTCTTTTGCTCTATCTCTGGCGCAGAAAGGTTGTGCAGTGGCTACCATTAAAGGTTATTTATCGGCCTTGTCAGCCTTCTTATGTCTTCCAGACCAACCATCTTTATTTAAATCCCCTATTGTTATCAGATTCTTGAAAGGTCTTCTAAATCAATATCCTCCAAAGCCATTCGTTATGCCGCAATGGGATTTGTCCTTAGTCCTGACTTTCTTTATGGGGTCCCCTTTTGAACCTATGCATTCTTGCCCCTTGAGGTATTTGGTTTTAAAAACAGTCTTCCTGATAGCTATAACATCAGCAAGGAGAGTGAGTGAGTTGCAGGCCTTATCAGTAAAACCCCCTTATACAACTTTTTATGGGGATAAGGTGGTGTTGAGGACCAAGGCTGCTTTCCTCCCGAAGGTTGTTTCACCCTTCCATTTGGCTCAGGCAATTACTTTGTCCACGTTCTATCCTCCGCCTCATCCTTCCAAAGAGGAAGAAAGACTGCACCGTCTGGACCCAAAGAGAGCGTTGAGCTTCTTTATCGATAGAACAAAGGATTTCAGGCTGGAGGATCAGCTGTTTATTGGATACGTGGGCAAGAGGAGAGGAAAGGCAGTCCACAAGAGAACACTATCCAGGTGGGTTGTTCTTTGCATTAAAATATGTTACTCTTTGGCAAAGAAGGATCCTCCTGAGGGCATTAGAGCTCATTCCACCAGAGCTAAGTCGGCCACTTCGGCCTTGGCCAGAGGTGTTCCTGTGGTCGACATCTGCAAGGCCGCAACTTGGTCGTCCCTTCACACTTTTGCAAAACATTACTGTTTGGATTCTGAGGTTAGAAGGGACGGCCATTTTGCACGGTCAGTGCTGCAGGATTTCTTGGTTTGACCATTTAGGCACCCACCGCCGGGCGTGGTACTGCTTTGGGACTCTATTCATGAGGTGAGGAATCCACAGGTAGTTGTATCCATCAGAAGAACGAGTTACTTACCTTCGGTAACGACTTTTCTGGTGGATACATTAGCTACCTGTGGATTCCTCACGGTCCCACCCGCCTCCCCGTTGCCTTTCTGGTCTTACCAAGTAATCCTTGAGTGCACTCCTCTTGGTCTTTGAGGGTGCAATAGATGTATATATAATATATTTATATATATATATGTATATATGTATATATCTTTATGTATATACTTGGTGTGTGTATATATTTTAAAAGAGAGAGTTTTATATATATATATATGTACATAAAAAGATTTACAGTTATTCATACAATGTGGTGTATTTTTACAATATAATGGATGTTGCCTTGCTCTTTCATTGCATTGCCTGGTTGTTCTCATGCACGTAAAAAATGATTGGTACTGACGTCCGCACGTCGTCGAGGACCTCTTATTGCCTGTATGACGTCAGACGGCGTCGCGTGGGCGACAGTGACGTCCTCGTCGACGTGCAGAGACTAGTAAGAAGATTTCCGTCGAATGCTGGCGCCATGGGAGTATTCATGAGGTGAGGAATCCACAGGTAGCTAATGTATCCACCAGAAAAGTCGTTACCGAAGGTAAGTAACTCGTTCTTTTGGTCCTTATGTATTAGTTGTTGCTTATGGTTGGCTTTGGCCTATATGAGTCAGCTTGGGTCGGAGACTTTCTTGGTTTTAGTATCATGGAGTTTCAAGAACATGGTGGCAGGCTGATGCTGGTCGCGAGGTGCAGTCACAAACCCTTTTTTGAGCTATGCAGCTCTCTTCTTTTGTTGTAGCTGCAGCTGCTGAACCGACGACTCTAACCGGGCTATTCGTGTTTGCGGCACCACACCCTGGAATCGCTACCCGCACTCACTTGGTCACGTAGGGCTGGGTCCTTGTGCAGCAGTAGGCATGCATCAGCTAGGTTTTGATTCAATGGGCTCGCTGGAGGAGGTAGCACAAGCACAAGCAGCAGTTCTTCCACGGCGAAAAAGAGCTTCTGCAATACACATTGTGGCGGTTCTGCGTGTTGACTGCCACGTATGTCACAGTGTCTAGAGGGGAGAACAGGCTCTTTTCCCCAGCGCATGTACTGTCCAGCCAATTCAGAGGTGAGTCCAAGGGACTTAGACAGAAACTGGGACCACAGCTATCTCTGATTGCATTGGACCCCCCACAAGGCTACTTTTTGCACTTGTCCCTCTCCTCCTCCGACTAGATATGCATTAAGGTCTATATAAGGGGTCTCCAACCTTTTCTGTAGTGCGAACCATTTCTGATCAGTGAAGATCATTTTGAGCTACTGAAGGCTAAACAACTCCAGCATTGTTACCAGACACCCCCAAACTCAGCTTCATTGACTTTAAGCCTAATGTCCATAGAGCTAGATGCTATGGTTTGAACAACATACTTTGATTAGGGGCACTATGGCACGTCTGCCATGTGTGTCAGTGAGAGCATGGTATTTGTGGATGTATGAACAGGTGTACGTATGAATGGGATATATGTGTATGGGTGAATGAGAGCCTGTGTTGTATGTACTTGTGGCACCGGACATACCTTTCGCCATACATGGCACCGCTAAATGTATAACATAAACATACAACCATTTTTTTAAAAATTGGAGTAATTTAAAGTGCAGGAAATGTTTTGCAAACATATTCAAAATACTGAAAACTTTTTGCACTTTAAATTTCTCCCATTTAAAGAATAACTGAATATTTCAGTTATAGATATGGCACAGTGTTTACCCGCTACTGGGAGCAAGAGGCCTGCTGTTTGTAAAGTGCCTCTTTGAAATGGGAGAATATTGAAATTAAGTTTTGACTTAATCATTAAGGTAACTTTTCATTTGAATTTTCTCCCATTTAACAGCATTCAGAAACATCATTTTGTTCTCAAGCTCCAATATTGAGTTGACAATGACATTTATATAAGAGTTAAGTACCTCAGTGCTTCAGTTCTCCAGTATTGTAATTTTTATAGATTCAAATTGTTGAATCTTCCCTGTTGTCATGGTGGGAGTCTCACGGTAACAGTAATAAAAACAGTGCTGGAGCATTAGTATTAAACTCCATTGAAAAAACAATAGAAATTAGTAGCCAATTCACATTGATTTAATACACCCAAACTTCAGCCAATCAGAGAAGAGACCCTGAAGCACTCAACCCCTGCAGAGCCACCATACCTCAGGTTTCTTACCGCACTTCGTGTGCTAGGGAGTCTCCTTGAACTCTGCTCCGTCACAGTGTGTCACTGTTAACCTTTTGACCTGCAGTTTCCTGTTAATTTCTACAGCTACTATCATTACCTGAGGGTCTTTTTGTAAGGGTGTTTGACTGTGTTTTTACACAGAATGTCTGAGTCTATAAAAGGGCTGTTCAGGCCCTGCAAGACCTGTGGAAAATCTAGGTCTCACAGTAGGGAGACTAGTGAGGAGAAAAGCCCAAAGAAGGGCCATGCTGGCTCTTCATCTTGTCATCAGAGGTCGGATTCCGCACCTCCATCGGCTCCTCATACTCCTTTCAAAGACATTTCCTCAGGAAAACAAATTGTCTGTCGACGGCCCTGTCAACAAGGACCTTACTCTCGATGACGTCTACCTCATCGTCAACAGCACAGTCGATGTGAAGAAGAGCTACTGGTAGATCACAATCAACTAGTTGGAGACACCTGGTCTGTATCAATTCCAAAACAGAGTCGGGAGGGCAATTTTGAGCATAGGGGTGGGGGGGGGGAATCACGCTGGCAGGAAGTGTCCCGCCCACATTAATCTCTGGAACACTACCAAAAAGAAGCTGGTGGGACAGAAGTGGTTCCAGGCCTGGTAACACCTCTCCTTTAATGCAATCAGAAGTATATAAGCAGATAACACCTTCTCTCAACTCGTACTTTAAGGTGTTGAAGAACAAGGCAAGACCTATGTTACCTCTTTTACCACTTCCACAACATCGCAACTGGATGGTTATGTGCTCTCCGAGGCTACTCCCATGGCTGAAACCCCACAAGCCCTATAGCTCTTCCTTCGCTTCCGAGTGGAAGGAGACCCGCTATCAATGCTACCTCACTTAAGCTAGTAAATATGTATACTCCCCTGTCTTCAGTGGGGGACATGGAGATTGACATAGAAGAGATGGTGTAAAATCTTACTCCATCGGAGCTTGAGGCTCCCTCTCCTCCAGAAAAAAATCAACAACAGCAATAGCCCTTCTACTCAAGAGAATTTACTGCAAATAAAATCTCAGATGTTGAATACATTCAGTACCCCTGAACATAACCAGAAAGAGATTCAGCAGGCTTGTGAGACACTTGAGGGTAAACTTGATGATCTAGCAGCACGTACCATGGCACTGGAGGGAGAAATGCTTACAGTAAATACTGTGCAGCAGGAGAAGGCACGGAACATTGAAGCACCAAAGGTAACAAACCATCAACCTCAGAAGGATGTGGAGAGGCTGGAGATCCATTCAAGAAATTGCTGAATGTTCCAGAGGACCTTGAAGGCACAGGTTTAAAATATTTCATTATAAGAATCATACTGGAGGATTTCAATGAGGAGATGGGGGTTTCAACTTCGAAGATGAGATTTAAAGGATCCACAGAGATCCTTTCAGGCGAAATACCTTGCGTACAACCTCCTGGAAGATACTAATCTATCTTCATATGTACACGCTGAAAGAAAGAATACTTAGTAAAGCCTTACAGAAGGATATCCAGCATGGCTCTTTCTGTTATCAGATTAGGCCGGACACGGGGCACGCTACAGCCCAGAGACAGTGAGAGCAACGGTGCAAAATGGCTTAATTAAGAGGGTTGGGTGTTTCAGTTCAGTTCAAGTTTCGGGCAGTCCTAACAGCAATGTGGCATAATGAGATGCATATAGGAGGAGTGGAGGAGACAGACAAGCTGATCGGTAAGGTCAAGTGCTGCTTTATCTTTTAAGTTCTTTATATTTCGATGGGGTGCACTCTAGTGGTTTTGTTCTTTGCTCACTCTAGTCCTTTTCTTTTTAAACAATATTTTAGATTACCCTCTGCCTCCCAATCCTCAGCAAGCAGCAAGGCTTAATTCACTTTCCTTTTTTTTATAGCTCTGCAGGCAGGCTCTGTTTCTTTGTGGCCTATCCCTGCTTTATTTGTTTATTTTTGGTTCTCATTATATTCACTCTCTTTTGTTTAAATCTCTCTCTCCGCTCTGATGCCCTAATTGGGAGAGGGTATCGCCAAAGGGACAGGTTCTTTAGGGAGGGTGCACCAGGGTGGGGAGAATGGGGGAAAAACTAAATAAATAATAATAATAATAATAATAATCTTCAGCTCATCAAACTATACCTAGAAATAGCATATGATCTTCGATGACAGGCTCCAATAGTGGGATAATACACTAAACATCCTATCCTGGGATGTCAACGGCCTGCATGAAAAGAGAAAGCAGATGACCGCTATACAGCATATTAAAAATATAAATGCCCAGATAATTATTTTACAGAAAACTCAATTGTAGAGAGGGGTCAATGTAGAGATTGTTTTTCTAAACTTTCAAGGGTCCAGGAGGTTGTTAACTCTGAGCAGCTTGGAGCTACAAAGGGTGTAGCTATTATTATAAAAAAGTACCAGATCTGAAACTATTGGATTACTCGATAGACGTATCAGGAAGATGGTTACTTGCAAAATTGGCTTAAGGTAGGTTAAAGTTTCTTTGCTGTGGCTTCTATGGCCCTAACATTGATGATCCCCTATATTTGAACATTTTGGAACAAAATATCTTAAAAATCAATCTTCCTGTTGTAATAGGGGTGACTCCAATGTTGTTCTTAATAACCGTGATGAAGAAAACAAGATCAAAGATTACTTATAAGATGAAGGAGGTTGGCCTTACGAATATCAGCCAGAAGGTATTGGGTACACAAAAAGTCGTTACTTTTCATAGAAAAAAGTATGGCTACCACTCCTGCATTGACCTCTTCCTCCTTGACAATATCTTTTTCGATCGAATACAAGCTGCGGTCCATCACCCGGGCTCTATATCACATTATGCAGCAGTTACCCTTTCAATCGCCTTCCCGATGCATAGGTCAAGATCCAGGTGGACCGTGGATAGAACTTTGCTAAACGATCAAGAGATAACCCGTGACTTACCTATCCAGACCCAATGTTTTTTTTAAAGATAACTTGGGTTCCACGGCCTGGAGGTTGTATGGGATGCCTACAAAGCATTCACGAGGGGGTGCCTTATAAAAGTTGCGGCATTCAACCATTGGAAGGGGCGCACAAAAGAGGAGAAGCTAAGGCGGGCTTTGGATTTAAAAACTAGGGAACTACAAGAAAGTGTTACCCTCTTTGCCAGCAACTCTGAGGTAATAAGGGGTTAGCTTGAGCAGATACAAAATGATTACAAGACGTACCTGCATAAGAAATCGCTAGCTAACTGGAAAGCAAGTAAGTTCCAACCCTTAGTTTATGGGGAACATTGTGGGAAACTTCCTGCTTGGAAAACAAGTTCTGATAATGAAGTGGCGTAACGTAACTGGAGGGAGCCCCCTGCAAAGTACCTAGAGGGCACCCCCTGGACCCAGTCAGAGGCCTGCTACTCGTGCACAGTGTACTGTGGTGAGGCGGCCCCATGGAGCTTGCCCCCCCCTGCTGTGCGAGGCTGCAGGGGCCTTTGTTAAGCCAGTGCGCTAATGCTAGGAATTGTATGCACTTGATGGAGCAGCAGCGTTTCTCTCCACAAAAGCAGAGATCAAGGAGGAAATGGCTAATAGCTTAAGTTTGGTTTACCAGGTAAATGTACAGCCTGAGCTTCTATACATCAAAAGCTGGTTTGCGGATAAAAAACTACCCAGTCTCTCTGAACCCCAAATCCAAGATATTACAGGAGCAATCACGGAAGGAGAGATTATTGCCCAAATTAAGCAACTAAAGAACAGGGTGACCGTGGGTCCAGATGCGATACCAGCAGATTAATACAAAATATTTGCTCTGGACTTGTCCCTTATATGGCAACACTATTCAACCACATCTACTTAAGTGGGTGTCAGCAGCCAGCTTACTGGGCTGAGGCAACAGTTGTGATGAAATATTTTTTGTGTTGACAGAAATACAGCCTCTGGTTAAAGGCCATATAAAAGAGAGGTGCCATTCTATATTGCTTTGTTGCTTGTGAGAGCTGAATGAATACAAATAAACCCAGTAGAAGCAGAGATCATGGTAATTGAGGTTCTCCTATCTCACTGCCCTCCTGTAAGATCTAGCTTGATTTCTTGCGACAATGCCCCGCATGAGTGCCTTAGGTGAAAAACATAGAGTTAGAGCAAGCCCTGTCAAAGCCAATTTGTCTGGCTTTAATATGTCAGTGCATGCAGTGCTAGCACATTAGCGTGAGAGACAAGGAAAGGAGCTACCTTGAGAGGACGGAGAGTGCTAAAGTGGTCCTTCATGTGGTTCACTGCAAGCACTCCAGTGGAGGTGGTATGATACACCCAAACAGCCAATAGCATTGTGAGAGATGAATGCTCCACTGGGCTGAGACAAAATGTTGATTGATAAATTGGCAAGCCAATCGCTAAAAAGAGGCTGGTCAAATAGAGTCAGTGTTTTAAAATGGTAGATCTAATGTCCACTCTATGTATATTGTGAGATCTTTTTGACATCTGCACTGTGAAAACCCAGACATAAAGAGTGTACATTCTAAACTTTTGAGGATATAACAGCCCTGGGTCTTCAAGGCCTTCACCATGTTTCCAACGGAACTGAATAGACTGTGTAAGTCTTAGCTGTCCTCCATGGATATGTCTCCAATATGCCCCAAGAAACACAGCATCTTCTTTTTATATCTTGGATTATTCTTCATTTTCTATGCAGTGTCATCAGCGATGAAATATCTGAAGGGTGAAGGGCTATTAGAGCAGGATTAGACACTGTAGGGTGAGGATTCAATCCAACATTGCCGTGGGGCTCATTAATCAAAACGTGCATATAACCCTGAAGAAAGTGAAATGAACTAACTAAATCTAAATTCAAATGCACAGTGAGTTTTAGTCCTATGCCTTTTCTCTTGGCCAAGTAGTTGTTCCTGCACAACTAGATGATACTTCCTCTTCAGTGTTTCACACAAACACAGCAGACCAACACACATAAATGTAACTGTAAGCAAAAAATAGTAAGCAGCACACATAAAGGAAATGAGATAACCCACTTATTATACTGTACACTATCCAGTTAGTTCACTTTAGTGTGTTGTGGCAAGGGGCATGACTGCACTAGTCATGTAAAGCTAAGTTTTCACAAACAAACTGGAGTGTGGAAGATAGGCAACTGAAAATAAGGGTGCTCCGATGTATAATAAATTAAAGGAAGAAGCAACAAAGCATCACCTTGCAAGCCAGTGCTCCCTCTAAAAGCACAATGAAGTGCTTACATGTTGTCCATGGCAAGTTCAACATGAGCTGTTTGTTACATATTTTCTTCTTGTTTGTATGGTCCAAATTGTTTGTAACATAGTTCCTTTCAGTTTGCATGCTCCAGAAAATGATTTCAGTCTGTTTTCCTGGTCCCCTGCTCTCCCACAGGTGCCAGAAGAAGAGGTTTAAACGGTGCCCCGTACTACCTACCACTAGTGTGATCATCGTCTTCCACAATGAGGCCTTATCTGCTCTGCTCCGCACAGTGTACAGTGTACTCTACACAGCCCCACGCATCCTTCTCAAAGAGATCCTTCTTGTGGACGATGCCAGTGACCATGGTAAGGCCCTATTTTATTGTTACTCACTTCTAGAAACTGGAGTTCATGGATTAAAATCAGAGGTGGACCCATCAAATTGGAACTAAGAGGAAACACGCTGTGTGAGATGTATGGGGCAGGGCCGGTAAAGGATGTCCTTCATTTATATGATGATGAGTGGAACTCTCCCACCAAAGACGTAGAAGAAGAGATCTTACATGTCAAGGGCGGCAGCAGGCTCTCAATGACATTTATTACAAAGATTGACTATTTGATTAAAAATCCTTGTCACATGATGTTCATCGACTTCACAGATTGAGCGGGAGGCGTTCCAAGGTGTCCTTTGTACCGCTCTCACAGAACGTCTCCCATAGCGAACTCCTGTTGAAGTGGATAACTGAGAGTACTGATTACAATTCTTTGCTTTCCAGGGTTATAGAAGGGTAAAATATTCCTGCAGACATGCAGCTCCTGAGCGTGAGGTTCCCATTGGAGAACACCAATATGCGCTGCTGGATGGGGTTATGTTCAGAGGGCGGCTGGGTGTAGGGTCTGTCCTCTTAGTCCAGGTTCTCGGTCCACAGCCTGCTACGAAGGACCAAATGCCATGTGCAATTGGATTTGGAGGGACAGAGATAGGTTAGTTAGATATCCCACCTGACTGAAAGAAATGTGTTAAATATGTGGTTACCTAATTCACATCTGTTTATTAAAAAACTCAGATATCTGAAAAACAAAGTTAAAATTCACAGTAAGGTTATGCTGCAAAACCTCAAAACATTCAAATTCTTTATGTATGATGAGCTTAATTCCACTAGGTCGTGTTCATGACCCTACACATGACATCAGTGATGGCATCTCAAATGACGTCACTAATGACATTACAGGTCTCAGTGCAGCCAGTCCACACTGTGTATGGTTGAAGAAGTTGTATATTCAGTTTGGAGGACTTACATTGCTTCAGAAATGGTATATCCCAAAACAAGTTCCATACACAGTAAGAATGGGAGAAACAGGGAATGGATGCAGGACAGGGATCTAAAACATACTTTGTAAAGAACAATACTACAACTGTTGATAGCTAACAGCGGTGCACAGTGAGCTGTGTGGATATGTAGGCTTGGCAAAGGGCCTGGATGAAAGCCAGCATCTGATCTCTATCCATAACACGCAAGGCCATGTGCAGTCAGACATGTCCATTGGAGAGTTCAAACCCAAGGGCCGTGTCAGTTGAGATGTCAACAGTGTTGTATCTGTGAGTTCATGATCAGCGCCTAGGGGCATGAATTATGTTTTGGTCATCTTACCATAACTAGGGAATGCCAGTGAGTTTTAGATTTTGCATTGGAGCTATAACTAAGACACAGAAACTGTAGTTTAAAAAAAAAAGTCATAGATGTAGTCATAGGAAAAATTGTAGGTTATAAGTTAATGTTGGTGGGAGGTGACTAGTATATAACACAAAACCAAATATGACAGTAAATGCAACATTTAAAGTAGTAAATTCACTTTAAGTGTCGCCAGGGCCACATCATCCTTATAACATAACACGCTATTTTTAACATACAATATCACATTGTATCAGCTGCAACATCAGCAAAATCGTGATAGTTTTACACATGCTTAGACTCACCCTTAGAACATGAAATGCCAAACTACAATCATTAGGGTTATATAAGGTGTAGCGAATAACTTAAGAGAATACCTTTTTTATATGGTGCTAAATATTGCAATTCTGCTTTTTTCTAAGCGCCATAAATAACAGATGATAGCTACTCCTAGCCAATTAATGGTGCGGAATTTACCCACCTCAGAAGGATGTCCAGCCTCCTTGTGGGATCAGATCCATGAGAGTTATTAAGGACAGCTTTCTACCTTAACTGTTGTATTTCCTGTTTTTCCGTTTTTATGTCGTAGGCACTATTCATCTCCCGTTTAATTGTTTTTTTTTGCAGTTCAAAATTCGGTCTTTTAGTGTCTGTTCTTCTAAGCCTTAATTAAGCTCAATGTTCCCCAGTAGACATGAGCTCAACATCGCCAAGCATTAGTGGTCCCTTTGCAGCGTCAGTGGTCCCAGTCAACATTCCCAGGAGCCAATGAGCATGACTGCCCTCGTGTATTAAACATCACTTTCATTTTGCTGTTTCAACTTTTACTGCTCAGTGGTAAAGGGAAGCCACACAGAGCATTTCATTATGTTTAAGTGTTCTATCTTTTTCAAATGTTGATAATTGTGCAACCCTCCCTCAGACCTGAAGGAGTGGGAGGGCTGTTCCCATCCTAACACATTCACAAATAATGCAAAAAAAAAAAAATAGAACGAAGATGGAGGCGACATTATCTAACTGAGGATAAAATAATTAGGGCTCTCTGTTTTATGATATATATATTTTTTTAACATTTCCGTCAGTATTTATCCGTCATTACTTTTTGGAAATCTTTTTGGTATTTATCCTTATTTACTTTGTATTTTGAGAATAAATGAGACGAAAAGTAGTATATTTCCACATTTATTTAACTGATAAATATGCTCTCATGATTGGATGCTTGTTGTGTTTTAGCAAACTAAACAGACAAATATAACAGTACACTACACCCATAGGTAAATATTAGCATTATATACAAATATAGGTTAACTTAGGCCCGTATTTATGGAAAGCTCATCCTGTTTTTTAATTTTCAGTGTATAGCTGCTCATCTGTTGGCCTTCATGAAGAACAGCATGGAGAGTC
Organism: Pleurodeles waltl; assembly: GCF_031143425.1. Taxonomy (NCBI): domain Eukaryota; kingdom Metazoa; phylum Chordata; class Amphibia; order Caudata; family Salamandridae; genus Pleurodeles; species Pleurodeles waltl. The sequence continues at coordinate 33,147,947 of NC_090445.1, forward strand.
ACTCAAAAGAAGCACAATTTTCCTTATTTTTCCACTTTTAAAAATAAATGCAGACAGGAAACATAATGTTTTCTGTATGTATTTATCTGCAAAAATCAGAGAAAACGGAAAACTGGGAGCCCTAAAAATACCCTGTAAGAATGCCTTAAACAAATACCACCAGACAGTAAAGAAAGCACAATCTGACTTTTTTTCAGATCAGATCAATACCTTCCATAACAAGCCAGGCCAGGTATTTAAAATTGTAAAAAAATGTACCCACCCTGAGGCCCTACTTGAGACATTAATGGCCTCTTATAAGTTGTGTAGTCAACTGTCAAACTTCCTTGATGCCAAAATAAAAACTACTGTAGACTCTCTAAGTTCTGGGAACTCCAACTCCAGGGTCGATTGCTGACCCGTGGCACTGCAGGAGATTCCGCTAACACTGCACTCCCACTCCCTGCAGGAGTTTGCTTCTATTTCTCTGGAGGAGTCTGCTCACACCCTTACAGCATGTAAATCTGGGTATTCTGATGACCTGTGCCCCCCCCATATTCTTGTTTCCAACTGCGCAGCAATCAACCCCTCCTTAAAAATAGGCTTGTAAACTTGTCCATTCAGACGGCCACAGTCCCCAGTTGTTGGAAAAAGGCAAAATTAATTCCTCTCCTAAAAAAGCCATTTGCCGACAAATCCAACTTTTCCCAATTTCAGACCAATCTCCATGCGCCAGCCTTTGCCAAGATTTTGGAAAAGCTGCTTAACCGCCAATTCTCCAGTTTTCTAGAGCAGAGTAAGCTATTACATTCTTCCCATTTGGGCTTTCGCCACAGTTTCAGTACCAAAACTACTCTGTTGGAGTTTGCAGACACCATTAAGCAAGTAGTGGATCAGGGAAAGCAGGGGGCCCTGATCCTCCTTGATCTATCTGCAGCTTTTGACACTGTCTTGCACCCCGAATTTCTACAGCATCTCAGTGACATTGGTATCTGTAGACCTGCGTTGGCCTGTTTCCGTTCCTTTTTGGTAGCTCAGAACCTAAATCTTTGGGCTTCAGGGCATTTCAAGGATGTGCATTGAGTCCAATACTATTCAATGTCTATATGGCCCCACTGGCAACCCTTGTAATGTCGCGTGGGCTCTCATTATCTGAAATGAGACTACTGGATTTCTAGGCGGCAGGATCTATAACGGTGTGGGGGACTGAGTCTGACCCACATGTAAAGAAATATGTCACCCTAAATCCGGTTTTGCTCCGGCTAACTAGCAGTGCCTCATTTCTCCCACGGGGAAGAGATGATTGGGCAGCCGAGCGCATGACATCTTTGGAACTTCTCAGGGAAGTCGTGGTCACTCAGATCCAGACAAAACTCTCTCATTCACAGTATGATCTCATATACAAATGACAAAGACAGTATAAGTTTTATAATGCTTTAATAAAACGACTGTATTTTAGAGAATAAGGCATGAGCCGCGATAACCAGAACCATACAACACAGTAGGATTGAGATAGTTACCAGGAGAGTAAAACATAAAAATATAGCAATCATTGTGCATTAGAATTTCTACTCTCCCTCTGCTTAATTTATTTAGAGCACAGCATGTTAAGTGTCTAACTTGCCTATCGGTATCACTGCGGAGACATTAGTCTTCATACCTGAGCAAAGGCCTGTGATCTTGGTTCAGCATCTGCAACGAGGCAATCAGCATCTAGTTGTGGTTCCCTGGTAGGAATCTCCCTCTGCCGTGTATTGGGACGGAGAAGTTATTTTATAACCTATATGTCAAAGTGATCACCAAATACGCAGAAATACCAAGTCTAAACTTCAACCACGTCTATCGGCAATGTACCAGACCATATCCTTGACTGAAGCACAGAGTGAGTGTGTTATGAAGAACATCAGTGCTGAAGTATGCAAAACAGTGTGATATGAATAAAAAACAACACCGTAGAACTGGCTATCTGAAAATAACAGTACTTAGAAAAATAAAAGCACGCAGAGCAAAGTGCACAGAGGCCCTAGGCTACTAGCAAATGAAATAAAATATATCCAGGGCAAAATGCACAAAGGCCTAATGCCCAAAGCTAACGCATAAAACCAACCATACCACACCCTCCCCTTGTCGGTAGCAAGTGGTTCTAAAAACATAATAATATGCCCTAAATATAAGCGAATTTGAAATAATAGATCCATTTCGACAAGTTCAGAGGACAATAAAAACTTTTAATTTTTATTAATAAGCCGAATATAATGTCAATTCAGTAGTGATTGAAAAAATCCAATTGTTCAAATGGAAGCAATAGAGAGAAGGAATTCCTCCACTTCGACGTAGGTTAAGATCTGAAGATTTACGCCACAAAGAATCATGGAGCAGGTATGTTCCAAAGTTCCAAAACTATTCAGGGCGGCACCCTGTGTAGGGTCAATGATCGAGACAAACCCATCTTCCTCCAGGAAGGGAATCTCATAAACTGCCTCACGAAGCAAACGCAACCGAAGTGCACAAGTCTGGGAATGAGCCCTAATCGGGAACATCAACAGATCAAGATCGACCATAGGAGGGCGCTGCAGTGAGAGACAGAAAGCCAGTGCATGTTCAAACGAGCACCAAAGGCACCGAAACACGGGTTGCACACAGTCCAGGACCGGTCTGAATGAAAGAGACCAGCCACACTCCAGGTTGCCCAAGAGTGTTGCTCCAAAATGCTGCATCATGCGTTCACGACACAGCTGTGCTGATGGGAGCAGCAATAGTGGATCTCGTTGCAGTGGGACAGCCATTGCGAAAGAAAAGCAACAGCAGCAAAATCCCAGCCAATAAAGCCAAAGTAATTGGGAAACCCCCAAAAATGCTTCCGAAAATCGAATGTATAGCCGCAGGTATCAAACCGAATATAGAAGAGAAGGTGTGAGCGAAACCAACACCAACGGCCTGAAAAAAATGTGCAATACCAGTAGCTCTGGATGCATTAAATATACGTCCCACAAGTTCACCAAAGTGACTCGGAAAGTTAGTATTCAAAAGGGACTGTATTTCTGCCGACGACCTTGCCACTTGAAGTGCGTAGGTCTCGCTAGCAGATGTAAGGGCTACATGCTTTTGAAACAATAAAGCTTTCAGTCGACTCAACTTATCGAAATTAACCTTGGAAGTAGCAATATGAGGCCAGATGTCCGCTACCTCCCTAATTTGAGTGGGGGGATACAACACATTCCCGCAGCATGTAACGGCCTTGCTGACAACGACAACGTAAACTATTCCGGGACGCAAGCCACAGCAGCGCTCGCTATTGAGAACAATGTAACTGCCGTTAGAAAGCACCTGGAAAGTGTTTTTAATCACGGGGACTGGAACTCCCTTCAGATAACAAGCTAAGTTAGCAATCGAAGCATTACAAGCTCCGTGCAGTGACAGCTGTTTACAAACCACGGAATGGCTGACAGAAGCTTCACATTCGCTTCCACTAAGAAAAACCTCTCTCAAACCATTGACACATCTGTACTGAAAGGGAAGGTCCCACACCTCATGTATATAACTGTCTCCCAATAGTTCATATCTACCCACCGGAATATGTTTCAAACATGATGTAAATTGTAGAGTGGAAATAGGCATATTGATAACTCCATGTATCAACCATTCAGCTGACGGAATCTCAGCCACCGTAAAAGGCAGTTTTTCCAATTTTTCAATCTTTAACATAACATAAGTCGCTTCCTTTTTAGCCATCAGTTGTTGTTGATGAGTCAAATTAAACGAGATAAAAATCTCCTTGGCGCGAATATGCTGCCATGGAACGCAACCTGCCTTCAAGGTCTGAAGAGTCCAACCCAGCTGCATGATGGACCGTGTCTGACTCTGCCCACGATACAAAGAAGACATATCTGATTTAATAATGTCGATAGCAGAGGAAACAATGTTGTCAATCGTGTAAACTCGGTCAGACAGCGTATGCATGCCATTATCAACAACAGACAAAGCTTTCATCAAATTTTCTTGATCAATCTGCCGTAATCGGGCCGCAGCTTCCTGTTGTGAAAGTTTCCAAATCTCATTATAAACCTCATATATGAACCTCTTCTTTCGTGGCACCCTGGGACCTGACAAGAAATCTTGTAAATCAGTATCATTAGACAGTAACGTGAGGTGTAACTTAACTGCATCCAGCGTGGACGTCTTCAACCATTGCTGACAAAGCTTTCCCACGCTGTATGTAGTTATAATATCAGCATGCTCCGGTGAAACATAGCGAGGGTCTGCCCTACTAGTCCTGAACCCCCCTGAAGAGGTGACAAAACGTTGATGACACTCATTAGTGTCTACAGGCCATAGTAACCACCCGCCGGGATGTAACAATGAAGTGTTAAGCGTACCATTCTGGACCCAGTGTGTAAATTCACCAAAAGTAGCGTTCACATAGTGCTGCCAATTTTTTAATTTAGAAGGGACGGGTATTCCAGGCAAATTCAACTCTCTAATTGTTGCCAAGCCTAGACAACTAGTTTGTTGTACTGTGTCATTGAGGAAAATCATTTGCACAGGGATTATGCACGCCCTAAATAATGTGTCCCTGCCTTGCATTTGCCAATTTTTTGTTCCCCAAACACTTTTTAGATCAATAGTCTTAAACCAATAGTCATATCCTTCGACCAAAAGTTTTGAAACAAACATATTAGAATATAACAATTTAGTGTCGGTCAACAACATTTGCTTATTAGAATATGGAGTGACTTTGAAATAGTAAGACTTAGCATTTCGTTGATCATGCCCAGAAAAATAAGCAAATTTATCATAATAAGTTTTCGAACTGCCTTGTGGAGGAGTTGAACAATGTTCCCATTGCACATAATTAAAAATGGACTTAGGGCTACTAGCTTTGTGAATAAAATAGTGTCCATAATAGTTGTAGCAAAACATGTCACCATGATTATTTCTAAACTGGTAAGCATCTTCATCATCATAAACAGTATAATACTGCAAGTCTGATAACATCGAATCTACTGTCTTCACATCCCAATCATCAGAGACAATGCCTGGGATAACAATATCATTCATTGACAACTTGAGGACATACGGTATTTGAATTAATTCAGTCGGACCATATATATCAAACATTACTTTATCCCACACAATCCCATCCGGAACCGGTATCGCAGAAATGTTAACATTGGAGAGATCTCTTCGAACCATGTGAGACGAAAAATGTGGTTTCAGCACAGTCTTGACGTGTTCAATGTCAGAACGATCAGGAAGAAAATGACCATGCATTACTAGAAAAAAAGTAACTACAAACCCCAACCATAAAAATATAGTCATGAAGGCCATAAAAAACCACAAATAGTTCCAAGGAAAAACAAAATAATTGTATTTGAGCCAGGACAGTAGCTTACGTGGACCTCAGACCGAAGACACTGTGGACACAGAGTCGGACATTACATCATCAGTGTTATTAAAGCAGCCAGAGGCAGTTCTTGCAAAAGGTGCAGCTGTGAACATAGAAGCAGATGGAGGCTCCCGCCGAGGTACACTATAAACCACATGTTCAGCAACATCCGTTGAACGAACAGCAACCTGATCGCAAGATTCCAAATTAATCGTTGTCTGTGGAACAATCGCAAGATCATCTTCCACCCTCCCCATGCACGGAGAGGTAACAGTATTGGTGTAAATCACCTGCAGCGGGACGTCTTCCCCAGTAGTGAGAGGGATTCCGGAACTACTGGGTGTCCCTCTTGGTCTGCTGTGCAGAATCGGCCACATGTTGTAACTTGACATTATCAATAGAAACACAACGATTTCCTTTGGCCCCTCGCAGCGGTGGTAAAATCACAGTTCTTGTGCCGCTTACCCCTAACACCGGTACTGGTGCTCGATAAGAAGGACCAAATTCTTTCTTTACTGCGACCTTTTCACGCACTAGATCCCCAATCCTGGGTATCCAACCAGTAGGTGTTACTGGCTCGTCCTTAATTCCTGAGGAGGCAGCATTCGCAGAAGAGTTATCTTCACGGAATTGTTGTAAATCCTGCAAAACAGTGACACGATCATTTATGTCAAAGGGCGTATCTGCCGCCTCCACACCAGGACCATCTAGATCAGGAACATACATTCGTGTTCCAAACAGGCACTCATATGAAGTACGACCCCCCAGTGACCTTCTAGGCAAGTTATTAAGTGCTCTTTGTACTCCATAAAGGTGGGCTAGCCAACTACGACCCGTACCTATAACTCTGGCAGTTAAGGATTGCTTTAAATCACGATTTAATCGCTCCACGACAGAATTTCCCGCGGGATGAAATGGAGACGAAAATTGGAGCTGGACCCCCAACGAAGCCATGGCGTCCCTGAATGCCTTAGAGGCAAAAGCAGGGCCCTGGTCCGAATGAAAAGCCGCAACTGCAAATGTATCGACAAAGATGCGCAAATCTTTAATAACAGTTCGAGCGTCAGCCGAGCGTTGTGGCCAGACCCACACAAATCTGGAGCACGAATCTACAGCAACCAATATATATTTGTATGCACTATCTGGTGTCAGTGGACCACAGTGATCTAAGTACACACACTGTAAAGGTTTATTTGAAATCAGAAGGGGCGTCTGCTGCAGGCGTTTAGCCGGCGAAGCTTTAATTTGCTGACAAATGTCACAACAAAGGACATACTGCTTTGTCTCCTTATATAGACCAGGCCACCAATAACGGGCCTGTAAAAGTGAAATTGTGGCTGCCACACCAGCATGTGCAGATGCCACCCCCTCATGTGCTGCAGATATTAATCGAGATCTCTCAAGTTTATTTGGTATTTCACGTACACCAACGCCTGGAATATTAACAACAGCGTTCAGTGCACTATTCAAGCAGTAACTATATTTGGAAGGAAACCCTTTAGGAAACGGCTTGCCATCAGCAGAAGCTTTTATGGCAGCTGAAATCTCTGTGTCTGGTTTGGAACTTGAACGAGTTACTGCGGCCACAGTAGCTACAGCCACTGCTGATTTCGCGGCTTCATCTGCCATTGTTTTCCCAGCAACGTGTATTCCAACGCGCTGGTGTCCAAGTGTATGTACAACATGGACATTAGGAAGCGTCTCTTTTAGATCCGCAACCTTACCCCACAACAATTTATGTTTAATGGTGTTGCCTTTAGAATCTCTAAACCCATTCATTTTCCAATAGTGTAGATATTCATTGAAAGACTGCACACAATAGTAGGAGTCACAGACCAACAAGGTCAACATTGTTGGCTCTGCATGCTCCAAAGCTAACAATAGAGCTTTGAGCTCAGCCAGCTGTGCTGTACAATCTCCCAAGGTTTTAGTGTAAGTATGTCAGGGGCAGAACATGTCCCCCTCCATCGCGCCACTCACCACCGCACATGCAGCAGAATACTGTTGTTTAGTCCCCACCGCTGGCTGTGCAGAGCCATCAGTATACATGACCACCTGGTACTGGTCAATAGGCAATGTGCCAGCAGGAACTGGGTATTCTATTTCATATTGTAGAAATTCTTGAGTCTGCAGTTTTGGGTCAAATACATAATCTACATCAGAGGCCGTTAAAGACGTAGCCCATTGTATCCATCGCGGGTGTAAAGCTTTAGAATTAGGAACACTCGCTTTAGTAACAGCCTCTAGGGCCGGTACTGGGGAAACGACAATTATGCGTTGGCCCTGGGCAAGCGGTCTTTCTTTAATCACAGCCAGCTGTACTGCAGTGAGTATTTTTTCGGTTTGTGCAAAGCGTTGTTCTGCAGAAGAATACAAGTGAGACTTGTATGCTATCGGGACTGTCTCACCTTCATTAAAAGTGACATACGTAAAACCCAAAGCCCCAGGTATTACCCTGATGACTAAATGTGTCTTATTGTCCCGTGTATGTAAGTGTTTTACTGATAAAAGATCAGTCTGTAAGTCTCGTAATATTTGTGTATGCTCAGTCGTCCAAAATCTACTTGAAAAATTCGGACGAATCAATTCGTACAAGGGTTTTATACGCATTGCATATTCAGGAATGTACGTTCTGCCAAAATTCAGAAACCCCAACAATGACTGGAGTTTCCGAACCGTATTTGGAGGCTGCAACAGAGCACACTTCTCCCGAAAATGTGGCGCTAAGCTCTTGCCCTCACTTGATAACTCATATCCCAGGAAAATGACACTGAGGAAGGCAATGTGTGATTTTTTAAAATTAAATTTATATCCAATATCTGCAAACCCCACAACAATGCGCGATACACGCCTTAGATGTTGTAGAATCTCATCGTCCGTCAGATATATGTCATCAACATATGATAACGCTTCAGGGTCCAACTCGTGCAGTATTTCTGTCACACAAGCTGAAAACAGTCCTGGGCTGTTTTTATACCCCTGAGGCAAACGCCAAAAAAATTTCTGGGAGCCAAACGCACTGAAACTGGTATAGTCCCGACTTTCGGGCGCTATATTTTGGCAGAAAAACCCATTCGAGATATCCAACGTAGTTTTGTATTTTTTACGCACTATATTGTTCATAAGCGCTGCACTATGTGAATTTTGTATCGCATATGTGCGTGTATGACTATTCAAATGTCTGTAATCCACCACTATCCTATATGAATGGTCCGGTTTAGAAACTGGAAATAAGGGATTATTCATCGGCGAGACACAGGGCTGAATTACACCCTGGTACTCTAATTCTATCAGAATTTTCCTAACCGATGCCCTAGCCTCAAATTTGATAGGATACTGCGGTTGTGGCTGAGGTTCGTCCTTTACTGGAATTACATGATAAGGTGATTGTTTATCCCACCCCACGTTATTTCTATACAAGGCGGGGGCTTGTGCCAGAGCCCACAATTTACTATAGGACTCCGCTAGTTCTCTTGGAACAAGTGGTGAGAAGGAAGGTTTAATAACATCCTCCCCAACCGAACAGTCGCGAACAAAGTCAGGTGGCCAATCCTGTTCGGCCAGTAGAACATCATATGATTTTACCATATGGTCCCAAAAAATGGCATGTATAATGCGGTCAATGTCCCCTTCTAATTTCAGAGTCACTAAATATACTCTATCAGGATCAGAGACCCGCATATCCGCCGTTTCGACTTGTATGAAGTCATCAGTTGCTTTCACCTCCAGATGCTCTTGAAGACTCCGGCGAACTATTGTGACCTCTGCCACGCTGTCTAATAGTGCTAATGCCCATGTCTTGTTCATCAAGAGAACTCTCTTCTTGAGCGGCATGTCTAACAGAGACTGCTGCCACTTTCTTCTTTTTAAACTGTTGTTTTTGTTGCAGCGGTTTCTCTTCTTGTTTAATAGAAACCTCCGCTGAGCGTTGTGAATCCTGTCTCGGTTTCACGTGCTCCGTTCGTCGCTCTGACCGCCCACCTCTCTCACTTCTCTTCTCTGAGGAGTCCTGAAAGGAACGAGATTGGCGTGTATCAGTATTTTGATATCTATCAGGCGTTTTCAAATTATCCCTATTCCTGAGATTATACCTATTCTGAGGGGTCTCAGGTTGCGGAGACTGTCCCTCATTTTGTTTAGGTTGCTGTTTCTTCTCCCAGCACTTTTTTGTACCCTCAGATTGCTGTTGTTTAGTATTATCTTTACTATTTTTATTCTGCAACTGAGGTTTTTGCGGTCTAGCCCCTAGGCTATCGCGACCGATACTAGAATAGGTTTCTGCTATTATTCTCGGAAGTTCCCTCTCTTGATTAATCTGTGGAACCTCCCGAAGACGCATTCGCACTGCTAGCGCTACTGCCTCTCCCTTGAGATTACTCAAAATAATAGAAGAAACTGTGGCAAAATTGCCTAACAACTGCATACCCAAATCCAAGGCTGGTGCAGCTCCATATTCATCTTGAATTTGTTTAAGTACGTCCGGTAAATTAGCTAATGTCGGCGTACCATGTGCCGTTGTGTAGAGCGCGGCAAAAACCGTGCCCCATGTATTACAAAGGTCCGTCGGAGGAACCATCCCATACGGCAAACACATCGTTAATATTCTATGTTTATCCTGAGGGCCCGTATGGGGAAACACTGCTTCCAGCGTATTAATTTTTTGCGCCAGCCAAAATGGAGTTTCCTCTCGCTTAGCTGGTATCTTACCCATAACTGAATGCACAGTGGCCGGATTAATACCCGGAACCATTGCCTGGGGGTGCGCTGGAGCAGCTCGCGCTGCATTTGTATTCATGCTTTGCATTACAAACTGAACTAACCTTCTATATATATTTGTTAACTCTCCATATAAACGACGGACATCAACCACTGCCAAATTACCAACCGCAGGATATGGTGTATAAGTGGCCAATAAAGGCCAGGTTGGACCATCATTACTTAAGGGACCTAGCCTAACTTGTGCCACTGTGTGGGGGAGGGCGCCATCAAGCCAATTATGGTGTTCTTGATAAGAGAGAGGTATCTCTAAATATGCATATGCCCTGTATTGTCCAGGGGCATTCGCAACTGTATATTCATGAAACGTATTCATACCCCCATCAACTGCTGGAAAAATGACCCAAGAATAAAAAAGTTCTGCTCTATAGGCTGCATGAGCATCCACCACAAAGGATTGGACCCCCTTGGACAGTTAGTCCATTTGCCAGCAAGTGTCCTGTGAGTGGGTGACGCATATTGATAGCTATATTAACTACAACAGGGTTCGCCATTTGTCAAAAATAGCCCGAAATCCAAAAAGGCACACCAATATCGGGGTTTTTTCCTTTCAAAGTTCAAGCTTGAACAACCAACCACTTTCGTGGTGGCGGAAACCCTCAGCCCACGGACGTCTCCGTTTACGGAACCGAGGAGTCAAATTATATATGTGATCGAGAGAGTCAGTCAGACCTAAACATTAGAGCCAGACCAAACGTTGGCGGCGCCATGTCGCGTGGGCTCTCATTATCTGAAATGAGACTACTGGATTTCTAGGCGGCAGGATCTATAACGGTGTGGGGGACTGAGTCTGACCCACATGTAAAGAAATAAGTCACCCTAAATCCGGTTTTGCTCCGGCTAACTAGCAGTGCCTCATTTCTCCCACGGGGAAGAGATGATTGGGCAGCCGAGCGCATGACATCTTTGGAACTTCTCAGGGAAGTCGTGGTCACTCAGATCCAGACAAAACTCTCTCATTCACAATATGATCTCATATACAAATGACAAAGACAGTATAAGTTTTATAATGCTTTAATAAAACGACTGTATTTTAGAGAATAAGGCATGAGCCGCGATAACCAGAACCATACAACACAGTAGGATTGAGATAGTTACCAGGAGAGTAAAACATAAAAATATAGCAATCATTGTGCATTAGAATTTCTACTCTCCCTCTGCTTAATTTATTTAGAGCACAGCATGTTAAGTGTCTAACTTGCCTATCGGTATCACTGCGGAGACATTAGTCTTCATACCTGAGCAAAGGCCTGTGATCTTGGTTCAGCATCTGCAACGAGGCAATCAGCATCTAGTTGTGGTTCCCTGGTAGGAATCTCCCTCTGCCGTGTATTGGGACAGAGAAGTTATTTTATAACCTATATGTCAAAGTGATCACCAAATACGCAGAAATACCAAGTCTAAACTTCAACCACGTCTATCGGCAATGTACCAGACCATATCCTTGACTGAAGCACAGAGTGAGTGTGTTATGAAGAACATCAGTGCTGAAGTATGCAAAACAGTGTGATATGAATAAAAAACAACACCGTAGAACTGGCTATCTGAAAATAACAGTACTTAGAAAAATGAAAGCACGCAGAGCAAAGTGCACAGAGGCCCTAGGCTACTAGCAAATGAAATAAAATATATCCAGGGCAAAATGCACAAAGGCCTAATGCCCAAAGCTAACGCATAAAACCAACCATACCACAGTAAAATCTTGTGGCATACAAATAGTTTTGTACGCCAATGTCACACAAATGCTTCTCACCCTAGACAGAAATGCCCCTAACTCTCTGGGCAGTTTTCGGCAGTGTTTCAGTCGATGCACTCCAGCAAACTACAATGTAATGCCAGTAAAATGGAAAATTTGCTCTTGGGGTTACTACCTTCCAGCTGGGATTCCCACTGGCCAAATGGTGTTCTGCCTCCACCTGGTCCTGCCACAGTGGCTCGCAATCTGGGGGTGACATTTGATAACCCCCCCACAAGGTGGCCAGTGTAGTAGGGTCCTGCTTTGGACTTCTAAAAATTCTAAAAACGATCCTCTACCTTCTCCCTTTACCTCAGCAGAAAGCAGTGATTCAGGTCCTGATCACCTCACTATGCCAATTCTCTTCAATGGGGTCTCACGGTTTATCTCCTGAAGAGACTACAGCTGGTTCAGAATGCAGCAGCTGGCTTCCATTGAAACTTTCTAGGAGAGCCCACATCCAAAAGTACTTGAAAGAACTGCACTGGCTTCCCATCAAGGAAAACGTTAGGTTTAAAGGACCAGTACTGACACATAGAGCTTTCTATCACTCAGGTCCTCAGTGCCTTTCTAATAGAATTACCACTTACCAACCTACTAGATCACTTCCTCCAGTTCCTTGTTAGTGGTGATCCAACAAATCAGAAGGAAGAAGTGGGGTTGCAGCTGCTACTCCCATGAGGGTGCCAGGGATTGGAACACTCTTCCTCAGCATCTTTGCGCCACCGAGGATATTCTGGTTTTCAAGCGTCTGCTTAAAACTTGGCTCTTTGGCCTTGCTTTCTAACTACAAATCAGTAAGTGGATCACTTTTCTAGCCAGGGCTGGGACACTCAATGAGTAGCTATTGCGCTGTATAATTCTGATGAATAGATAGATAGATAGATAAATAGATAAATAAACATATAGATAGATAGATCTGGTTCATGGAGTGCAAATACAGTAGGACTGCCATGAAAAGCCTGGCAGAGAACGGGTGCAGAGGACCCCAGGGGGGGGCCTGCACTTCCCATGCACTTGACATGGACATTGCAGGGGGCCCCCCCTGGCCAGCACCCTGGCAGTGTTCACTGTCTGCTTTGCAGACAGTGAACACTGCCAGGGTGCTAAAGCATTACCGCCGGCTCAATTACAAGCCGGAGTCAATGCTGTAGTCTGTCTCCCGCTAGGCCAGCAGGCGGAAACTCAGGTTTCTGCCCGCTGAACTAGCGGGAAACTCTTAATAACTCCGGCGAGAAGGTCGCCACTTAGGCGGTTGCCACCCTGTCAGGAGTTTGGCGGACTGAGTTTTCTGCCGGCCACACTCAAAATCAGGCTCTGTGTGCTAAGGTGCAATTTGTAAGGCATCATTAAAATCATATCAGCAAAAATAATTTGTAAGGAACTTGCACTCCACCCCCGCCTCGAGCTCCAGAGAACCAACACCACAGAGAGGACTCCCAGGTGACTATGACGACGGGGGTACCCTGAGTCGACCCTTCTGCACCTCCCCAGCGACACCTGCAGAGAGGATCCAGAGGCTCCCCCTGACCGCTACTGCCTGGTAACAAGCAACCCGACACCTGGACCAAGCACTGCACCTGCAGCCCCCAGGACTGAGAGGAACCACCTTCCAGTGCAGGAGTGACCAGCAGGCGGCCCTCTTACTAGCCCAGTCGGTGGCTGGCCCGAGAAGCCCCTCTGTGCCCTACCTGCATTGCCTAAATTACCCCGGGGTTCCTCCATTGCTTTCAATAGCAAACCCAACGCCTACTTTGTCCACTGCACCCGGCCGCCCCTGTGCCGCTGAGGGTGTGTTTTGTGGGCTTGTGTATGTCCCCCCCAGTGCTCTACAAAACCCCCCCGGTCTGCTCCCCGAGGATGCAGGTACTTACCTGTAAGCAGACTAGAACTGGAGCACCCCTGTTCTTCATAGGCGCCTATGTGTTTTGGGCCCTCCTTTGACCTCTGCACCTGACTGGCCCTGTGTTGCTGGTGCGGTGGCTTTGGGGTTGCCTTGAACCCCCAACGGTGGGCCGCCTATGCCCAGGAGACTGACTGTGTAAGTGCTTTACTTACCTGAGAAACCTAACCAAACTTACCTCGCCCAGGAACTGTTGATTTTTGCTGTGTCCACTTTTAAAATAGCTTATTGCCATTTTAACCTAAACCGTGTGTACTACTGTGTGAAGTACCTTGCATTTTATGTACTTCCCTCTAATCTTGTATCTTGTGGTTCTAAAATAAATAAAGAACATATATTTTTCTATATAACAACTATTGGCCTGGAGTTAAGTCTTTGAGTGTGTGTTCCTCATTCACTGCCTGTTGTGTGTACAACAAATGCTTAACACTACCCTCTGATAAGCCTACTGCTCGACCACACTACCACAAAATAGAGCATTAGTATTATCTAATTGTGCCACTATCAACCTCTAAGAGGAACCCTTAAACTCTCTGCACACTATCTCTCACTTTGAGAAATATAGAGCCAACTTCCTACATTGGTGGAACAGCGGTGGGGTCTAAGACTTTGCATTTGCTGGACTACTCAGCCAATACCTGATCACACGACTACATTTCAAAAATTGTCATTAGAAACTGATTTTTGCAATTTGAACTATTTTTCCAAAATATTTACTAAGTTCTGCTAGGGCCTTGTGTAAGTCCCTGTTAGCATTTCTTTTAGAGTTTAAACGTTTGTAAAAGTTTGGATTTAAGTTCTAGAAGTAGTTTTTAGATTCTTAAAAATAAATCCCAACCTTTAGAGTGATAATGTCTAGCACAGATGAGATGGTGGTGGAACTCAACCTCACCCCTCACCTGCATCTAGGGAGGTCAGAGTTAAGGTCTCTCTGTAAGCTAAAAAAAGATAAAAACTGGGTCTAACCCTAACAAAGTAAAGCTCCAGGAGCTTTTGGCAGAGTTCACAAGGGACCACCCCTCTGAGGATACTCCTTCAGATGGGGCAGTTAGTGAACAGGAGGACAAATTCCCCCTCCTGTCCTAACCAGGGAGAACAGGGTTTCTCAAACCTTGACTCCACAAATCATAGTCAGAGAGCCTGGTTCTTCCACAGGAGAGACCAGTACCTCTGGAAGCATTGAGGGCAGCCTCAATGAAGAGGACCTCCTGTTAGTCAGGATGGCCAAAAGATTGGCCTTGAAGAAGCAGCTCCTAGCAATAGAAAGGGAAAGACAAGAGATGGGTTTAACTCCCATCATTGGTGGCAGCAACATAAATAGGGTCAGAGAGAATACTGACATCCTAAAAATCCCCAAAGGGATTGTAACAAAATATGAAGATGGTGATGACATCACTAAATAGTTCACAGCTTTTGAAATGGTTTGTGCAGCCAGAAAAGTAAACAGATCTCACTGGGGTGCTCTCCTTTGGGAAATGTTCAACGGAAAGTGCAAGGATAGACTCCTCACACTCTCTGGTAAAAATGCAGTATCTTATGACCTAATGAAGGCTACCCTGATTGAGGGCTTTGGATTCTCAACTGAGGAGGACAGGATTAGGTTTAGGGGGGCTCAAACATCCTCAAGCCAGACCTGGGTTGATTTTGTTGACTTCTCAGTCAAAACACTAGATGGTTGGATAACTGGCAGTGGTGTAATTGATTATGATGGGTTGTATAAATTGTTTATGAAAGAACATCAGTTAAGTAATTGTTTCAATGACAAACTGCATCAGCATCTGGTAGACCTAGGTCCAATTTCTCCCCAAGAATTGGATAAGAAGGCAGACCACTGGGTCAAGACTAGGGTGACCAAGACTTCCACAGGAGGTGACAAAGAGAAAGGGGTCACAAAGCCTCCCAGGGGAAGAGTGGTGAGACATCCAAGGGCAAAAGTAAATAGTCTTCTACAGGGCCCCAAAAACCTGTGCAGGCGGGTGGGCCCAGAGCCTCTTTACAGTCCACAAATGGGTATAAGGGTAAAAACAGGTGGCTATCCAAAGGCCCCCCCTCATTCCACTTCTAGTGGTGGAGGTCCACTTTGAGAGAGTGGGAGTGAATATAGGGGGTCCACTTGAACCTCCCACAGCATCAGGGAACCAGTATCCTGTTAGTAGTGGATCATGCTACCAGGTACAGTGAGGCAATTCCCCTTAGGTCCAATGCTGCTTCTGCAGCAGCAAAAGCACTCATTGGTATACCAGGGTGGGATTTCCTAAGGAGGTGGTTTCTGACAGAGGTACCAACTTCATATCAGCTTACCTAAAGCACATGTGGAATGAGTGTGTGGTGACTTATAAATTCACCACACCATACCATCCACATACCAATGGTCTTGTGGACAGCTTTAACAAGACATTGAAGGGCATGATCATGGGGCTCCCTGAAAAACTCAAAAGGAGATGGGATGTCCTCTTGCCATGTCTGCTTTTCGCCTACTGAGAGGTGCCACAGAAGTGAGTAGGGTTTTCCCCATTTGAGCTTCTGTTTGGCCATCCTGTTAGGGGACCACTGGCACTTGTAAAAGAGGGCTGGGAGAGACCTCTCCATGAGCCTAAACAAGATGTGGTGGACTATGTACTTGGCCTACGTTCAAGAATGGCAGAGTATATGGAGAAGGCAAGCAAAAACCTTGAGGCCAGCCAACAACTCCAGAAGTTGTGGTATAACCAAAAGGCTGCTATGGTTGACTTTCAGCCAGGCAGAAAGTCTGGGTTCTGGAGCCTGTGGCTCCCAGGGCACTTCAGAACAAATGGCAATGGCCCTTATCCAGTACTAGATAAAAAGAGTCAGGTCACCTACTTGGTGAACCTGGACACTAGCAGGACCCCCAAGAGGATGATCCATGTTAACCGCCTTAAACTCTTCCATGACAGGGCAGATGTAAACATGTTAATGGTTACAGATGAGGACCAGGAAGCAGAGAGTGAACCTCTCCCTGATCTCCTCTCCACTGACCCTTAAGATGGCTCAGTAGACGGAGTGATCTACTCAGACACCCTCTCTGGTCAACAGCAGGCTGACTGCAAGCAAGTCCTCCCGCAATTTGCTGAGCTCTTTTCCTTGACCCCTGGTCAGACACACCTGTGTACCCATAATGTGGACACAGGAGACAGCATGCCTGTCAAAAATAAAATATTCAGACAGTCTGACCAAGTCAAAGAAAGCATCAAGGTAGAAGTCCAGAAGATGATGGAGTTGGGAGTGATTGAGCACTCTGCCAGTCCCTGGGCTAGCCCAGTGGTCTTGGTCCCCAAACCTCACACCAAAGATGGCAAGAAAGAGATGAGGTTTTGTGTGGACTACAGAGGGCTCAGCTCTGTCACCAAGACAGATGCTCACCCCATCCCATGGGCAGATGAGCTCATAGACATTTAGGTGCAGCCAAATACTTAAGTACCTTTGACTTGACAGCAGGGTACTGAGAAATAAAAATGGCACCTGGAGCAAAAGAGAAAACAGCATTCTCTAAACCTGATGGGCACTACCAGTTTACTGTGATGCCCTTTGGCTTAAGGAATGCCTCTGCCACCTTCCAAAAGTTGGTGAATCAAGTCCTTGCTGGCTTGGAGTCCTTTAGTGCAGCTTATCTTGATGATATTGCTGTCTTTAGCTCCAACTGGCAGGATCACCTGGTCCACCTGAAGAAGGTTTTGCAGGCCCTGCAAGCAGCAGGCCTCTCTTTCAAGGCGTCTAAATATCAGATAGGGCAGGGTACTCTGGTTTACTTGGGACACCTTGTAGGTGGAGGCCAAGTTCAGCCACTCCAACCCAAGATCCAGGCTATTCTGGACTGGGTAGCTCCAAAAACCCAGACTCAAGTCAGGGCATTCCTTGGCTTGACTGGTCACTATAGGAGATTTGCAAAGGAATATGGATCAATAGTGGCACCCCTCACAGAACTGACCTCTAAGAAAATGCCCAAGAAAGTTAACTGGACCGTGGACTGTCAAAAGGCCTTTGACACCCTGAAGCAAGCTATGTGTACATCACCAGTTTTGAAAGCTCCAGATTATCCCAAACAATTCATAGTGCAGACTGATGCCTCTGAGCATGGGATAGGAGCAGTCCTATCCCAAACAAACGATGATGGCCTTGACCAACCTGTTGCTTTTATTAGCAGGAGGTTACTTCCCAGGGAGCAGTGTTGGAGTGCCATTGAGAGGGAGGCCTTTGCTGTGGTTTGGTCCCTGAAGAAGTTGAGACCATACCTTTTTGGTAGTCACTTCATAGTTCAAACTGACCACAGACCTCTCAGATGGCTGATGCAAATGAAAGGAGAATACCTTAAACTGTTGAGGTGGTCCATATCCCTACAGGGAAAGGACTTTGTAGTGGAACACAGACCTGGGACTGCCCATGCCAATGCTGAAGGCCTTTCTAGATTCTGCCACCTAAAAAATGAAGACTCTTTTGGGAAAGGTTATTCTAATCCTCTTTCGTTTGGGGTGGGGGGGGGTTTGTATAAGGAAATACCTTCCTTGGCATGGTTACCCCCTAACGTTTTGCCTTTTCCTGATGCCAGTTATGATTGAAAGTGTGATAGGACCCTGCTAACCAGGTCCCAGCACCAGTGTTCTTTCCCTGGCACACAGATAAGTCCCTTGTAAATGGTACCCCTGGTACCAAGGGCCCTGTGGCCATGTAAGGTCTCTAAGGGCTGCAGCATGTCTTATGCCACCCTGGGGACCCCTCTCTCATCACGTGCACACTGCCTCACAGCTTGTGTGTGCTGGTGAGGAGAAAATGACTAAGTCGACATGGCACTCCCCTCAGGGTGCCATGCCCACCTCTCACTGCCTGTGGCATAGGTAAATCACCCCTCTAGCAGGCCTTACATCCCTAAGGCAGGCTGCACTATACCACAGGTGAGGGCAGTGTTTAAGCAAAACCTTAGACATTGTAAGTGTAGGGTAGCCATAAAGAGTATATGGTCTGGAAGTTTGTCAAACCTGAACTCCACAGTTCCATAATGGCTACAATGAAATCTGGGAAGTTTGGTATCAAACTTCTCAGCACAATAAATGCACACTGATGCCAGTGTGGGATTTATTGTAAAATAAACCCAGAGGGCATCTTAGAGATGCCCCCTGAATACCAGTCCGACATCTAGTTGTAGGCTGACCAGTTTCTGCTAGCCTGCCACAGCCAGACAAGTTTCTGGCCACATGGGGTGAGTGCCTTTGTCACTCTGTGGCCAGGAACAAAGCCTGTACTGGGTGGAGGTGCTTCTCACCTCCCCCTGCAGGAACTGTAACACCTGGCGGTGAGCCACAAAGGCTCATGCCTTTTGTTAAAGCAACCCAGGGAATCCCAGCTAGTGGAGATGCCCGCCCCTCCGGCCACTGCCCCCAGTTTTGGCAGCAAGGCTGGAGGAGATAATGAGGAAAACAAGGAGGAGCCACCAACCAGTCAGGGCAGCCCCTAAGGTGCCCTGAGCTGAGGTGACCCCTGCTTTTAGAAATCCTCCATCTTGGTTTTGGAGGATTCCACCAATAGGAATAGGATTGTGCCCCCCTCCCCTCAGGGAGGAGGCACAAAGAGGGTGTAGCCATCCTCCAGGACTATAGACATTAGCTACTGCCCCCAGACCTGAACACCCCTCTAAATTTAGTTTTTAGGGGCGACCCTGAACCCAGTAAATCAGATTCCTGCAACCTACAACAAGAAGAAGGACTGCTGACCTGAAAGCCACGCAGAGGCGGCGAAGATGACAACTGACTTGGCCCCAGCCCTACCGGCCTGTCTCCAGACTCAAAGAACCTGCACAGAGACGCATCAAACAGGGACCAGCGACCTCTGAGGACTCAGAGGAGTGCCCTGAACCCAAAGGACCAAGAAACTCCTGCAAACAGCGGCACTGTTCAAAAACTGCAACAACTTTGCAACTTTAAAGCAACTTTCAAAGAACTCTCTCTTCCCGCCGGAAGCTTGAGACTTCATACTCTGCACCCGGCGCCCCCAACTTGAGCTCCAGAGAACCAACACTGCAGAGACTACTCCCAGGCAACTACGACAATGTGGGTACCCTAAGTCGACCCCCCTGCACCCCGACAGCGATGCCTGCAGAGAGGATCCAGAGGCTCCACCTGACCGCGACTGCCTGGAAACAAGGAATTCAAAACCTGGACCAAGCACTGCACCCGCAGCCCCCAGGACTGAGAGGAACCTCTTCCAGTGCAGGAGTGACCAGCAGGTGTCCCTCTTACTAGCCCAGTCGGTGGCTGGCCCGAGAAGCCCTCCTGTGCCCTGGCTGCATCGCCTAAGTGATCCCTGGGTCCTTCCATTGCTTTCAATAGCAAACCAGATGCCTACTTTGTCCACTGCACCCGGTCGCCCCTGTGCCGCTGAGGGTGTGTTTTGTGGGCTTGTGTGTGCCCCCCCAGTGCTCTACAAAACCTCCCTGGTCTGCTCCCCGAGGATGCAGGTACTTACCTGTAAGCAGACTAGAACTGGAGCACCCCTGTTCTTCATAGGCGCCTATGTGTTTTGGGCCCTCCTTTGACCTCTGCACCTGACTGGCTCTGTGTTGCTGGTGCGGTGGCTTTGGGGTTGCCTTGAACGCCCAACGGTGGGCCACCTATGCCCAGGAGACTCACTGTGTAAGTGCTTTACTTACCTGAGAAACCTAACCAAACTTACCTCGCCCAGGAACTGATGATTTTTGCTGTGTTAACTTTTAAAATAGCTTATTGCCATTTTAACCTAAACTGTGTGTACTACTGTTTTAAATCAAAGTTCTATACTTACTTGTGTGAAGTACCTTGCATTTTATGTACTTACCTCAAATCTTGAATCTTGTGGTTCTAAAATAAATTAAGAAAATATATTTTTCTAAATAAAAACCTATTGGCCTGGAGTTAAGTCTTTGAGTGCGTCTTCCTCATTTATTGCCTATGTGTGTACGACAGATGCTTAACACTACCCTCTGATAAGCCTACTGCTCGACCACACTACCACAAAATAGAGTATTAGTATTATCCAATTTTGCCACTATCAACCTCTAAGGGGAACCCTTGGACTCTGTGCACACTATCTCTCACTTTGAGATAATATATATAGAGCCAACTTCCTTCAACAACTTTTATTACATCAATAAAAATATCAATGATATTTTAGAAGTCAAATTATTGAAGAAAAACTCAGCATTTCACAAAGCCCAAAAATGCCAGCAATTCCGTAGCCATCTCTGTATGATTCAAAACTACTTCCTCGTCTTGACTCACTATTAAAATATCAGCCAGATAAATAATTAGCCTTACTCCTGTCGTTTGTAGCCATGCTGCTACTGGGTGAAGCACTTTTGTAAAGCACCAAAGTGTTAAGGACTTCTCCATCTATCTGAACTGAAGGAATCTCCAATGTGGGGCCCAAATCGGCACAGTCAAATATGCATCCTTCAGATCTAACCTTGTTAGCCAGTCTCCTTTCCTTAACACATTTCTTAACAGATGAATCCCCTCCATCTTGAAGTGGCAATATACCACCCACTCGGTCAAAACCTTAAATTTTATCACTGGTCAGATACCTTTGTCTTTTTTCTCAACCAAAAATGTATTGCTGACAAACCCTACAGAACCATCCGTGACCTCCTCAATGGCTGCCTTTGCCAGTAATTCCTCTACCTCTTGTGTAACCATTCTCACATTCTCACATCTCCGAGAATTGTATTTCCCAGGTGTCCCCCTCTGTACAGGAATATCTGTAAACTCCAGTTTGTATTCCTTGACAGTCTCCAAAAACCAGGGATCCTGGTTCACCAACTCACAGTTGCCACTAACCTATATTACAGTATCTGAAAGGTCTTTGGATAATCCTACCTGTTAACATTCCTGTTTGTCTCCTAGCCCCTCTGGATGACCTGCTGCAAAACCTCTATTTCTGTGAATAAAATCCCTGATAGTATCTGAACCCTTTCTGGATGTACCTTGCACCACATGCCAAGAAGGGTCTTAATCCAGATTGTCCTCGGCCGAGGGACTGACCCCTTGTTCTTCTGACCCTACCAAAAACTCTATCAGCAAAAACTTCTTGATATCTTTCAGGGACTTTTGTATTGAGTTAAAGACCCAACATATTCCACCATATCTTTAATAAACTCTTCACCAAACAGCTGATCCTGTGAGGAAGGACCATTCCTTATTCGCTAGTTCAACTAACTTGGGATCGATTTTTAGTAGTATGCATTTCCTCCTTTCATTTGAAAGTGTTTTATTAGCATTACCCAACAGCCATAGGGCCCTTTGGCCCCCCGGTGTAATTCCATTGAATCCACAGGATTCTCACTGAGCCAGGCCTCTTCAGCCAATTCAAAAATCTTGTTGAGGGTCCAATTATGTCTATGAGGCAACCCTGACAGGATTTTAACACTCTGTCTAGGTGTTACCTTGGGTCCCTACCACAATTTTTAATTAATGCCACTACCTTTGCATCCAGTTCTGCAGTCATAGCAAATTTGTCAGATAAAGACGGGCGTGGGCATTCTGATTTCATGGGAAACCTGACCTCTTTAGGTATCTCCCTTCTTAACCAGAAGGAAATATAATCATCCACGTGCTGTGATGGTGCCCATTCTGAGGATAGAGGGTGTTTTATTAAAGGCTAATTTAACATTAGTTAACTATGCTCATTTTTGACCCCGATGCCTTACTTGCCTCCTCTGGTGTTACTCTCCTTTTGACCTCAATTACCTCTTGGTCAGAGTCAAACGCAGAAAAATATGATAGATCAATTTCCAGTTCCAAAGCCTCATCCCTGTCTAATGATACTGGAATACCCGGACCATTATTTTGCCCATCCACAGTTCCTGACGCACAAACCGTGTCATCAACACCATCATCTATCATCTTTCATCTCCTACTTTTGCCTTTTTTTACCTTTGTTATGATGGTCGTCCTCTGAGGTTCTTTTTCTACGAACCTTACCCACCCAGCATGAGTATTCTGCTGGGTCTGCACCCTTCCTTTCTTTGGTGCCTGATGTTTTTGAATCTGTTTTTTAAATAGTGCCTCAAACCTACTGTTGATGGTGTCTGTTTGCGACCCCATCAACTTAACCACTGCTCAACATTCCTTCCTACTTCTCCTTTAGTCTTCCCTCTATCTGTTCTTATTATCCTGACCAGAAAACTCCTTAAGCTCTTTATCCGATCACCAAAATCTTCCCTCTATGCTCCTCAAAGAAGCACCTGGCCAACTAACTATAACTACCAAAATTCCTTTCACACAATGTATTATCGTATCCCAAACACACAAAATGGCAGTCTGATGAGTAAGGCCTGTGTGTTCCCAAAGTTCCAAAATGGCGGCCGATGCGGCTATCATGTGTGACAGGACCAGCGTGTTTGGCCATTCTCAAGCATTTTCCTTTAAATCAGTGGTTCCCAACCTGTGGTCCGCAGATCCCCGTGGGTCCGTGACACATTCCCAGGGGGTCCGCAGGCCTGGGCCGGGAAGAAGGCACCTCTCCTGTGACAAACACTTGCATTTTTTAAGTATATTTATTGCTTTCCTTGAGCAGTTTTAAAAGCACTTCAAACTTCCTCGTACATCCAGCAGCTTTCGGACAAAAATAAAAGTGTCAAGATTACTCTAGTGATTAATGTCCCTCCTAGAGATAGATGGGAGTTTTGTCTAGTGGCAATTTTGACTCAAAGGTAGTGCAGATGGTTAACATGCCTGCTGCAAAGAACTTGTAGCTGGCAAAGGACAGTATTTTATCTGCATAGCACAGTGGGTTACTGCTTTTGTTTCTTTTGTTACTGTGCAATACATAAGTTACAATCATAATCTAGCATAGTGAGCATGAACTGCCATTAAGAAGCTGCATGCAAACTGCAAGGCACAAATTAGAAAGTTGTTTTTTTCTCCAGACTTTCATTTTCCTTACGCTGCTAAAAAAGGTTTGCTTGCATAGAAATACATTCTTATTATTAAAGGCAATGCTAACCACTGTGCTGTGTTCTGAATCCTGAATTTGTGCTTGCCCAGACCAAGCACTCCTAGAAAATGCCTGCCAGTGTGGATGATGTGAATCCTACACCTTGTTGTCCCTTATAAAGTGCTCTGACACCCTACACTAGTATGGGAGGTGCTATAAAACAAATGAATTACATGTGATAGAAATGCAGTGGAGAGATGAGAGGCGCTTATGGTTTTGCTTCCTTTCCCCACCACATATTTATGTAAAAAAATGTTCTCAGATCTTATATACCTAAAGATAAAAACAGAAATCACTTGGGAAATGTTGAACCTGACCTGAGGATTCAGCTTTCCTATATAAAACTAAACATTGAGAAGTTAGTCGCTGAGATGCAGCGCCAACCTTCCCATTAAATGTTTTCGATTTTACATATTTTGTTCAATGTAAAATAATTATGGCCCTCATTATGAACATGGCAGGAAACACCGCACCTCCGGCGGTAAAAACTACCAACAGAGGAGCGGTCCGGACTGCCAAATAATGAAGCAACTCAAACACAGGCATCCTGAAAACCACCCACCGCCAACAGAGGAGTCCCGACAATGATGCAGAGGCCGTCTACAGGCCGACGGAAAGGCCCAACCCGCCCATCAAATAATGAACCACTAGACTGCCGTCAGTTCCGGGGCGGGAACCACCATCACGCAAAGCCAGGCGGAAACGAACCAAATATAAGGATACGCTCACCGGAGGCTGACATAACATGCCGAAGCAGACATGGATAGAGAGCTGCAGATCATGCCATCCCTGCTCGTTGCCGTATACCTCCACAACCGAGACCGCCGACGAAGACGACGGCGGTAAATACCGCAACCTACGAAACAAGGGACGAAAGGGCACAGTTACATACCCACCCACTCCACCCACCCCGCAATGCTCCCCCAACCCTTCACAGCAGCACAAGCTATACACCCCACAGCAAGAGGTACTTACCCATCACCAGGCAAATCCAACCTGACCATAGTACATACAAATACCCCACACACCCACAAACAATGAAACGAGAGACCAGGGATCCAGAGTGTGCCGCCAAAACACAAGCCACACATAAACTTTTAATGAGCAAACGATTCTCAAGTAAGGCCAATGGCCAGTCCATAGTGTCATGAGTCCCATGGGCTACAGTGGCCCCAACCTGACTCCCACAAGTGCTACGGTACTCCACCTTATAGGGGCAACAATGGGGCATCCAGGCACCTCAGGGAACAGGAGGTGGTGGGGGGGATTTACGACGGGTGGGCCTTGGATTTGCGTTCTGAAGGTGGAGGGGGTTTGGGTTTGGCCTTGGAAGGTGGGGGAGTGTGCTTGGACTGGGTGGAGCCAAATGGAATTGGCTCAGTACGGGGCTTCTTCCTCTCTGAGGAAGGGGCATGGGAATGTGAAGGGTGGACAGGGGCGGGCTGTGAAGTGGAAGAAGTGGAAAGGGCAAGGAGGTGTGCACGTTTAGGGACGAGATGGGGTGGGCCAGTGGGTTGGAAGAGGTCAGCACGGGAGAGGAAGCTTTTTTTGGAGCAATTGAGTTGGACCTGGAGGAGCACGTGGAGGCAGAGGGTGTGGACGTAAGTGGTGTAGGGGGGTGCGTGTTGTGGGTGCAGGTGACTGGACGGTATGCTGAGGTGTGTTGGATGTGTGATGGGTGGGTGTTTTGGTGTGTTTGTGTGTTTTTGGAGGACGGGGGGGGTGGACACAGTGGGTGAAGACAGGTTGCCAGTGTGAATGTATGTTGTGTGGGTGTCTGCAAGTCTGGTGAGTGTGCTGCATGTGTCAACTAAAGTAGTTGTGGTGAGTGCAGGTGTGGTGTCTGGGGTGCATGTATGGATATGTGCTATTGTGGTGAGTGCAGGAATAGGCTCAGCAATAGTGAATGAAGGTGCAGTGACTGGGGGTGTGCATGTAGAGGGGACAGACAGGGAGGCGGAAGAGGTGGGCACACTGGGGGAAGTGGATGTTGCTGTGTGTGCATGTGTATGTTGGCTGTGTGAATGCTTGTGGTGGGAGGTGTGGTGCTTGTGTTTAGAAGTGTGCTTCTTGTGTGTTGAGGTGTGTGCCTGCATGTCATAATGTGTGCTTTGGACGGGTGAAGGGAGTGGGGTGCTGGAAGGAGTAGAGGAGGTTGGAGGGGGGACGGAATGACCAGGGACACTGGCTGCCGTCAAAGAGGAGGCCTGAGCCTGAAAAGATCTCTGTAGGCCAGACACAGCACCATGAATGCCATCCAGATAGGCATTGGTCTGCTGCATCTCTGATGCTAGCCCCTGGATGGCATTGACGATGGTTGTCTGCCCTACAGAGATGGTTCTCAGGAGGTCAATAGCCTCCTCTGTGAGGGCAGCAGGACTGACTGGGGCAGGGTAAGCGGTGCCTGGGGGGAAGGAGATGCCCACCCTTCTGGGTGAGCGGGCACGGGCAACTCGTTGGGGAGCAAATGGGAGGGCGGTGATGGCATGGGGGATGGCGGAAAATGATACAGTAGGTGTGGGCCCACTAGGGTCCGCCACAGCCAGGGAGCCCTCATCGGAGGAGGTATCGGAGTCACTACCTCCAGTGGTAGTTGCATCCCCGGTGGTACTCCCCTCGCCCTCCAACCCACTGGTCACCTGTGGTGATCGTGTTATACTCGGAGCAGGGAATGTTGTGACATCATGATAATGATGTCACGACAATCCGTGTTCCAACTTGACAGTTGAGGGGTTGGAGAGCTCTGTGCCCCTTTTGTTGTATGGACGTTTTCTCCTGAATCTGATCTTTATGGAATAAAAGAATAATAACCCTATCTACCGTGGAGAGAGATCATTACAGTGGCGACGAGGATGGAAAGGAAGCTACTTCAGACACTAGAAGTGAAGAAATCGGCCGTCTGAAACTGAACGTTTTTACGTGAGCCGCTATTGTTTCCTTGTATTTACATTTTGCGCTGCAGGGGGCAGAGAGCTGTTTGCACTATCATTTCAATGTTTAGACAACGTTGTTATTTTTAAATTTGACTCGTGTTGTTGGGAACAGCTGTTCCCTATCGGCTCGCGCAACCACACGAGTATAGGCTCGCGCGACGGCACAAGCGTAAGCGGCTCACATTTGCTCGTGCGACGGCACGAGCACAAACAGCTATTACACACGCGTCGCGGGACGAGCGCGTGTAATTTAGTTTTCCCCGCACGAAGACAGGCAGTTTTAAGCAGTTCTAATCTGTACACGCGTCTCGGGACGAGCGCGTGTAATTTTTTTCCCCGTTTAAAAAAAAGAAAAAGAAGAAAAAGAAGTAAACTCACCTGAGGTTGAACAGAGTGTATTAATGTTCTTCGAGTTGTTTATATAAAAAAAAAAAAAAAAAAACATAGAAAAGGGCTTCAGTTTTTTACCTCACCATCGGAATAGAAGAAGGACAATTATATGAAGCTCAGTTTTTTTTATTTTTCGGCCATCTTTTAGTTGGTAATTTGACTTGAACTTCAAGAAGAAATAAAGTAATACATTCATTTTTTTTTACAACATTTATAAGTAATTGATGATATTAAATCAATTATTTTGATTATAAAAGGAATAAAAAAAATAAAAAAAGAACAATAACAATAATAACAACAATAATTAAATATGCAAAAGTTTCACCGCCAGCACCTTTTTTACAAGATCCTGGTGATCCACCTCTTGAATGGAGATTGTGGCTACGTTCATTTAAGGCATATCTTGGTGCCATAGATGGCCACAAATTTAGACCGGAAAGAAAAAAAAGTTTATTGTATTATCATCTGGGAGTTGAAGGCCAAAACATTTTTGATCACCTACCGGCCCATGAATTGGCTGAAGAGGAGGAACTGGATGAGTTTGATATGGCCATTGCCCAACTTGATAAATATTTCGTCAAAACAAAGAATGTTGTGGTACATCGTTACAAATTTTTTACGAGATCACAAAGCTCCAGTGAGAGCATAGACACTTTTATAACTGCTTTGAAGGTTTTAGCAGCCAAGTGTGAATTCGAGAACTTTACTTCGCATCTCATCAGAGATCAATTAATTGCCAGATGTCACTCAAAAAGAATTCAAGAGAAATTACTGTCTTGCAAGGATCCGTCGTTAGACAAAGCCATTGACATTGCCAAGAGCATTGAGGCCCATATTTATACTTTTTGACGCTAAACTGCGCTAACGCAGTTTAGCGTCAAAAAGTTTTGCGCCGTCTAACGCCATTCTGAAGCGCCAAGCGGGCGCCGTATTTATGGAATGGCGTTAGACGGCGCAATCAGACCGGCGCTGCCTGGTTTGCGTGGGAAAAAACCACGTAGACCAGACAGCGCCGGCGTAGGGGGAAAATGGCGCATGGGCGTCTTAAAATGGGGCAAGTCAGGTTACGTCGAAAAAATCGTCTTAACCCGACTTGCGCCATTTTTTAACGACGCCCATCCCCCATCAACATGACTCCTATCATTGTAAAGATAGGAGTCATGCCCCCTTGCCCAATGGCCATGCCCAGGGGACTTCTGTCCCCTGGGCATGGTCATTGGGCATAGTGGCATGTAGGGGGGCACAAATAAGGCCCCCCTATGCCACCAAAAAAAAATATAAAAAATAAAAAATTATACTTACCTGAACTTACCTGAATGTCCCTGGGGTGGGTCCCTCCATCCTTGGGGGTCCTCCTGGGGTGGGCAAGGGTGGCAGGGGGGGTCCCTGGGGGCATGGGAGGGCACCTGTGGGCTCATTTTGAGCCCACAGGCCCCTTAACGCCTGCCCTGAGCAGGCGTTAAAAAGTGGCGCAAATGCGCCGTTTTTAGCCACGCCAACTCCCGGGCGTCTCTTTTGCCCGGGAGTATAAATACCACGTAAAGGCCTGGGAGTCATTTTTTAGACGGGAACGCCTCCCTTGCATATCATTAACGCAAGGAAGGGGTTCACGCTAAAAAATGACGCACATTCCGGGAACTTTGGCGCTATTCGCCTCTAACGCCATAGTATAAATATGGCGTTAGTTGGCGTTAGTTTTGCGTCGAAATTGCGTCAAAAAAAACGACGCAATTTCGGCGCAAACGGAGTATAAATATGGCCCTGAATGTTTAATGGAGGATGCCAAACAGTTAGAAGCTTCTATGTCCAAAACAACAATTTCTGGAGCAGTCCTTAATGCGCAAGGCAGCAACAATAAGAAACAAGATCATTTTGAGAAAAGACAGGACAATACTTTTGTCCGGAATAAGTTTAATCAGAAACCAACTTGTTACAGATGCGGTTCCTCTACGCATGTGTCATCCTTCAAGAATTGCCCAGCGGTTCATCTACAGTGCAGAAATTGTAACAAAACAGGACATTTTGCAAGAGTATGTAGGAGCGCCAGAAAGAACAATGTTCGTTGTGTATTGAGTGATGATACTGAAGGTGTCATGGGCGAACAAAGTAATGAGTATGTTTTAGTTGTCAAAGATGTTGCCAATATAAACAAGATTGTCAATGATCCAAACATTGATGTAATGATCGATGAGACAAAAATTAAATTATTAGTTGATACTGGGGCTAGAATAACCATTATAGCACAAGATAATTATAAGGAAAATTGGGTTTCCAAAATTCTCTTTCCTCCAGAGGTAGCCACGGTTGCGTTTGAAGGGAGCAAAATTGATTTACTGGGTTATTTCTGGGCATCATTGACTATTTTAGATAAGACATTACGAGGAAAAGTCTATGTTGCCAAGAAAGGCATCAATGTTTTAGGTCTACTTCATCAAGCTGAATTCAATCTTGCAATTAAGCCTGGTCGAGACAAACCTGTGGTAATAGAGAGAGAGAGTCCTGGTCCAATTAATGTTGCTTCAAACCATGTATATGATTGGCAACAAAAGTTCAAGAAGTTGTTCTGTGAACAGTTAGGTAAGATTACTCACTATACACATACAATAAGACTCAAGCATGATGCTGTCCCTGTTAAACACAAACTAAGGAATGTACCCTTAAGTGTAAGGTCCGAATTGTCTAATTTGTTGAAACAAATGTGTGAACAAGTAGTAATAGAAAAAGTTGAAGCGACATTGTGGTTGTCTCCCATAGTTTTGGCCAAGAAAAAAACAGGTGATTTAAGAATGTGCATGGACTTGAGAAGCTTAAACGGAGCAATACGGGTAGACAGTTTTCCTCTTCCAAGAATCGACGATCTCATTGCAAAAATAGGTTCATCCAGATGGTTTACCAAACTAGATTTAAAGTCGGCCTATCATCAAGTGGATTTAGATGCAGACTCAAGACATTTAACAGCGTTCATTACTCCGGATGGAACCTTTCAATTCTGCAGATTACCTTTTGGATTAGCTTCGGTGGCTGCAGCATTTCAAAGACTGATGTCAGACATGTTTTCTGATAACCCTAATGTAGCAGTTTTTCAAGATGACATTTTAGTCTTTACCAGTGATGAAATTTCACATGATAAGATTTTAGAAGAAGTTCTTTGTACACTAGAAAATAGAGGGGTGACTTTAAGTGGTGACAAAAGCGTTTTCAAAGTTAAGGAAATTGAGTATCTTGGTCATGTTTTTTCAGAGGGTGGCGTTAAACCTAAGCCAAGTTTAGTCAAAAGTATATTAGAAGCTCCTGCTCCCAAGTCCAGGGATCAACTGTTGTCGTTTCTTGGTTTGTGTGAATTCTATGCTAAGTTTCTTAAAAATTTCGCAAAAAACACAGAATGCTTTAGATCAGCATTGAGGAATTCTGTATTCGTGTGGTCTGATGAGTGTAACAATATGTTTGAACAGATCAAACGTGAAATTGTAAGCGTTCCTGCCCTACAACCATTTTCAGAAAAAAAAATACTGTAGTGACTGTTGATGCATGTGAATATGGTCTTGGGGCTGTTCTTTCACAGTTGTCTGATGATGGACATGAAAGCACTGTGGGATTCGCATCAAGAACACTAAGACAGGTCGAACGTAAATACTCTGTTATTGAAAAGGAAGTCCTGGCTTGTGTGTGGGGTACTGAAATATTCAAACAGTACCTGTGGGGCAGACCTTTCACATTGAAAACTGACCATAGACCTTTGGTGGAAATACTATCTGGCAGAAAAATGAAACGTTCAACGGCGCGAATAGCTAGATTGTCTGCCAAGTTACTGGAGTTTACATTCTCAGTCGAATACATTCCTGGTGGGAGGAATAGGAGAGCAGACTGTCTATCTAGGTTACCTGTTGAAAATAGTGAAGAGCAGGATTGGGAAACTGAAATTGAAGAATGTATTGTTGCCTGTGTAACTGAGAATAACATGCCTTTAAATGAAGAAGAGTGGACAAAAGCGGTGTTAAATGATGGCGTTTTGTGTGACGTAATGCGTATGGTCAAAGCAGGTTGGCCCAAGGAAAAGTGTTTATCATTGGAGTTACAACCGTATTGGAAAGTTTCTGATGAACTGTCTATTGAGGGTAACAAATTAGTCAGAGGCAAGAAACTTGTTCCACCAGTGTGTTTGAGAAAGAATTTAATTGCTACATCGGATACTGGTCATCGGGGTGCAACGATCACTAAAAGACGATTGAGGTCTGATTTTTGGTGGCCAGGAATGGATAAAGAAATTGATAATTTTGTAAAAAACTGTACAAGGTGTTGTACCAGTGACAAAGTTTTGACTACTGAAGGGGTGACCAGTACCTTTGTTCCGTCACCTGCAAGTGCTTGTCAAAAATTGGGGCTTGATTTTCTTGGCCCTTATCACATTTTGCCTCCTGACATGAGATATTTTGTGGTCATAGTTGATCATCTATCCAGATGGGTAGAAGTTGAACCAGTAAGGTTTCCCACCACTCGCTTTGTGATTAATTGTTTGAAGAAAATCTTTAGTCGTGAAGGTTTCCCAGAGCAAATTCTAACTGATAATGGAGTTCAATTTGTGTCGTCAGAGATGCTTCAATTCTTGAGAAAATGTGGAATCAAGCACATAAGAACACCACTTTATAATCCACAAAGCAATGGCATGGTAGAGCGATTCAATCGTGTTTTAGTAGACTGCATTCAGGCTTCCTACAGAAATCACTTACCTGTAGACCAAGCTATAAAAGAACTAGTATGGTCTTATTGCACTACACCTCATGTTGCCACGAGAAAAACTCCATTTGAACTAATGAGAGGGAGATTGGCATCTACGGAAATATGTCCTTTTTGGATGGTGAAGTTGTTTCATGAAGGTAGTGACTTGAAGGAGGTCTGGCAAGTTGCCAAACACAATGCTAATTTGTGTGGGTTACAGAGAGCAGAGGAAAATAACTGAATTAGGGAATTGCAGGTGGGTGATTGGGTGAGAGTGAAAAACCCAGTGTTAGTTAAGAAAGGTCTATCTAAATTTAAAGATTCTCAACAGATACGTGAAGTACGTAAAAATGCGGTGATGTTATCTGATGGGAGTTGGTGGAGTACTTCACGCATAGCGTTGGATCCGGCTGTAAAAAAACAAAAACGTTGAGAATACTCAATTCAGTAGAATAAGCAAACCGGTTAGTGATTGTCACAGAAGTAGAACAAGTACTAGAATTTGTTACAAACCAAAGAAATTTCAAGACTTTATCACGTATTAGTAATATTCACATAATATATGTTACAGTACAATTATTGTAAATAGTAATGTTGTAGTAGTGTTCTGCATTATTTAGTTCTGTTTAAAAAAAAAAAAAGGGAAAGTAATGTGGTGATCGTGTTATACTCGGAGCAGGGAATGTTGTGACATCATGATAATGATGTCACGACATTCCGTGTTCCAAGGTGACATTTGAGGGGTTGGAGAGCTCTGTGCCCCTTTTGTTGTATGGACGTTTTCTCCTGAATCTGATCTTTATGGAATAAAAGAATAATAACCCTGTCTACCGTGGAGAGAGATCATTACATCCCCTTGGCGCCGGATGACTCTGCCTCAGAGGATCCGTGGGCTGCTGCATCCCCACTTGCCAGTGCCTCAGCTCCCTCGCCAGATGATGCTGATGTACACAAACAACACAAGAGAACAGGAGAGACACATGTAAATAGCTGAAAGGAGTGAACATAGTGGTTCATACATACACCCACCCAGAAGACCCTCCAACAGGCAGCACCTTCCACCATACCCATGGCCATGCCCCTGACTAGTGTCCAGAACCCTGCTCTACACCCATTCCCTAAACAACTTAAGGACCCGACGTGTAGGAGACCTGACCAAAACTCCCCTACTCCCTACAGGGGCCATCATGTAGATGGACATCAGTCAGAGTCCCTGCAACTAAGCAGCATGAACCAGAATGCACACACAGACATCCATCATGGGTCAAATATATGGTATGTGTACTCACCCCCTTGTGACTGCTGTGCAGCCTTCAAGCGCCAATCCAGGTCCGGGTATGCCACGGCCAGGATGCGAAGCATAAGGGGGGGGGGGTCAGTGCTTGAAGGGCACCCCTTCCCCATTGGGAGGAATTCCCCAGCTGGGCCTCATAGATTTTTCGCGCCCAGCGCCGCAGGTCCTCCCACCTCTTCCTGCAGTGGGTGCTCTGCCGGTTGTAGACCCCCAGGGTCTGCACCTCCTTGGCGATGGCATGCCAAAGTGCCCTCTTCTGGTGGGCGCTGACCTAAAAGGGACACACAGAAATGTAACACAGAGGTCAGGCACTTGGCAAACATATACAGCTGGCTATACGTCCACTATGGGACGGACAGTACAAACAGACTAACAGCACATACAAACGCAGCATGTCAGGAACCATGGCCCATTCAGGGTCAGAGGTGCACACATATATGCTGGCAACTGCATCCATTACACACAACCATTGACCACAATCCCCCTACTCACCTGTACCTCTGGCCGTCCATAGAGCTTGGCGTACAGGGGCAGGACCCCGTCCACGAGCCTCTCCAATTCCTCTTGGGTGAAGGCCGGAGCCCTTTCCCCTGCAACATGAGCCATTTCCATGACCAGAGGCAGGATACAGCAGTACACTCAGTGGAGTACCTGCTTGCACGAGATCAGGGAGTCAATTGAAGTTGGGGTGACGACTTCGCATAAGCACCGCAGCGGTGTGCACCGTCACCGCTGCCAGCGATCATGATACGCAAGGATTCCCCATTGACATCCATGTTAACCAATGACTTTGCGCACAGCGGTAAACACCGCCTTACGCTGTTACGTCAACTGCTAGTGGTATGAGATCACTTCCACCACAACAGTTCAGGATTACAGGGGGCAGACATTTTGGCACTAACTTCGCATTTATAATACTGCCATCTGCACAATGCAGGCCCTAATGTTCACCAAACACACATATGCATGTGACCATTAATATTACCTCACCTGACAAGCCCTGATCAATGATTGTGGTCTAGTTGATGTTATGTCAAACACATTATGCATTTGTGTCCCTACAATCAAGTCAGCAGTGCTCAATGACTGACAATGTGTGCCGATGTATGTGTGTTCCTCATACGTGTTTCCAACTCCTCCTAGGTAAAGACCCTTGTGGCAAGGAAGGGTCCCATCGGTGTACAGACCACTTGTGGAAATGCAGACCATGGTGGAGCGTCACATCATTATCAATTACAGACTCACCTGTGCAACTATTCTTGAACTTTGTGCATCCTACACTGACTCCGGCAAATCGTAATCAGCATGCCATCCCTACTGGGCTCATTTTAAGTGACAGTCGGCATGGGTGCTGGATTTTCACAGCCAATGTTTAGCATAATACTACCAAGATTCCTGAATGCATTTGTACGACACCTGCAGTCCTATGTGAGATTTCCCTAAAGTATTGACCTCTCTGCCATCAAGTCAGACTTCTATGCCTTTGCCAACATACCCCATGTAATAGGTGCCATCGATGGCACCCACATACCTATAATCCCCCCAAGAGTCAGTGAGCAGGTGTACAGAAACAGGAAGAACTTTCACTGCATGAACATGCAATTGGTATGTACTGCAGACCAGTACATCTCACATGTGAATGCCATGTTCCCTGGTTCAGTCCATGATTCATTTGTGCTGAGGAACAGTAGTGTGCCACACAAGATGGAACAACTACAAGAGGACAGAGGGTGGATCATAGGTAGGTGTGTCTGTCACTAACTGCCACCTAGCAGACAGCCAGGCTGTCTGCCTCTGAGGCTTGTCAATGACAGTTCTGTTTTGCACCTTTTTCTAGGTGATTCTGGCTATCCCAACTTGCGTTGGCTCCTGACACCACTGAGGAATTGTTGGACGGATGCAGAGAGGAATTACAATGAGGCCCATGGACGTACTAGGAGAGTGATAGAGCACACAATAGGTCTCCTGAAGGCTATATTTCATTGTCCACATACCTCTGGCAGTTCCCTGGCCTATGTGCCTGAAAATGTGTGTAGAACAGTGGTGGCCTGCTGCATGAAAAATTATATCTAAATACAAGAGGGGGGAAGTGTACAGTCTCCCAACTATAGTAGTTTAAACAAACGTACACTGTTCCAAAATGCTGTAACGACCTAGGAGACTAAAATCTCAGGAGCAAGAGCCCTCAAGCATCACAATGGATGACTGTCATCATCATCGGGAAATGCTCCTTGCCAGGCCGGCACTGCAACGCCTGACGGGCTCCCCGAAAGGGGGGCTTTAAGCCGTACTGTTCTGATAGTGACTGGTGGGTTCAAACTATACAGACAGAGGATACCTGCATTCAGGCACCAGCACACATAGGAGAAATATACTTAAAATTGGTTATTCATCTCACGATACACATCATAATTTTAATCAGTACAAAAGGATGAAGACCAAGATTAAAAACAGGAAGGAAAGTAACAAAATGAGTTATAATGCTCAATTACTCTCAAAGAGCAGCAAACCACAGAGGACTATAATTGTTATAGAGCCTCTAAACCGGGTTCGACATGTTTCGCGTCTTACGGTCTAGCCAGATCCATTGATGCTTCATCAGGACCAGAAATAAAGGATTTAATCAACTCTTCTCCAAATACAGAAAAAAACCTTAATTTAGGATTAGAAAAAAACGGTCACTTACATTTAAGTAAACTGGCAAAGTCAAAGTCAGGTCGCCCTAGTAGATCCACGTCCCTCGAGGAGCAGCAGGCGGCGGCTGAAGCAGTCTGGTAGCTAAAGCATGTATGGTATTTACTGCATGTTTTAGGCACCTCATGTCTCTGTGTTTTACTGTTGTTTTGTTTTCACGGGGAGGGTACACTGTGGGGGGTCATTACAACATTGGCGGTAAAAGGCACTTACCGCCGTGCAGAAGACCGGCAATACACCGCCGCGGCGGCGGCATTCCGCCACATCTATTATGACACACATCTTGGAATCCGCCGAAATTCAGACACCCACACAACACCACCACACCAAAGGTCAGTGATAAACTGTCAGAAACAAATCCTCCACCTCGACGCCAACAGAAACACACCCATGCTATTACGACCCACGAATCCACGCAGCGGTCTTTCAACCGCGGTATTCCATTGGCGGTACACAACGCCGCGCTCAAAATACACACACAGCTCCAAAACACCGCCACATTGGACAATTCCAAATACACACACCTGATACACATACAAACAACACTCCCACACACCAAACACAATATAAAACACACACCCACATCACCCACAAACCCCTACTACCAAAAATTAGACACGAATGCGACAGAGAGAGAGCACAGAATAGACAACCCCACTACACAGAGGCACACAACACCATCACCCATACAACATCCACGCACAAAACACCACACACCACTACACTCACCACACTCATCACCACATACACCACCCTACACATCACCCACACCACCCCATGGCACGCCCAAGACACCCCCGCTTCTCCGAGGAGGAGCTCAGGGTCATGGTGGAGGAAATCGTCCGGGTAGAGCCACAGCTATTTGGCTCACAGGTACAGCACACATCAATAGCCAGGAAGATGGAGTTATGGCGCAGAATAGTGGACAGGGTGAACGCCGTGGGACAGCACCAAAGAAATAGGGAGGACATCAGGAAGAGGTGGAACGACCTACGGGGGAAGGTGCGTTCAACGGTCTCCAGGCACAACATTGCGGTACAGCGGACTGGCGCCGGACCCCCACCTCCTCCCCCACAACTAACAACATGGGAGGAGCAAGTCTTGACCATCTTGCATCCTGAGGCCCTCGCAGGAGTCGGTGGAGGATGGGACACTGGTAAGTAAATTCCTAACTATCATATCCCCCACCCTACCTGCATGCTATCACACACCCCCTCCCTCGCCCCCTCCCCTATCACTACAACTCCTCACTAATGTACCCATGACACAAACCACCCATCCCAACACCAAGCCCTGCATGACACAACTAAGCATGGACACCCCTCACTAAAGCATGCCCACTGCACATACCCAGTACACCCCCCCAACCATCACCACACAAACTCACACACAGGAATGTATGCACTGGGGTAGACAAACACCCACCCATTGCACACCATTACACACACACATGCAATAATCATGCTCTTATGCCCCTGCAGGAACCCGAAGGACCATCACCACACCAGAGGGTCCAGACAACACCACTCCGCCCCCAGAAGAGGCCCACAGTGACGAGAGCAGCTCTGCCCTACTGGATCCTGATGACCAGCCCGGACCATCGTGGGCCTCGGGACAGTCGGTTCCCCTTGCACAGGCACAGCCCAACACCGACCTTCCACCCTCTGGTAACACCAGCACAGCACCCACCCAGCGGGCCCAAACCTCCCTACCCAGGACAGGTCAATCAGCGGTGTGTCCACCACTGCAGGGCACCCAGGCTAACCCACCACCCCAACAACAACAGGGACCTGGGGGCAGTGGTAGTGGGCACACGGTCCAGGGGACGGAGGCACAGGAACACAGGGGAACTGGAGGGCTGCTGTGCGACAGGGGGCGGACAGGCCAAGGGAACCCACTCTCCACAAGGCCCTCTCCTCCATCATGGGAGCATACCACAACTCCCAGGAGACGATGGCGACGGTTCTGGACAAGTTGCAGGAGACCCTGCGCCTGCAGGACGAACTGTATTTGGGGTTCAGGGAGGAGCTCAGGACCATCAGCTCCGCCCTGGGCACCATCGTAGGGGTGCCGAAGGACATACAGCAGACCTTGAGGGACACCGTGGCACTCCAAGGGGCCCCTGACACTAGCCAGGACGATGAAATGCCCACCACCTCCGCCGGCGCTAGTGGACATGACGCCCCACCACAGGACCACCATACCAGCACCCCACCCCCTACAGACGGACAACCACCATGCAAACGGTCCCTGAGATCCAGGAACAGGACAGAGCAAGATGGCAAGACCCCCGCCAGGAAATGACACCACCCTGATTGTCCTCCCACTGTCCCACTTTGTTACCCTGTCCATACTTTAACTGCCCCAGCTCCTCTTCCTATGCCCAGATGGGCAGTGCACCTGTGAGACTAATAGACTGGACTCTGCCATGGACATTCCTCCACCATCATCCATCCTCATTTTACAACCCCCTCCCATTTCTGAGCACTTCAATAAACACCCTTGAAATACAAAACAATCTGGAGTCGGTCTGTGATTTAGTAAAAATTTATTATCAACGACAGTGTCATAATGGGTGTACCATTCTAAAGCTAACATACCTATGTCACACATCACAAGCCCTTGAAGGATGCAAGCAGTTGACACGTAGGTAACCACACCTGTGAAACCGTAATGGAAGGGTACAACTCAGTTACCAAATGTTGACTTAAATCGAAAAACAGGATAGAGGTAGACGTGAGAAAGTTAATGTAATGCTAAAAATGAAAATGTTCTCACCTGTGTCTCACTGGAAATATTGCTGTATGACTGACTCCCTGTTGTCGTTGTCTTCTTCATCAACTTCATCCTCATCACTGTCCACAGGCTCCACAGCTGCTACAACACCGTCATCTGGATCATCCTCCTGCAGAAAAGGCACCTGGCGTCGCAAAGCCAAATTATGGAGCAGGCGATGATGATGTCGCACACCTTCTTCGGTGAGTAGAATAGGGATCCACCTGTCATATGGAGGCACCTGAACCTGGCCTTCAGGAGGCCGAAGGTGCGTTCGATCACCCTCCTAGTCCACCCATGGGCATCATTGTAGCGTTCCTCTGCCCTGGTCCTGGGGTTCCTCACTGGGGTCAATAGCCACGAAAGGTTGGGGTAACCAGAGTCCCCCAAAAGCCATACACGATGCCTCTGGAGTTGACCAATCATATCAGGGATGCTGCTATTCCGCAGGATGTAGGTGTCAAGCACTGAGCCAGGGAACATAGCATTTACCTGCGAGATGTACTGGTCTGCCAAACATACCATCTGTACATTCATGGAATGATAACTCTTCCTGTTCCTGTACACCTGTTCACTCCTGTGGGGGGGGACCAGAGCTACATGGGTACCATCAATAGCACCTATGACGTTGGGGATATGTCCAAGGGCATAGAAGTCACCTTTCACTGTAGGCAAATCCTCCACCTCAGGGAAAATGATGTATCTCCTTACGTGTTTCAGCAGGGCAGACAACACTCTGGACAACACGTTGGAAAACATAGGCTGGGACATCCCTGATGCCATGGCCACTGTTGTCTGAAAAGACCCACTTGCATGGAAATGGAGCACTGACAGCACCTGCACGTCAGGGGGGATTCCAGTCGGATGGCGGATTGGTGACATCAGGTCTGGCTCCAACTGGGTACATAGTTCCTGGATTGTGGCACGGTCAAACCGGTAGGTTACGATGACATGTCGCTCTTCCATTGTCAACAGGTCCACCAGCGGTCGGTACACCGGAGGATTCCGCCATCTTCTCACATGTCCCAGCAGACGGTGCCTACGAAGGACAACAGCGAAGAACCAGTCATTATTCCTCCAGGTATGTACCCACAGTCACACACAAGACTACACCACTCACATAACCCTTCCTGTATGTGTGTTGAGTGTAGGCCTAGCTATGTGTGACGCAGTATGAAATGAAGCCATGTGGGCCCCTGAAATGGCGGCTGCCTGACCTCTAAACTGGGACAATGGGATTGTGGGGTAACAGCGCTGGCGTTACACACCGTCGCGGTAGGCGGTC
Source organism: Pleurodeles waltl (assembly GCF_031143425.1). Taxonomy (NCBI): domain Eukaryota; kingdom Metazoa; phylum Chordata; class Amphibia; order Caudata; family Salamandridae; genus Pleurodeles; species Pleurodeles waltl. Next base: position 33,187,791 of record NC_090445.1, read on the forward strand.
GTAGACCGCGGCGCAATGCTGCATTGGTTAACATTGGACCCTATGGGTCCCAGGAGCCAATGAACAGGTGCGCTGGCGTTGATGATGCGCACCGCCGTGGACGTCACCGCCATTTTCTATCTGTTCAATCACTAGATACCTGACCTTCGACAGGAGAGGACCTACACTGCAAGTGCTGCTGTGACCTCGGTCTGGAAGCGACGATGGCTGCTGCGTCTGGGGAAAGGGCCCCTGCCTTCACTGCACAGGAGTTGGAGAAACTGGTAGACGGGGTCCTCCCTCAGTACACGCTACTCTACAGTCCTCCAGACCAACAGGTTAGTACACAGGGAGCACGTTGTATGGGCTAGGCCTGGGTGGAGAGGGCTGGTTGGAAGAGGGAAGGGGGCAGAGTCCATAGAACATTAATGCATGGAATGAATGGGCCACATGGCCAGAGTAGGGAGGGGGCCACTCACAACGACGGTGCAGTTGGTAATGACTGTTCCTCTTTCCTTGTGCATGTCATGTAGGTCAGCGCCCATCAGAAGAGGGACATTTGGCGTGCCATCGCCATGGAGGTCTGGACCCTGGTGGCCCACCAGAGACGGGGCACCCACTGCCGTAAGAGATGGGAGGACATTCGCCGCTGCAGCAAGAAGACAGCGGAGGCTCAGCTGGGGATGGCCTCCCAATGTGGGAGGGGTGCCCGTCGCACCATGACCCCCCTGATGTTCCGGATCCTGGCGGTGGCCTACCCGGAGTTGGATGGGCGCTTGAGGGCATCACAGCAGACACAATGGGGTGAGTACAACCTAATTCTGCGGACTTTGCGTGCAGTGGAGGTGTCTGGGTGGTGGAGGTGGGCTGTGGGTGTCCCTAGGCCAGGGCGAGTTCGGTAGGCAAGGCCCATCCGTAATGTAGCCCATGTGGCACTCTACCCCACCTCAGCAGAGTGCCAAGTCGAGGTATAGTTGCCCCTGTGGCATCCATGTGCGTCGATGTCCACCATTGCCATATAGGCCATATCCCAGAAATTGCATGTGCCGAGGGCAGGAGCACGGCGTAATGCAGGGGGCATCTGCGTTTGTCTTGTCCGCCAACGGTAGTGGTATGCCATGCACTAAAACCCTCTTTCTTCTGTCTCCCCCCCTTTGTCTGCTCTCCCTGTCCTTTTGTACATCAGCATAAACAGGCGGAGGTACAGTGGCACCGGAGCACGAGGGAGCTGCATCCCACATGGCCATGGAGGGCCACACCACAGACTCTGAATGCACCAGTGGGACGGAGGACGAGGGGAGCTTCACGTCGGCCACTGGATCACCAAGCAGCGACACGGACTCGTTCGACGATGGGAGCTCCCTTGTGGTGGCGGCACCATCGGTGCCCCCCACCTCTACAGGTACAGCCGCCACCTCCCCTACCAGCACCGCCCTCCCAGCAGCCCCTCAGCGTTCGCCCCGTGCCCGCTCACCCAGGAGGGTGGGCATCACCTTCGCCCCTGTCACCTCAGGCCCTGCCCCTGTCACCCCTGCTGCCCTCAGTGAGGAGGCCATTGACCTCCTCAGGTCACTCACTGTTGGGCAGTCTACCATTGTGAATGCCATCCAGGGTGTAGAACGAGAGTTGCAACACGGTAATGCATTCCTGGGGGGCATTCATTCTGGTCAGGCTGTCCTTCAGCGAACCCTGCAATCTTTGGCCTCAGCACTGATGGCAGCAATTGTCCCTGTGTCTAGCCTCCCCCCTCCAACTTCCTCCACCCAGACCCAATCTCCTGTACCCCAGCCCATCCCAAGCACACCTACAGACCAGCATGCACACAAGTCAACACACCCAAGTATCTCAAGCAAACATAGGCACCACACACACCACAAGCACTCACGCAAGCCTCACCCACATACAGACACAACAACATCCACTGCCTCCACTGTGTCCCCCTCCTCCTCTTCTCCCTCCTCCCTCCCAGTGTCGTCTACACTCTCACCTGCATGCACTACATCTACAGCCACTAGGACTCGCACCAGAACACCCAGCATCACACCCCGCTCACCTGCACTCACCACCTCCACTGCCATTTACACGTCCCCTGTGTCCTCTCGCAGTGTGTCTGTGACGCGCCCTCCCAAAGTACACAAACGCCTGCAATCACTCACCCAACATCCATCCACCTCACGACAGCCTCCAGTACCTGCACCTGCACCCAAAACACCTAAAGTGACACCTCCGACAACCACCTCCTCTTCCTCCACTCCCAGACCCCCTCCAGCTACCCATCCCAGTGTTCGTCAGAAACTGTCTCTCTGTAAAGTTGACCTTTTTGCCCTCACCCCACCCCCTCCAATTCATCAGTCCCGTCGTAGCGCCTCAGCCAAAAAGCCTCCAATACCAGTGGTGCCTGTTCAAGGTTTTTGGAGTGCACCGGCCACCAGGGCAGGCAGTAGGACCTGGAGCCAAAGCACTAGCAGCCCACCCCCTGTAAAGGCAATAAAATTGGAGAGTGGACGACGGGACCGTGTTAAGACTCCAGGTGGGAAAACAACTGACATGGGTTCCAAGGAGATTGGAGAGTCAGCTGTGACTCCACCAAAGGTGGGGAAGGGCCAGAGGAAGTCTGCCCAGCCTGTTGTGAGTGTCACGGCGGAGAAGTGCGCCATAATTTCCGGCGGTCGAGACACAACCGCCAGCACTGTCGTTACTGGTCCAGAGACCACCGCCATAGTCACAGCCCAGGAGAGCCCCACTATCGTCACTGGTCCGGAGACCACCGCCAGAGTCACAGCCCAGGAGGGCCCCACTATCGTCACTGGTCAGGAGATCACCGCCAGAGTCACAGCCCAGGAGGGCCCCACTATCGTCACTGGTCAGGAGACCACCGCCAGAGTCACAGCCCAGGAGGGCCCAAATATCGTCACTGGTCAGGAGACCACCGCCACCGCCGGAGTCAGTGCCCAGGAGGGCCCCACTATCGTCACTGGTCCAGAGACCACTGCCAGAGTCACAGCCCAGGAGGGCTCCACTATCGTCACTGGTCAGGAGACCACCGCCAGAGTCACAGCCCAGGTGGGCCCCACTATCGTCACTGGTCAGGAGACCACCGCCAGAGTCACAGCCCAGGAGGGCCCCACTATCGTCACTGGTCCAGAGACCACCACCAGAGTCACAGCCCAGGAGGGCCCCACTATCGTCACTGGTCAGGAGACCACCGCCAGAGTCACAGCCCAGGAGGGCCCAAGTATCGTCACTGGTCAGGAGACCACCGCCGGAGTCAGTGCCCAGGAGGGCCCCACTATCGTCACTGGTCCAGAGACCACTGCCAGAGTCACAGCCCAGGAGGGCCCCACTATCGTCACTGGTCCAGAGACCACCGTCAGAGTCACAGCCCAGGAGGGCCCCACTATCGTCACTGGTCCAGAGACCACCGCCACCGCCAGAGTCAGTGCCCAGGAGGGCCCCACTATCGTCACTGGTCCAGAGACCACCGCCAGAGTCACAGCCCAGGAGGGCCCCACTATCGTCACTGGTCAGGAGACCACCGCCACCGCCGGAGTCAGTGCCCTGGAGGGCCCCAGCCCCGCTGGACAATGATGAAACGTCATGCCACACACCAATGTCCAGTGTATAGAACGTCATGCCACACACCAATGTCCTTATCAGAACCGCCATGGCAAAGCACCGCTAAACTGTCCTGAACCGCCATGTCAAAGCACCGCTGAACAGGGCAAAGACCGCCATGTCAATGCACCGCTGAACAGGGCACAGACCGCCATGGCAAAGCACCGCTGAACTGTCCTGAACCGCCATGGCAAAGCACCGCTGAACTGTCCTGAACCGCCATGGCAAAGCACGGCTGAACAGTCCTGAACCCGCCATGGCAAAGCACGGCTGAACAGGGCAAAGACCGCCATGTCAAAGCACCGCTGAACAGGGCAAAAGACAGCCATGGCTAAGCACCGCTGAACAGGGCAAAGACCGCCATGTCAAAGCACCTCTGAACAGGGCAAAGACCGCCATGGCTAAGCACCGCTGAACAGGGCAAAGACCGCCATGTCAAAGCACCGCTGAACAGGGCAAAGACCGCCATGGCTAAGCACCACTGAACAGGGCAAAGGCCGCCATGTCAAAGCACCGCTGAACAGGGCAAAGACCGCCATGTCAATGCACCGCTGAACAGGGCAAAGACTGCCATGTCAAAGCACCGCTGAACAGGGCAAAGACCGCCATATCAAAGCACCGCTGAACAGGGCAAAGACCGCCATGGCTAAGCACCGCTGAACAGGGCAAAGACCACCATGTCAAAGCACCGCTGAACAGGGCAAAGACCGCCATGTCAATGCACTGCTGAACAGGGCAAAGACCGCCATGGCAAAGCACCGCTGAACAGGGCAATGCACCGGGTAGGAATGAATGGCCCGCCACATCAGGCATCCTTATCCCATGTGCAGCTGGGACAGTGACAGGACACGACCTTTCACGGGGAGACTCATCCAGTCTGGGCACCAGTCCCCCCCAGTACCAGTAGAGACCTGCATCAACTTGAGAGACTGTGGCTTTGCACTCCCCAGGATGGCACAGTGGGCAAACCACCCACTGTAGAGACTTGAGAGACTGTGGCTTTGCACTCCCCAGGATGGCACAGTGGGCAACCCACCCACTGTAGAGACTTGAGAGACTGTAGCTTTGCACTCCCCAGGAGGGCATAAATGGGCATGGAGCCCCGTTGTGGATCTGGCTTTGCAGTCATCCGGCTGAGGTGCCCCCCCTTCCCTTCCCCCTGAGGTGCCTGTAGTATTTCTATCTGATGCCCCAGCAGTGTTCTCTCCGATTGTGGTCAGGTATCGTTTGTGGGACTCGCCCATGTATTTTTGGACTGATGGTGCACGGACATTGTTATGTACCTATCTGCACTACTTCTCGTATTGTATATAATTATATCTGATTTTCAAATATATATCTGTATATTTTTGTATGACATGTATATTGGCACATTACATTGTTTGACCGATTTTCGCTTTGTGTATTCATTCTTCCGGGGGGATTGTGGGTTGTTACTGTGATTTTTGTGATTGCATTGGTGTGTATGTTGTAATATGCGAGGGTGGGGGTGGGGGTGTTTGGTGTGTGTCCCCCTAACTTTTGCCTCCCTCCTCCCCCATGTCGTAGGTGCAGTACTCACCGTTGTCTGCGGCGCCTACGTAGCTGTTGGTCGTAGAAGAGCAAAAACACAAGGGCAGGGAGTATTTGGCGTTCCGGCTCCATGGATTCCTCGTGGGATATGTTAAGGTGAGTGTTTTCCCATAGCAAAAGCTGTTTCCGCCGTGTTTTTATCCACGGTGAATCCGCCCCGGAAAAGGTGGCGGATTGGCGGGTTGTAATACTGTGGGCGGTACATTGTCTTCCGCCTGTCTGTTGGCGGTGACCGCCGCGCTGCTTGTCTGTACCGCCGTGGCGGGCGAAGTGTTAAAGTGGCTGTCTTTGTTGGCGGTTTCCGCCAGGGTCATAATTCCCTTTTTTTGTCCGCCGGCCTGTTTGCGGTATTTCCGCTGCTTTAACACCGTCCGCCAGGGTTGTAATGACCACCTGTAACTTAATTCCGGGCTATTTCTTGATGTCTCTCCTGTGTTTTATGAATGTTATGTTTGTGTGCATTTCCAAATAAATGTGCCTGACTGTGTTTACTTTAATATTTGTAAACGACGTATGGTGCTTTTTATTTGGAAAACTGAATGTTATAGTCAGTGTATGTCTCTGACTTTTATTTTCTTTTGGTCCTTACGGGGAGAGCATGCTGAAACTTTTTTTTCATTTGTATCCAGGTCTCCAGTCGACAATGTAATGTGGCATGTTTTGTTTATGAATGCTGTGTTTGTGTGCATTTCAAAATATATGCGTTTGATGACATTTGCTTTAACATTTGTAAACCATGTACGGTCTTTACTTTTTAAAAAACGTCCAGCCACTTAAATGCTTAGCTGTAATTTCAACATTTGTGCACATTTTCAGGAAGACTTGGATGGTGTTAAAAGACGGTTTGTCATTATAAAAGAGTTTTTATGCTCTGGGGGGACCTTTCCTTTACTGGTGGCCCCATTCCCTACCAGCCCAGAACAAGCAGTAAACTACCTGCAGATCGGGCTTATCAGATTGACGTTTAAGAATAACTTTGACATCTGCTTCCTTTCAGTACATGCATGATTTCTTTAGGGGACTGAATCTTTTTTTTTTTAGGATCGAGCCTGCGTCACATGTGCCTGCGCATGCGTTTCGCTTGCAAGATGCTTTAGTAATTAGAAATGGGCTCAGAGCCCCCCCCATGTCACGTCAGTGTCTTTCATTGGTTCATGAGCTTGCCTGTAAAAATCTGCTTGCTTTCATTGGTGGACGGCATGCATCCGTCATACCTTTTCCGGTGGTTAGCCCTCCTCGAGCGCAGCGACCAAGTACTGAAAACATGCAAGGCTCGCTATTTTCAGTCTGGTTTGTGGACTACTTTTTATCTTTTTTAGCAGCGCGATCTCACTTGGCAGAAGTCGAGCGCTTTGCATGGCATCGACCCTGTTACATAGTTAATTGCACTTTTGCCGGTTACGTAGATAATTGCACTTTTGCCAATAGGTTTCACTACGAGTGAACTGTAGCAGCGCGATCACGCTCTTTTTTTCCATTTAATGTGGCAAGAAAAGTCCGGTTGGGAGTTTACAACTGCTAATAGCTCTAACTCGGAGAAATGCGAGACCCGTTGCATTGCAAATGCTTGTTTAATTTAACTTTGTTCAGCTAACATCGTCTCACCTCTTAAAATACTAAATACACACTGCAACATTTTCGCAACTGATTTTAGTTTCTGTTACATTTTTTCCAACGCTCGGCTGCTGCTATGCAACTGTGACTTCGCAAATGTTTTCACATCTTTTTTTGTTAAATGTTTAATGCTATTCGATTTCACTTTGCCTTCTGCCTACTTTGGTTACATTATATGCACATTTTATTCCAGGGGAAGCATTGTTTTTTGCTTCGTTCACGCATATTACACGCATTGTTGCAACTCTTGTGTCAAACGCTAAGCCCTATCTTCAAAGCTGGATTTTGTTTGTGTTACCAATTTACCCATAAACAGCATATGCCATAAAACTGCGTCTTGGCCCATGATAAGCTGACAATATAGTAACTTTTTTGTGTGCGTCTTGTTAGAGCTTGAGCCTTTCTGTTGCTTCAACGATCCAAAGTGACGCAGAAAAGGGAAGGTACATGATTTTATAATATGTTACTTGATAATAATTTGCATTCGCACACAGAATATTATAGTGCTGCTCATTTGCATCAAGGCACTTGTCTTTCTGTCTGTGTGTTAAAATCCCCTGTCTATAAATGTTTCCTAGGGTAAGCATGTATTCCTGAATCAGACAGCATGACCCAGTGTGTCGTAATTTTATAGCTCTTCAATCCCAGGCAGCACAGCGCCCAGGATAATGTGCTGCATTTCTAAGCACTGATAAAGTCCCAAAGGCGAGACCTATTGGCTATGCCAATGCTTATTTGAGTTGCAGGAGGGTGAGGGTCAGACCAGTTCTGATGTCAATGGAGATTTTAGTTCAAGCCCTGGGTGAAGAAAAAAGCATTAGTTTTGCTTTATTTCTTTTGTGCACTTCGGGCCAGATGTATCATGATATGGCCTTGCGAATCGCAAATAGGGATTTTTAAGAAATCGCTATTTCTCTTCCAGGGGATCCTCATCAATAGTCATAAACATTGAATATTCCCGCCTTTGTGCGGGGACCCCGGAGCATATATAAAATACACACATATAAAGTATGAAATATGCACGAAAAATATATATAGCATTTTTAGTAGACACATTTTCATACTAAACTCATATATACATGTGTAAAACAGCAATGCAGGCTATAATCATAAACAGGCTAAAATGCTTTATTTCTATGGAGTTTTTAAATTTTTTTTTAATTTTTTTAATTCTTTACAAAATTACAATAAGAGAAAAAACATTTCAACCAAAGCCCCAAAACTGGGCCTAGGGAAATCAGCAGTAGTAATCATCAGAGAAAAAGAGAAAAAACTACATTGAAAAACAATGGAGCATTCTTAGCCAATAGGCTGCATGCAGGTTAGCACAGGAGAACCATAAAAAATTTGGCACCGTGCCTTTAAGACCCTGAGCACCTCCAGTATCCCACCATGCCTCAGGGGTGAAGGAGAGGTGACAGTTGGTTCACAGTTAGGTCAGTTCTTTTTTCCGGCTTCTTCTGAGAGGATCCTGGAGCATTGAGCTCTCAGTTTTTCTGAGATTTTCTTAGAAAAATACTTTAGAAAAGCGTTTTTTCCTACTTTACTCGACATCTAACATCATTGTCTGAGTCTGGAAGTTTTTTCCTGACTGAAAAATGCCTTAACTTTTTGTGAAATGCCCTTCCTGTGGGAAGAAGAAGGCCCAGTCAGATCCATACACTCTCTGCATTGTGTGCTTGCCTCAGAGTCACTGCCCTGACACTTGCAAACACTGCAAGAACATGTCAAAGAGGACTCTGAAGGACAGGGAGAAGATCAGGCTTCATGGGCTTCACGAGAGGCAGAAAACATCATCCTCTTCGCTTCCCAGGCAGCCAACAAGCCACTCTCAGGGGAGACAGGCTAGATCGACTCCAGCAGGTAGGAAGATACCTGTTTGTTCCCTGTCGACGTCGTCGCTGCCACCATCTCACCGCCATAGACCGCCGTCGACGGCGACCCGACCGACGTCGAAGGATACGGCGTCGAGGGAACATGGCCACCGCAGGGGTAGATCTCCGTCGACGGCAACCCACCGATCGACGTCGAGCCATCATCAGCGTGCCCATTCGCCGCCGAAGGCCTCGCACCCCTCGACGTCAAGAAAGACGACGTCGAAATCGCCCCAACGGCGAGAGATCGAGGACATCCGCCGCCGGCTGCCCACCGCTCGACGTCGAGGCACACGACGGTGAGCGGTTCGCGGTCCAGAGATCGCCGTTCGCTGCCAAGACACTCAACGTCGAGACACTCAACGTCGAGACAGGAACAACCAGCGGCGCTCCCTTCGACGTCATTACGGCTGTCGACGTCGACACAGGTTTTACCTGTCTTGCAGGGAGCGGAGCATCGCCTTCTGCCAGCAGATAAGACCACTCCATCTCCAGTGGTCTCGATAAGAAGTGGTTCATCTCGGTCGAGAGCGGCATCGTCGGGGCATGTCTCACCCATCAATTTGTCACCAAGATGGTTGGAGAGCCTTAATAGACCAACGCCCTCCCCGGACTCGCAGTATTCAAGGATGTACTCTCCTACTGTCTCTCTCCCGAGAACACCATCACCGACAGCGCGGGCAGGACGGGCTCGTTCTGCTTCTCGCCAGCCGACCACGAGGCCTGGGTGCTCTGCTACAGCATCTCGCAGCAGGTCACGTTCCCAGCGACGATCTAGGTCACGATCAAGACACAGAAGGTCGCCCTCTTGGTCAAGGTCATCCGTCAGACGATACTCCCCCACCTTAACAGATTCTCCACCAGCTAGAGTTTCACCGGTGGACGACATCACTACTTTTAATGAGCTGCTTGTCAGGGGAGCACAGAAGCTAAACATAGAGGTTCCAGAACCATCAACCTCCTCATCCGTCATTTTTGAGACTCTACAGCATAGAGCGGTTTCGAAAAAGCTACTGCCGCTAGTGCCTGGTCTGTTGCAACCAACCATGGACACCTTTTTAGCGCCAGCCACCCTCAAATCGGCTCCTGCTAGGATTTTGAAAAAATATAAAGCGCCTGAACAAGATCCTTTATTTCTCCGAACGGATCCGCCGCCGGACTCAGTCATATTGGCCGCAGCCCGAAAAACTCACTCAGTGGCATCATCCTCCACGGTTCCACCGGACAAGGAGAGCAGATATCTAGACTCTCTGGGGAGAAAAATGTGCGGCACGGCGGCATCTTTGATGACATAAAATAACTGCACTCCTAGGCAGATATGACCGTTCACTGTGGGACTCTCTGAACAGGTTCACAGAAAAATTACCTAGAGAGGACAGGCAGGACTTCCAAGAGATCCTTCAAGAGGGATGTCTGGTCTCCAACCAGGTCATCAGTGCAGTGGCAGATGGGGCAGAGTTAGCTGCACATGGATACGCACATGGGATTTGTGCAAGAAGGTCTTCCTGGTTGAGACTGACTGGATTAAAACAGGAAGCACAACAGCGTATCCTAAATCTTCTGTTCAACGGGAACTCGCTGTTTGGTACCCATACGGACGAAGAAATGGCGCACATGAAGACAGAAGTGGACACCATGAGGGCAGTAGGACTTCAGGCGAAGGTATAGGCCTTATGACAGGCGCCCTTTCCAACAGAGGGTTCAAACCCCTCACTGGTCCCAGAGGCCACAGCAGAGGCAAGGACGCCCGCTTTTTCAGTCTTGTAAGGCCACGGGGGAACGAGGGTCAAGTAGACCACAACAGTCCACACCCAAAGCGCCGGCCAAACAATGAGGACTCGCTTCCCTTAACACTGTGCACCACTCCGGTGGGGGGAAGTATCACAGACTTTATTCACGAGTGGCGTGCTATAACAAAAGACAAATGGGTGCTCAACATTGTCGAGAATGGCTACTCTCTTCTTTTCCGGCAACCTCCACCGCACTTGCCACCAGCCAAATGCAATCCGTCTCACGTCAGCCTATTGTGCAAAGAGGCTCTCGCCCTTTTACGAAAGAAGGCAATAGAAAAAGTTCCACTCGCACACAGAGGGAAGGGGGTTTACTCCCGTTATTTTATGTTAGCGAAAAAAGGCAGAGAGGCCGTTTTCAGACCAATTCTGGACTTACGGCTACTGAACAAGTACATAAAAAAGCAAAAGTTCAGGATGCTGGCTCTTCACCAGATTTTCCCTCAGCTACATCGGGTAGACTGGATGTGCTCCATCGACCTGCAGGATGCATACTTAAACATCCCGATAGTTCCCAAGCATCGGAAATTCCTGCGTTTCCAGATAGCCTCACAGCACTATCAGTTCAAGGTGCTACCATTCGGCCTGAAATCTGCCCCCGCGTTTTCTCTAAATGCGTGGCAGTGGTAGCGGCACATCTACAAAAACAAAAAATCTTCATTTACCCATGCCTAGACGACTGGCTACTGAAAGCCTCCTCTCCGGAGCAGGCCAGAAGCCATCGGGACATTGTGCTCAAGGTTTTCGAGTCTCTAGGTCTTCAAGTCAACTACCAAAAGTCCACCTTGATTCCAACGCAGAACCTCCACTACCTGGGAGCAATACTAGACAAAGAGCTCCAAAGAGTGTATCCTTCAGAGGAACGACTATTATCAATAAAGAAAAAGTGTCAAGACCTGTTAAAATCCGACGCACCTACGGCCCGTCAGGTGACATCTCTGCTGGGCTCCATGGCATCATGCATTTTCATTGTCCCGAATGCCAGGCTACATATGAGGCCCCTCCAAGAGGCGTTGGAAAACAACTGGAACCAAAGAACAGGTCGCTGGGAGGACAGAGTGCGGCTGCCGATAGCAGCACGTCAGTCATTACAATGGTGGATGCACAGACCTCACCTGTCAGTAGGAGCTCCGTTTAACCAGGTAATTCCATCCGACACTCTGGTAACGGATGCGTCTCTTCAGGGATGGGGGGCTCATCTAGGTCCTTTTCAAGCTCAGGGCCTGTGGTCCCACAACGAAAGGAAGTACCACATCAATCTGCTGGAGCTCAGAGCGGTCCATCTGGCTCTCAAGTCTTTTGCTCCATCGATTCAGGGGAAATCTCTCCTAATACAAACGGACAATACAACCACAATGTATTATTTGAACAGACAAGGGGGAATGAGATCCCTATCCCTATCTCGGGAGTCCCAAACAATCTGGCATTGGCTCCTAGCAAGAGGAATGTCGCTTACAGCGGTTCACCTACCAGGTCAACAAAATGTGGAAGCAGATTTCCTAAGCAGACACCTAGAGGACGCCCACGATTGGGTCCTGAACGACGAAGTCGTCGAAGACATCTTCGCTCAATGGGGCCGGCCTCAATTGGATCTCTTCGCAGATGAGGTAAACAGGAAATGCCCAGACTTCGCGTCCAGTTTCTACCGTCCGGGATCTCGAGGGAATGCCCTGTTGATCGACTGGTCAGGGATATTTCTCTACGCTTTTCCACCGATCCCCCTCATACCGGCAGTGATCAACAAACTTTACAGATCCAGCACCAGAATGATTCTCATAGCTCCGCAATGGCCCCATCAGTTCTGGTACACAGATCTCCTCAACCTATCGGAACAACCTCACAGGAGGCTGTCGTGCAGACCGGATCTTCTTACCAGGATGGAGGGCAGGGTACTGCACCCCAACCTACCCTCTCTGAGCTTGACAGCATGGCTCCTGAATTCTTGCAGTATGGGCACTTAGGGCTCTCGCAGGAGTGCATGAACATCTTGAAGGAGTCCAGGCGACCTTCCACGCGGCGTTCTTACGCGTTCAAGTGGAAGAGGTTTACATATGGTGCTATCAGCAAGGTCAGAATCCCATACGGGCTCAGGAGGAGGTCATACTGTCGTACTTACTCCATTTAGCAAAATCTGGTCTACAGGTATCATCTATTAAGGTACATTTATCTACCATTACAGCTTATCGTAAGTCACCTTCTCAGGAATCCTTCTTTACGAAACCAGTAGTCAAGGATTTCTTAGAAGGTTTGAAAAAAGTTTTTCCGCCCATTCGGAAGCCCTCCCCTCCATGGGAGCTGAACATAGTACTATCAAAAGTTATGGGCCCTCCTTTCGAACCTATACACAAAGCCTCTTTGCAATACCTTACGTGGAAGACGGCTTTTTTGGTAGCCATTACTTCCGCAAGGAGGGTCAGTGAAATTCAGGCTTTGTCCTCCAAAGAATCGTACACAGTCTTCCACGACAATAGAGTAGTTCTGCGAACTCACCCATCATTCCTATCGAAGGTGGTGTCAGAATTCCACATCAATCAGACTATTTCTCTACCAACTTTTTTCCCTAATCCGGAGACTCCGGCGGAGAAAGCGTTGCACTCCCTAGATCTGAAAAGAGTGCTAAAATTTTATTTGGATAAAACTAAGCTGATTAGACATTCCAACCACTTGTTTATAAATTATGGTCATTTGAGAACAGGAGAGGCAGCATCTAAACGAACCATATCAAGATGGATAGTTTCTTGTATTGGTAATGCATACCAGTTGGCTAACAAACAACTACTTGCTAGACCTAGAGCGCATTCCACTAGAGGAAAGGCGGCTACTGCTGCCCTCCTTAATAATGTTCCAATCTCTGAAATCTGTAAGGCTGCTACATGGAAGTCTGTACATACATTTACTAGACATTACTGTTTGGACTCAGATGCAAGAGCAGACGCCCAAGTTGGGCAGGCCTCTCTGAGAAATTTGTTTGCATGATGCATATCTATTCCTGCACTTCTATTAGACAATCCGCAGAGTCAAGGGATGGGCTTGCTAATCTATTCAATGTTTATGACTATTGATGAGGATCCCCTGGAAGAGAAGGATAAGTTACTTACCTGTAAATCCTAGTTCTCTTCCAGGGGTATCCTCATCAAAGTCATAAACAACCGACCCTCCTCCCCGGACGTAAATCTCCTAGAAGTGCAGGAAAGACTATCTCTCTAATCTGTTGGATACGTTGTCACCGTAAAAAAGTACTGACCTAACTGTGAACCAACTGTCACCTCTCCTTCACCCCTGAGGCATGGTGGGATACTGGAGGTGTTCAGGGTCTTAAAGGCACGGTGCCAAAGTTTTTATGGTTCTCCTGTGTTAACCTGCATGCAGCCTATTGGCTAAGAATGCTCTAGGGTTTTTCAATGTAGTTTTTTCTCTTTTTTCTCTGATGATTACTACTGCTGATTTCCCTAGGCCCAGTGGTGGGGTTTTGGTAGATATTTTTTCTCTTATTGTAATTTTGTAAAGAATTACAAAAAAAAAAAAACTCCATAGAAATAAAGCATTTTAGCCTGTTTATGATTATAGCCTGCATTGCTGTTTTACACATGTATATAGGAGTTTAGTATGAAAATGTGTCTACTAAAAATGCTATATATATTTTTCGTGCATATTTCATACTTTAAATGTGTGTATTTTATATATGCTTCGGGGTCCCCGCACAAGGGCGGGAATATTCAATGTTTATGACTTTGATGAGGATACCCCTGGAAGAGAACTAGGATTTACAGGTAAGTAACTTATCCTTCCGAGTCACAATAGGCCATGTATCACTTTTGCGAATCGGAATTAGCGATTTCTTAAAAATCGCTATTTGTGGTTTGCGAGGCCCAAATACCGAATCGCAATTTGCGAGAACGCAAAATGCTATTCCGTAATTGAAAATCGCAAATTGCGAGAACGCACACCTGGAGGAACCTGATGACATCACAAGCAGGAAGTGAGTTATCCCAGGCAGTTTGCAGGTGGCAGACCCAAACTAGCACTCAGAGAGAGTCAGCCCAGCCACAGTGGTCAACTCTGTGAAGAAGGCAGCACTGCAGAACCACCCTGGACACCTCTGTACAGGGAAAGGAGAAGGGAGAAAGGAAGCGTAAACTAAAGTTTAGTGAGCAAGAGCTGGAGGTGCTCACAGAGGAGGTGGTCAGGAGCCATGACTGTTTGTTCGGCAAAAGCTCACTTCATGTGCCTGAGAGTGAAAAGCGCAGACTCTGGGCTACTTTACTGACCCCCCTTTTAAACATTGTAGATAATATGAATTGTTGATTGCCTGTAATATTTGATTGCACTGCTTTTATGCCTTTTCATGATATTTATTTATCGAAATAAAGTACTTTGACTGACTGACTGACTGGCAGATATCCAGACCAAAATCTGCACTGTTGGAGTAGCGCAGCGCTCTGTGGAGGAAATAAAGAAGAGGTGGTATGGCTTGCGGTCCCGTGCCAAGGAGAGGGTGGCAAGACGACTGCAGGAGGCCAGGAGCACAGGAGGCGGCCCACCCACAGAGACACCCTCCACCCCGATGGAAGACCTAGTGGAGTCCACACTCCTCCCAGAAGCAGTCAGTGGGGTCACTGACATTGACGTATCTGGCACACCAGGTACCAGTAAAGGTAAGTGCAATATTGAAATGTAACCCCATATGTGTATGCACAAAAGCCCCTTAGGAATTAGCAAGTAGGGCAAAGCATTGTGAGAAGTAGTCCATTCCACATCTTAGAAGCAGCACAACAATGCCTTATGCGAGTGGTAGTCCACAACCCAGAGCTGAAAGTAGCACATAGAATGTAATAGGCAGAGCGACACGCAGAAGACCACAACACCCACAACATTGTGATGAGAAGTAACTGTACATTTATTACCATTGTGTGACATTTATTGATACATACATAACTGACATGCTGCATATGGTCGTTGCAGGTGGCCCAGGCCCAGCAGCTACAGCATGTACTGTTGCAGGGGAAACAGACACCCAACCTGCTTCTGACTCTAATACCAGCGAGTCACAGAATATAGCGCCCATCCGACACAGGGCTAGGGCAGTACCACTACCTGAACTGAGCCAGGACTCTGATGAGCAGCAGGATGACTCACACACACCTTCCCCAAGTGGCAGATGCACTGGTATGCAGGAGCCCCGTCCACAGCGTAGCACAACACCCCGCAGGATGCCTACGTATGCAGGCGCACAGGCTTTTGAAGCAGGTGAGGGACCATCAGTGTTCGGTGGCCTGGAATCGGCTATGTTAAAGAAGCAGCGCCTGCAAAACAAAAAAATCTCTGCATTACAAAGGCAGATGCAGGCACACAATACAAACATGGGGGGGCTGCATCGCCAGCCGGAGTGTCTCAATGCGAACATCAATCAGCTGCATGAGGGACAGATCCAAGTATCAGAGAATACGAGGGAGCTGACTAGTGCAGTGAGGGAACTGTGTCATGAACTGCGCCACGACAGAGCTAGCCGCCGCAGGCAGGAGAGACGTTTCATGGGTATGTTTGGCGTTTTTTGTCGCTCCGTCAATAGGCTGGCAAATTCAACAGCCCTCATATTGCGGCGTGCTGTGGCTGCACAGGTGGAGGCAGCGCACAGCAGTAGGGATGTGGCACTAGGACTGCAAATGTGATAGACACAAATGTGATAGACAATATGATGGGTAACCGGTCAGCCACACCAAGTGAACTGGGACTGGGGGACACTGAGGACACATCGAGCCTCAGGAGCTTAGTTGTGCCCACAACTGATGCCAGACGTCGCAGTGCCAGGCACAGCACTGTCACTGAGGCAGAAAATAGAGGTGCCAGTGAGGCAACTGCGCACTCGAGTGGCTTTCATAGCCGGAGAAAATGAGTGTATTGGCCACAGGGGACTGTAAATGTTTGTGCCATAAGGAAACTGTGAAGGAATAGTGAATAACTGTTAACTGATTTTGTTTATTGTTTCAATTACTTATTGTTGCTACTAGTGGAACTGATATTACCTGACATTAAGGTAATACATTTACTTACTACAAGTACAATTGTCAGTGGATTTGTGTTGTTCTTACTTACATCTGAAATGGTTGTGCGTGATGTCTGCACGCCTTTGCCTGTCCTCTGCTGCACTGGTCCTGTCTGCTGGCTGTAGGGGTGGTATGGGATCATCATCCTCATCAGATTCAGAATCACATATTTCCACAGGTATGCCCTGGTGGTAGCTATATTGTGCAAGATTGCACAAGTAGCCACTATTCTACATGTTGTCTCTGGGCTGTACTGTAGTGCCCCTCCACTTTTGTGGAGGCACCGGAAGCGACATTTCAGCAGCCCAAAGGTGCGCTCCACCACATTGCGGGTTGCCCTGTGTGCTACATTGTATCTCCGTTCAGCAGGTGTTGTGGGATTTAGGTAGGGCGTCATCATGTAGGTGCGCACTGCGTAGGCACTGTCTCCTGGAAGGAACAGAGGGTATAATGAGTAACTGAGCCATCTGACATCAGCACGCCATCAATGCACCAGTGTACAGAGGGTTAATACCTAGTAGATATCCTTCACCAAACTCCCCAGCTAGCAGTCTTGTGTGAATCCCGCTGTGGCGAAAGATGTATGAATCATGTGTGCTCCCTGGGTACCTGGCCACGAGATCAGTTATGATATAGGAGGCATTGCATATCACCTGTATATTCATGGAATGTTGGTATTTACGGTTGCGGTACACATACTCTGTGGCTGATGGTGGACAGATTGCTACATGTGTCCCATCTATGGCACCTAGGACATGGGGGAACTGTGCTATCTGGTAGAAATCTATTTTTGTCTGCTGTATTTTCTGTGGGGTGTGGGGGAATCTGATGTACTGGTGTATTCTGCTCAGCATGGCGTTGATAAATGCATTGAAAAATCTAGAGAGGGTACTCTGTGAGACCCCTCCAGCTGCTGCTATGGCCCTTGATAGCTCCCTGAGGCAAGTAGGTGGAGGGAGCATAATACCTGCACATGGGTGGGGATGCTATGAGTCCTATGTGTTGTGCGCTGCAATATGGGTTGTAGCTCAGCTATCAGGTCAAGTATCATGGCTGAGCTCAACCTGTACTTCTCAAATATTTCCTCCTCAGTCTGGTCAAAAAGTGTAATGCGCACTCTGAAAATGCGCTCCTGTCTCCTCCTCCCTCTCCTCAAACCTGCCATGATCCTCACTCTCCTCGCCATGACGTAAAGTGCAGCCATTGTGGAAAAGAGCTTGAGGCATTCTGTGCCTCTTTATATAGGTTGCACCTGGTTGCCACCTGGTTTCACTTAGTGGTATTTTGCATGTGCAAAATGCCATTCTGCGAAAAATCGCAATTTGTGATTTTTTGGTGCATCGAATTGCGACTTGGATTTGCGAGTCGCATTTTGCGTCTCGCAATTTCCTACTTGAAATACCGAATCGCTAATTACGATTCGGTATTTCATGTCGCAAATTGCGAGACGCAAAATGCGACTCGCAAAACCAAGTCGCAATGCAAAAAATCACAATTTTAGCGATTTTGGATTTTTGGTCTGTGAATGCCTTTCATGCATCGCAGACCACGTTTTTGCATTCGCAAACGGGCAAATTTAGCGATTCGCACCATTTACGAATGCAAAAACGTTTGATACATCTGGCCCTTCATCTCTAATTGGATGATGGCATGACTACTAGTATTGCACTGTCTGTTGAAGATGGTTAATTTCTTACCCAGGTGTAGTTGGTGTCGTTCCTGATGGCTTTGTAGGTGATACAAAGGGTCTTGAAAATAGTATAGGCCTGAAACAGAAGTTAGTTGTAGTAACCTGTGAGTTACACCATGGAGCAATTCTAGAATTGAGAGGGGATCTCCTTGATATATATACCTGTTGCTTCTTTACCCTCAAACCAATGTTTGTACTCAACATGACATCAATCTTAACACTGGTGACAAACATTGCTAAAGTAGGAGAACGAGGCTAATGAAGATCCAAATGTGGTGGGTCATTTAACCACAAATAATTGGTATGCCTAACATTCAAGCCTTCAATGGAGAAACCACTTAGGAGACAATTGAGTTTGGTGACATAACTGTGCACGTCTAATGACTTTGTCAAAACTGTGAGGTGCTACTGATTTTGGGTCACTAAATTTAAAGAGAAATTTGATTTTACCACACACAGGGTAAAAGATGTGACACTTAAACCCCATTCATTGCAAATGTTTTTGGTTACTTTTGCAGTAATGCGTGTTCTGTTCTTAACGTGCTGGGCAACTCTTAAAGTTGAGTAGTGGTCCAGACAATGGAGTTCATCAGCCAGCCAGAATGTCCTTTGTCTGATTTACGATCGGATAGCCAATGATCTAACCTAAAGAGTACATTTATTAATTAGTACAGAAAGTATGTTGTGGATCTACTTGTACTGGAACGTTAAGATTGTACTTCAACCCTTGATAGCATATGGATGCTCTCTACTCTTGTGGCCACCCTGGCTCTGAGACTAACTTATTGAACTGAATCATTTATGTAAAGAGATCCTTATTTCCATGTTGGACTTGCAATAATTCACAATTTACCAACATGGTTAGAGTTCAACGATCAAGCATTTTCTCTTATTCTTTTGAAAAACCACCCAATCATAAAGGATTGTGTTGTCTAATTGAATTAATGTAGCAGACCATTCCTCTGCATCACCTACTGTAGGAAGCTGGTTCTGTATATACTATATTAAAGTGAGATATAGTGTGCACAGAGTCCAGGGGTTCCCCAGAGGCTTAGCAGAGGCAAAAGTAGATAATACTAATGCTCTATTTTGTGGTAGTGTGGTCGAGCAGTTAGGCTTATCAGAGGGTAGTGCAGAGCATTTGTTGTACACACAGACAATAGAAGAAGCACACACTCAATGACAACTCCAGACCAATGGTTTTTATATAGCAAAAATATATTTTCTTAATTTATTTCTAGAACCACAAGATTCAAGTTGCAGGTAAGTACATTAATAAGTATGTATTTCACATATGAATCAATAGCACTTTGATTGAAATCGGTAAGTTGTACAGTTTTTGAATAAATGGCAATAATTTGTTTTAAAAGTTGACACTGCAATTTTGAGAACATTTCCTGGGGGGAGGAACGTTAGTATGTTTTACAGGTAAGTACAACACTTACAGTTCTGGTCTCCGGGGGTAAGAAATGTCCACACTGTTAACTTGAGCCCCAACCACCCACCACCACAACACGGGCCCGGCCGGGTGCAGAGGTCAAATTTGAGGCCAAGATAACATGGGCTCCTATGGAGTCTGGGGGCACCGGGTTTCAGATCTGGTGGCAGGTAATTATCCGCATCTTCTGAGTGCACACCTGGGGGGTTTAGAGGAGCACCGGGGGAGCCACAAGTAGGCACCAAACACACACCCTCAGCGGCACAGGTGCGGCAGGAGCAGGGTACAAACAGAGCATCATGCTCCCAATGCTTTCCTTTGAGGGGACCCCTCTGAGGGGTGACTTAGATGCTGCACACTGAGTCCAGGGGGTCAGTTCAGGAAAACCACAGGCTGGAAAAGTAGGAGGGCCACCTGTTGAATGTTGCTGCACTGGTGGTCGGATTCTCCAAGGCCTGGGGGCTGTGGGTGCAGAGTATCTTTAGGCTTTGGATAGCCTCATCCGGAGCTTTCGCGGTCAGGGGGTCCTCTGGATTCACACTTCAGGCGTCATTGTGAGGGGCAGGAGAGGTCTACCCAGGGTGGGCACTTGCTCAAAATCGCCTGGGGATCCTCTCTAGCCGGTTGGGCCAGCTGGGCACGGGCCGTGGCGTCGGGTGCAAAGTGGTCAGGACTTGTGGATCCGGGGAGGTTCTGGAGTTCTTAGTTGTAGTTTCTTCTTGGACAGGGCCGCTGTCCACAGGAGTTCTTGGTCCTTTGTGATGCAGGGCAGCCCTCCGGAGCTTGGCAGAGGTTTCTGGTCCTGCAGGATGTGTCGCTTTCTTGTTGCAGGTTCTTTGAAGCAGGCAGGTAGGGCTGGGGCCAAGTCAGTTTGCGTCTTCCTTCTTTTCTCCTGGGGGGTTCAACTTAGCAGTCCTCCTTCTTTCTTGTGAGGTCGCCAGGAATCTGTTGACTTGGGTTCAGGGGAGCCCTTAAATCCTGGATTTAGGGGCATTACAGGGGTCTGTGGGCAACAGCCAATGGATAAGTCCTCTCCCTTTGGGGTGGGGGACCCAAACCTAACCCTGTTAGTCCCTGTCCTCCAAACTAAGATGGAGCATTCTGCAGGAAGGGGGTCACCTCAGCTCTTGACACCTTAGAGGTGGCCCTAGCTGGGGTGGTCACTCCTCCCTGTTTTCCCTAATTTTACCACCAGTCTTGCCGGCAAAAGTGGGGCTTTGTCCGGGGGGCTGGAAACTGCACTAGCTGGGGTGCCCTGGGGCACAGTAACAAGAGGCTTGAGCCTTTGAGGCTTACCACCAGGTGTTACAGTTCCTGAAGGGGGAGGTGTGAAGCACCTCCACCCATGACAGGCTTTGTTTCTGACCACAGAGGGCACAAAGGCATTCACCCCATGTGGTCAGAAACTTGTCTGAAAGTGACAGGCTGGCACAGAACAGTCAGCCCTACACTAGGCGTTTGGCCAACATAAAGACGGCATCTCTAAGATGCCCTCTGTGTGCATTTTTCAATAAATCCCACACTGGCATCAGTGTGGGTTTATTGTGCTGAGAAGTTTAATACCAAACTTCCCAGTATTCAGTGAAGCCATTATGGAGCTGTGGCGTTCGTAATGACAGACTTTCAGACCATATACTCAGTATGGCTACACTGCACTTACGATGTCTAAGTATGGACTTAGACACAGTAGGGGCATATTGCCCATGCAGCTATGCCCTCACCTGTAGTATAGTGCACCCTGCTTCAGGGCTGTAAGGCCTGCTAGAGGGGTGACTTACCTATGCCACAGGCAGTGGTTTGTGGGCATAGCACCCTGAGAGGGGTGCCATGTGGACTTTGTCTTTGTCTCCCCACTAGCACGCACAAGCTGCAAGACAGTGTACATGTGCTTGGTGAGGGGTCCCCTAGGGTGGCATAATACATGCTGCAGCCCTTAGGGACCTTCCCTGGCCACAGGGCCCTTGGTACCATGGGTACCTTTTACAAGGGACTTAACTGTGTGTGTGTCAGGGTTGTGCCAATTGTGGAAAAAAGGTACAGTTTTTTGGGAAAGAACACTGGTGCTGGGGCCTGGTTAGCAGGATCCCAGCACACTTTCAATGAAAGTTGGCATCAACACTAGGCAAAAAGTGGGGCGGTAACCATGCCAACAGTGGCACTTTCCTACACCTATCCTGAGGGCGTGCGCCCTACAACATCACAATTTCTTCCCCATACCCTGAGTGTGACCCAAGGCAACAGTGACTTGTAATGCACAAGGACATTTGGGGGTACTGGTGGGTGCGAAGAAAGTTTGAGGAGCGCAAGGGCCGTCCATCCTGATCCATCCACCTGCACGATCAAAGACACTACACGTGGAGCACCATTAATTCTGAACTGAAGCTTGTGGGGCTCACTAAAAGGCGCTTCCTCGCTGCAGCTGAGGGAACATCTAGGTGAACCAGACCCACAGGAGGGGCGGATCGCAGTGATTTGTTGTGCTGATACTGTGAGCGGGAGGTGATACATGGACGTGATGGGGAAGACAAAGGCTGTCAGATCATTGGCGCAGGGCGACCAGGAGGGACTTCCCGCGCTGCCACCAGTGGCACTGGCTCCACTCACCTTGCAACACTTGGAGTCCACCCTACAATCGCATTCGTGTCAGTTTGAGAAAATACTACAAGCCATATTGGACACCAAGTTGTCATTAGAAAATAGAATAGACTCTGTTTCCCAGGATGTTCATCTACTCAGAGCTGACCACCGTAAACAGGGTAGTGGAAGTGGAATCGACTATATGCACCATGGACACCACTGTTCAGACACTGCAGGAACATGTAAAGAGGTTGGACTTGGAGATGAAAACCTTATATCACAGGACGGAGGACGCTGAAGGACGATCTTGCCGCAACAGTATGCACTTTATGGGGTTTCCGGAGACAGCGGAAGGTCGGAGTGCATAACATTTTCTAGATCATTGTCTCATGACTACAGTTCTGAAAGGGAAAATATTGAACTTTTTCTCCATAGAACGGGCCCACAGGATCCCTGGCAGGCCACCGCCACAAGGGGCACCTCTCTGCCCGCTCATAGCAAGATTTCTCAACTATAGGGACTGAGACATGATATTGGAAAATTGTTGGAACCAAGGTCCTGATCACTACGAAGGGGCTACCATCACAGCCTATCCAGATTTTACAGAAGAGGTACAACGACAGCAAAGCTCCCACGTAAAAGTCAAACAGCGCCTTCACAAACATAACATCATATATGTCCTGATGTTCCCCGCTAAACTCCTAGTGGTCGCTGATGAAAGGACCCACATTTTCCCTACACCTGTGGATGCCTGGTCATGAATGCATGCCAAAGGCACTGCTCAATCATTACCGGGAGAAGAGGCACAAAAGGAGTGGTTAACACCTTCAGCCCACCACCCCCACCCGGAACAGATCTCGGGCCAAACCCACTAAAACTCAAGCAGCAGCAGAACGCGTCAAGGCGCTATGGGAAACAGCTCTTCATAATGAAAATGCCTTCGCATCACTGCAGGATAGCCCACAGATGTCTCCGGCATCAGACACAGGGAGATCGTGATCTACCATACTGGATATGTTTCAAGGCATGGAACTGGCCCCATAGACTGCGGAAGACCATTAACAGATGCACCTAGAATGGTCAAATAATCCCTGCTAAGGGAGGTGTGCCAGCCTCCTAACCTTGTGATGTGGGTGTACGTACCAAGGTTACTTGTTTGAGTGCCCCACAGACATAAGAGGTCTGTATTGGTAGAACCATAGCCCCCTTCAAACCCACCTGCAGCAGAATGGAGAGCCCACGATAGTAATTGATGGTCACCCATGCCAAGACTGTATGTTTTTCCCAACGGCGGAGGGGATCGGGGATGGCTTTGTCATGGCTAACATTTTTCCTTTTATAGGGCCGAAGCCGAGGCCTATTGCAGAACGCCACGCATGCCTCCTTGGACGGTTTCCACATGAACAGTTCTTACCTCAAACTGCTATATGTCTTTTCTCCTATCAGTAATGGAGGTAACTAGAGGAGAGCCTGTGCACCACCAGATCTGGGGCTCAATGTTAAGGAAGGTTACATGGTTCTTATTTGATTTGATGTTGCAAGGAATGGGGATAACACAGGGTATGCTTAAACTGGTTGCAATGCAGGTAATTATAATGATGCTACATGCAGACCGCACAGTTGCAGAGACAAATAGCCCCATAGGCGGAAACACACCAAGTTATACAACGCTGCAGATTCTCTTATGTCATGAGTACACATAGGCCCTCATTCTGACCCTGGCGGTCTTTGACCGCCAGGGCGGAGGACCGCGGGAGCACCGCCGACAAGCCGGCGGTGCTTCAATGGGGATTCCGACCGCGGCGGTAAAGCCGCGGTCGGACCGGCACCACTGGCGGGGTCCCGCCAGTGTACCGCGGCCCCATTGAATCCTCCGCGGCGGCGCAGCTTGCTGCACCGCCGCGGGGATTCTGACCCCCCCTACCGCCATCCAGATCCCGGCGGTCGGACCGCCGAGATCCGGATGGCGGTAGGGGGGGTCGCGGGGCCCCTGGGGGCCCCTGCAGTGCCCATGCCACTGGCATGGGCATTGCAGGGGCCCCCGTAAGAGGGCCCCTACATGTATTTCACTGTCTGCTGCGCAGACAGTGAAATACGCGACGGGTGCAACTGCACCCGTCGCACAGCTTCCACTCCGCCGGCTCGATTCCGAGCCGGCTTCATCGTGGAAGCCTCTTTCCCGCTGGGCTGGCTGGCGGTCTGAACGAGACCGCCCGCCAGCCCAGCGGGAAAGTCAGAATTACCGCCGCGGTCTTTCGACCGCGGAACGGTAACCTGACGGCGGGACTTTGGCGGGCGGCCTCCGCCGCCCGCCAAGGTCAGAATGAGGGCCATAATGCCAATACTGCCCAGCGCTATAATATTTTAACATGGAATGTGCGTGGCATGGCCACACCAGCTAAGTGATACCGAATTTACTCATTCCTCAAACGCCAAAATGTACACATTGCTATTTTACAGGAAACACACTTATTGGACAGTGAACTGCAGAAAATAAGGAAACGATGGCGTGGACAAAAATATGGCACTGCCTTCTCTGCATTTGCCAGGGAAATCATGTTATGGATCGCACCGGGGTACCATATGCTCGGCAATCTCAAAGGGTGGACACAGGGGGTTGAGTGCTGGAGGGCCTGCTGAATGGCAGGCCGCTGGTGATTGTCGGGGTCTATGCGCCCAATTATGCCCAGGGGGAATTTTTTAATATCCTCACTCCCGCTCTCCTTGGTCACCCGTTAGCTCCTTGCTTATGGGGAGGCGATTTCAATTGGGTACCTAATGTGGAATTAGACCGCTTTTTACCTCCCTGAGTGGTGCGTTGAGCAGGAAGGCTTCTAACTGCCTGGTAGCCTGGGCTAAAGATAATGGGGGACATGATATGTGGCACATCGAACACCCTACACAAAGGGAATACTCTTTCTATTCCCCAATGCATGCTCTCCACATAAGGATAGATTTAATATGGGGATCCACCACATTGAGCCACACAATATTACACTCGGAATGCCTTGCACACATGATCTCTGACCACTCCCTACTGTTGCTCACTATACAATGGGGTAAATTGTGCTCCAACATACCCACATGGCAACTGCAAAGTGAAGCGCTTTTAGATGTCCCATTCAGGGAGGAACTGGTTGTTGCATTAAATATTATCTGAGGCAAAATACTGGTTCTACTCCTCTACGAGCCACGGAATGGGACGCTCACAAAATAGTAGTGAGGGGCCAGTGCTCCTCTGCACATCGGGGATCCGTCGTACATTGCGTAGGGAAGTCACTACATTGGAAAAGGCCATGCGAACACTGGAAATAGGAACTGCAAACAGTGTGGTGCCACGTGAGTGCCTTCGAGACATGCAGAAACTATACGAGAAGGCAGACCTGCGCCGACACCGACATGATTATCAATACTACCTAACCCGAGTCCAGAAGGTGACCGCTCGGGCAGACTTCTGGCGTGGCTAGCCCGTGAAGACTGGCAGCACACTCCAATAGGAGCGATTAAACTATCTGATGGAACAATAGCTGTCTCCCAGGCGGGCATTAACGACGCCTTCAGAGATTATTACACCACACTATGCTAAGCAGACTTGGCACATACTCTCCAGCGACTGGACTCGTTCCTAAATATGGCACCTCTTGCAAAGCCCTCCCCCCTCCAAAGGGAGACCCTTGAGGAATCCCTACAACCAGAGGAAATAAAGCTAGCCATCTCTGATAGCTTGCAATAAAACACCTGGCACGGATGCCCTGCCGATAGAATATTATGCCACATACTCGGCACAGCTTGCCGAACCTCTGCTGACAGTGTTTGAGGAGGCATGGACCTGAGGAGAGCTTCCAGGCTTGCAACGCGAGACATTGATAGTAGTGCTACCCAAGCCTGGTCGTGACCCCGCAGACGTGCGATCGTATATACCACTATCTCTCCTTAACCTCGACTGCAAGATTCTAGGCAAGGTTCTTGCGAATAGACTCACCCCTATAGTGCAAAATGTGGTTCATGAAGACCAAACGGGATTCATACCGGGCAGTAATACGTTTTTTAATATGAGACTATTATGCATACTTCATGACAGTCCAGCCACAGCACACGATAATGTAGCCATATCCCTTGATATAGAAAAGACATTTGACACCCTAACCTGGGAATTCTTATTTGCCACTCTGCGACACATGGGATTTGTAAAATGGGTAAAGACATTATACACCAAACCACTAGCCAGAGTGATGACAGGTGGACTGATATCTGAGAGTTTTTCAGTTGGCAGGGACACCAGACAGGATTGTCCGTTGTCACTTTTGTTGTTCGCGCTTGCGATGGAATGTCTTCCTACTCACTTTCGCAATGGGGGATCCAGAGGATGGGAGTCCATCATATATTATTGCTCTATGCTGATGATGCTTAGAGAACGGAAAGGCTTCGCTATCTGTCATTACTGGACACCTTGGGACTGTGTCGGGCCTGCGGGTCAACTGGGCCAAATCTTGTATCTTCCATTAGAGATGCACTCACGACCTACCAACTACCCTGGTGTTTTTACTTCTTTAAATATCTGGGCATTCAGGTCTACCACACGATGGATGCCCTAAGAGATGGTAATCTGGGTCGCCACTGCGCTCCATCAGAGGCTCACAACACTTCGGGAGCTCTCTGCCGCTATCACCATTGGGCAGATTGGCGGTAGCATAAATGCTGATACTACCAAGGTTACTATACTTTTTCGCAGCGTTGCCCATAGTTGTCCTAAGAGCTTTTTCCAGGAACTGAATAGTATACTACTGGGGCTTATATGCACTCGGGCAGCACTCACAATTCTGCAACGCCCACTTCAGGGTGGGGGCCTAGGTGCACCAAATTTTGAACTTTACTATGCTGCAGCGCAACTGCAGTGCTCTACGGCGGCGGAGGTGGAATGGACACAGACACTCCTTGGAGCTACCCCCCTGTACAGCTGGCTCTCGGAACGCATGCATGTACAAGCAGTGGACAATATCCTATTGAAAGCTGCTCACGCATGCTGGCGGCGATACGTACAGGGTAGAATTCCCTCCCCTCCATACTCACCCCTGATCCCGATTGGACAGATACCAGAAGGCACGCAGATGGCCAGATCTAATGCTACTACTCCCTCGACAGAAGTGGGGATGGAAACAGTAGGTGACTACTTCAATGAGGGCGTCTTAATGTCATTTGAAGCCATCAGGGAGCTTACCTCGCTGGGGTCGGGAAATTTTCTGACATGCCATGCCATTTGTTGACTAATTAGAACAGCATGGGGGGCATGGGACAGGGAACCTCCACAATCCTCTATCCTTCACGTGTTACTGTCAGACAGTGGCTCGACAAAGATAATAACTACCCTGTATAGAGCATTAATTGAAAATGCCATTATACAACCAGAAGCAGCATTTAACAGATGGAATGCAAATCTCCCACAGCCCATGACACCCCAAGCATGTGCAGAAGCTGTCCAACAGAGAGTATCCCGTAACCCCAGATTCCGTTACACGCAGTTCAATTTTATTCACCAGACATACTTATCCCCCACACCACATTCATCGTATGTACCCTGCTTCGAACTCTAGCTGCCCGCGCTGTGGGCTCACAGCAGAAGGATTTTATCACATGGTATGGGAATGCCCCTCGCTGTTGAAGGTGTGGCAGGTAATACTAGCAGACAAGTCTGATATAGCGGGCCACCTATTTGCTGCCACCCCAGAGTCTTGCCTCCTGGACGTTTGCCCCAGACCCAAAAAACAAACATATCCATAGGTTTGCTGATCTGGCATTCATTATGTACAAAAGACTGATTGCTATGAGTTGGAAGGTGCCCACACCCCCGGAGGCCTCCGGCTTCACACCGCCTGACAGTGAAATGGGCGTGGGCGGAGCTACGTGTACTCCGATCACTTCATGATAGAGGTCAACTGTGCACAGGCTATGACATATGGGTCTAGCTTGTGTCTAAGCTCAAAACAAAGAACGACATTCGCCCACCCTGAAGAAGCCAATGGCTTAGCTGACTATTAGACCACATATATCTGCCCCTCAATCTGTGCCGCAGATTCGTTCATAATGACTACCCCTAACCAGTCACAGTCACATGGTAGGACACAGTGCGATCTAAACGTTAGCACTGTTGTAGGGGTGGCTCCATACTGACAATCATCGGAATTGGGGATTGAGAAGCATGGTCCACCAGTACTCGGCCTGGGAAGAGGCCTGGATGCATGATTATTAACCTGCCTCTTCATGCAATATGCACGACTGCAATGACTGTTAATACCTGTATAGATGCTCCTAATGGGGAACATGTCACTAATGAGTACGGTGTCCCTTGCTGATAATATTGTGGATACTATTGTGGCCGTGCATTGCATCATATTGTCACACTGTCATACGAAGGTCCTTTGGACAATGCTTATGATTTGTATTGCATACCACACCCAATACTGCTGTTGTTACAGTTGCTAAGTTTGAAATTAATAAAATAGATTTAAAAAAAAAAAAGAGGCTGACATGCAAACCAGGTGTCAGTAGTCCACCTAAATCTGACATCCTTGAATTTGGTTCTTGAATACCTTCAATACGGACATATAAAACTGTCCAAAAATGTGTAGAAACCTAGGGCCAGATGTAGGAAGATAGCAATTTGCGACTTGCAAATTGCGAGTCCCTGCGACTCGCAATTTGCAAGTCGCAAATTGCTATGCAGTACGGTGTCTCAGACACCGACTGCGACTCGCAATGGGGTCGCAATGACCCACCTCATGAATATTCATGAGGTGGGTCGCAAATTGCGGCCCCATTGCGAGTATAGGCACTCGCTAACATGGAGGCCTGCTGTAGTCAGCAGGCCTCCATGTTAGCGACCTGCTTTTCAATAAAGCAGTGTTTTTTTTTTTGGAATGTAGCCCGTTTTCCCTAAGGGAAAACGAGCTGCATTTAAAAAAAATCCGAAACCTTTTGTTTCGTTTTTTTCAGGGCAGGGAGTGGTCCAAGGGACCACTCCCTGCCCTGAAAAAATATTTTGGGGTCCAGTCTCAAACTGGAAGGGGTCCCATGGGGACCCCTTCCAATTTGCGAGTGGGTTACCATCCACTTGAAGTGGATGGTAACTGCGACTCCATTTGCGACCGCGTAGGCGGTCGCAAATGGAGTTGCATACCACTGCGACTCGCAAATAGGAAGGGAACACCCCTTCCTATTTGCGATTCGGAAATGCATTTTGCGAGTCGGTCCCGACTCGCAAAATGCATTTCTGCATAGGAAACACGCATTTGCGAGTCGCAAACGGCAAAATTTGCCGTTTGCGACTCGCAAAGTGTTTCCTACATCTGGCCCCTAATTCAGGATCCACTTTTGTAAGTGTTTCTGTACTGCCGTCAAAAGGACAGTGATCCCACATCCTGTTAAGAAGAAGCAGTGCTGCCATGCCTACTGGTGCTAGGGTCATTAGGGGCTTTTTAGAAGGGTTTTCCTTCTGATTAAGAGACCCTCATCTCATTGGGAACTCACGGTGGCTGAAACCCATTTATGAGCCCATAAATAAAGCTTACTTTCAGCACCTGCCATTGAAGACAACTTATCTAATTGCTGTCACTTTTGTGCATAGGGTGAGTGAGATCAAAGCCATTTCCAAGAATCTTACATGGGTTTTTATCCCTCTAGAGTAACTATGAGAACTTACCATTTCTTTCTGCCATAAAATAGTTTCAGATTTACACTCAGTGTATCTAGTTATTCAATTTTGTTTTTTTTAATTTATCTTCACTGGTAGAAAGATCTTTTCATACCTTCGACATAACAACAGTCCTAAATTTTTCTTTGGACAAGGCAGAGTGTTGCCAATTGCTATATACAAATGAGTTTCAGACCTGTCAGCCTTAGGGTGGTCTTCCCTTAAACTTAGTGCCTTCTTCCTCCTGAACCTGTTTTGTTGGCTTTTTGGATTGTATGCACTTTACCACTGCTAACCAGTACTAAAGTGTGTGTGCTCTCTCCTTTAAACATGGTAACAATGGCTTACACCCAACTGGCACATTTAATTTACCTGTAAGTCGCTAGTAAGATGGTACTACATGTACCCAGGGCCTGTAAATTAAAAGTTACTAGAGGCTCTGCAGCACTGATTGTGCCTCTCACATGATTAGCCTTTAAACAACATGTCTCAGGCCCTCTATTGCAGCTTGTGTGTGCAGTTTTAAGCTGCCATTTTGACCTGGCAAGATAAACCTCTTGCCAGGTAAAGCCCCCACCTTTTTAATACATATGTCACTGCTAGGGTAGGCCCCACACAGCCCAGAGTGAAGGTTGCAGTGTATTTAAAACGGTGGACATGTGCTTTTAAGTTTACATGTCCTGGCAGAGAAAAACCTCTAAATGTGTTTTTCACTACTATGAGGTCCCCCTCGAACAAGGGATGAAATTGGTTTAACTTATTACATTTAATAAGGGATAACTTTCAATAGGGAGCAGGCAGGAATGTCCAGTTTGGTGTTTATGGAATTGTAATTGAAAACCCTCTTTTATGGTAAAGTCGAATTTTAAGTCACAGTTCTGAAAATGCCACTTTTAGAAAGTTGGCATTTTCTTGTTCAAACAATGTGTTGCTTGCATCCTGTATCCCAGGTCACATAACTAGATGCAGCTCACAGTTGGTATTTATGTATTGATCCCAGACAGTAAGACAAAGGGGAATAGGTGGTAGCAGGATGGGCCATCTCTGACTTGATGAGGGGGAGGAGCTGTTACCTACCACACTTGCACATAACAAAGGCTCTGCATGAACACTCTCACAAAGGGTTTGACATTTGTGACCCCTGACAAGCTGGGTCCAGGGCAGAGAGGCAGAAAATTCCAAGCACCTCAGGGGTGGAAACCTCCAGAACCCTCGCCTACCTCAAAGTGGGCAACAGGTATAAATAACACACCTTCAGACCAAACTCTTCAATATACCTCCAGACATATGGAAGTTTCAGAAGGACTGCTGTGCTTCTCTGCCAGAAGGACTGCTACTGTGTTGCCCTGCTACCTGAGTGAAGGTTTGGACCTGCATCTTGAACCCAAGACCATCAGACTTACTCCAAGGGCCAGTTGGCAGGACTGATCAGAAGCCTCAGGGTCTGAACACACTCCAACCACCTGGACTCCGTTTGCTGTGAGTCTTGTCCCTCAAGTGGTGCCACCTCAGTCCTGGACCATTGGAAGAGAACCAGAAAGTGGTCTACCAGCCCAGCTGTGATCCTGTGGGGTGAACCAATGCTGCATCTTTTTGCAACAGTCTCCTCGGAACCACTGCTGCGTGACACATCCTTGATGTAGGCATTCACACTGCAAGCACCATCCTCATCTACAGCGGGGGCTGTGTATTGCAAGCCCCACAACTTCTTAAAAAACGATGCTGCATGACAGATCTTCGAGGAAGGACTTTGCATTGCAAGCCTCTCACTAACGCCAATCTTTACAACAACACAGGACCTCGCTTTGCAGCTCCTAAGAGCTGCCTCTATGTGATCCATCCTCAACGCACAATCTCATAACGGTAACACTCTGAGCCCATAAATAAAGTTTACTTTCAGCATCTGCCATTGAAGACAACTTATCTAATTGCTGTCACTTTTGTGCATAGGGTGAGTGAGATCAAAGCCATTTCCAAGAATCTTACATGGGTTTTTATCCCTCTAGAGTAACTATGAGAACTTACCATTTCGTTCTGCCATAAAATAGTTTCAGATTTACACTCAGTCTATCTAGTTATTCAATTTTGTTTTTTAAAATAAATGTATCTTCACTGGTAGAAAGATCTTTTCATACCTTCGACATAACAACAGTCCTAAAATTTTCTTTGGACAAGGCAGAGTGTTGCCAATTGCTATATACAAATGAGTTTCAGACCTGTCAGCCTTAGGGTGGTCTTCCCTTAAACTTAGTGCCTTCTTCCTCCTGAACCTGTTTTGTTGGCTTTTTGGATTGTATGCACTTTACCACTGCTAACCAGTACTAAAGTGTGTGTGCTCTCTCCTTTAAACATGGTAACAATGGCTTACACCCAACTGGCACATTTAATTTACCTGTAAGTCGCTAGTAAGATGGTACTACATGTACCCAGGGCCTGTAAATTAAAAGTTACTAGAGGCTCTGCAGCACTGATTGTGCCTCTCACATGATTAGCCTTTAAACAACATGTCTCAGGCCCTCTATTGCAGCTTGTGTGTGCAGTTTTAAGCTGCCATTTTGACCTGGCAAGATAAACCTCTTGCCAGGTAAAGCCCCCACCTTTTTAATACATATGTCACTGCTAGGGTAGGCCCCACACAGCCCAGAGTGAAGGTTGCAGTGTATTTAAAACGGTGGACATGTGCTTTTAAGTTTACATGTCCTGGCAGAGAAAAACCTCTAAATGTGTTTTTCACTACTATGAGGTCCACCTCGAACAAGGGATGAAATTGGTTTAACTTATTACATTTAATAAGGGATAACTTTCAATAGGGAGCAGGCAGGAATGTCCAGTTTGGTGTTTATGGAATTGTAATTGAAAACCCTCTTTTATGGTAAAGTCGAATTTTAAGTCACAGTTCTGAAAATGCCACTTTTAGAAAGTTGGCATTTTCTTGTTCAAACAATGTGTTGCTTGCATCCTGTATCCCAGGTCACATAACTAGATGCAGCTCGCAGTTGGTCTTTATGTATTGATCCCAGACAGTAAGACAAAGGGGAATAGGTGGTAGCAGGATGGGCCATCTCTGACTTGATGAGGGGGAGGAGCTGTTGCCTACCACACTTGCACATAACAAAGGCTCTGCATGAACACTCTCACAAAGGGTTTGACATTTGTGACCCCTGACAAGCTGGGTCCAGGGCAGAGAGGCAGAAAATTCCAAGCACCTCAGGGGTGGAAACCTCCAGAACCCTCGCCTACCTCAAAGTGGGCAACAGGTATAAATAACACACCTTCAGACCAAACTCTTCAATATACCTCCAGACATATGGAAGTTTCAGAAGGACTGCTGTGCTTCTCTGCCAGAAGGACTGCTACTGTGTTGCCCTGCTACCTGAGTGAAGGTTTGGACCTGCATCTTGAACCCAAGACCATCAAACTTACTCCAAGGGCCAGTTGGCAGGACTGATCAGAAGCCTCAGGGTCTGAACACACTCCAACCACCTGGACTCCGTTTGCTGTGAGTCTTGTCCCTCAAGTGGTGCCACCTCAGTCCTGGACCATTGTAAGAGAACCAGAAAGTGGTCTACCAGCCCAGCTGTGATCCTGTGGGGTGAACCAATGCTGCATCTTTTTGCAACAGTCTCCTCGGAACCACTGCTGCGTGACACATCCTTGATGTAGGCATTCACACTGCAAGCACCATCCTCATCTACAGCGGGGGCTGTGTATTGCAAGCCCCACAACTTCTTAAAAAACGATGCTGCATGACAGATCTTCGAGGAAGGACTTTGCATTGCAAGCCTCTCACTAACGCCAATCTTTACGACAACACAGGACCTCGCTTTGCAGCTCCTAAGAGCTGCCTCTATGTGATCCATCCTCAACGCACGATCTCATAACGGTAACACTCTGAGCCCATAAATAAAGTTTACTTTCAGCATCTGCCATTGAAGACAACTTATCTAATTGCTGTCACTTTTGTGCATAGGGTGAGTGAGATCAAAGCCATTTCCAAGAATCTTACATGGGTTTTTATCCCTCTAGAGTAACTATGAGAACTTACCATTTCGTTCTGCCATAAAATAGTTTCAGATTTACACTCAGTCTATCTAGTTATTCAATTTTGTTTTTTAAAATAAATATATCTTCACTGGTAGAAAGATCTTTTCATACCTTCGACATAACAACAGTCCTAAAATTTTCTTTGGACAAGGCAGAGTGTTGCCAATTGCTATATACAAATGAGTTTCAGACCTGTCAGCCTTAGGGTGGTCTTCCCTTAAACTTAGTTCCTTCATCCTCCTGAACCTGTTTTGTTGGCTTTTTGGATTTTGTGCACTTTACCACTGCTAACCAGTACTAAAGTGTGTGTGCTCTCTCCTTTAAACATGGTAACAATGGCTTACACCCAACTGGCACATTTAATTTACCTGTAAGTCGCTAGTAAAATGGTACTACATGTACCCAGGGCCTGTAAATTAAAAGTTACTAGAGGCTCTGCAGCACTGATTGTGCCTCTCACATGATTAGCCTTTAAACAACATGTCTCAGGCCCTCCATTGCAGCTTGTGTGTGCAGTTTTAAGCTGCCATTTTGACCTGGCAAGATAAACCTCTTGCCAGGTAAAGCCCCCACCTTTTTAATACATATGTCACTGCTAGTGTAGGCCCCACACAGCCCAGAGTGAAGGTTGCAGTGTATTTAAAATGGTGGACATGTGCTTTTAAGTTTACACGTCCTGGCAGAGAAAAACCTCTAAATGTGTTTTTCACTACTATGAGGCCCACCTCAAACATGGGATAAAATTGGTTTAACTTATTACATTTAATAAGGGATAACTTTCAATAGGGAGCAGGCAGGAAGGTCCAGTTTGGTGTTTATGGAATTGTAATTGAAAACCCTCTTTTATGGTAAAGTCGGATTTTAAGTCACAGTTCTGAAAATGCCACTTTTAGAAAGTTGGCATTTTCTTGTTCAAATAATGTGTTGCTTGCATCCTGTATCCCAGGTCACATAACTAGATGCAGCTCGCAGTTGGTCTTTATGTATTGATCCCAGACAGTAAGACAAAGGGGAATAGGTGGTAGCAGGATGGGCCAACTCTGACTTGATGAGGGGGAGGAGCTGTTACCTACCACACTTGCACATAACAAAGGCTCAGCATGAACACCCTCACAAAGGGTTTGACATTTGTGACCCCTGACAAGCTGGGTCCAGGGCAGAGAGGCAGAAAATTCCAAGCACCTCAGGGGTGGAAACCTCCAGAACCCTCGCCTACCTCAAAGTGGGCAACAGGTATAAATAACACACCTTCAGACCAAACTCTTCAATATACCTCCAGACATGTGGAAGTTTCAGAAGGACTGCTGTGCTTCTCTGCCAGAAGGACTGCTACTGTGTTGCCCTGCTATCTGAGTGAAGGGTTGGACCTGCATCTTGAACCCAAGACCATCAGACTTACTCCAAGGGCCAGTTGGCGGGACTGATCAGAAGCCTCAGGGGCTGAACACACTCCAACCACCTGGACTCCGTTTGCTGTGAGTCTTGTCCCTCAAGTGGTGCCACCTCAGTCCTGGACCATTGGAAGAGGACCAGAAAGTGGTCTACCAGCCCAGCTGTGATCCTGTGGGGTGAACCAATGCTGCATCTTTTTGCAACAGTCTCCTTGGAACCACTGCTGCGTGACACATCCTTGATGTAGGCATTCACACTGCAAGCACCATCCTCATCTACAGCGGGGGCTGTGTATTGCAAGCCCCACAACTTCTTAAAAAACGATGCTGCATGACAGAATTTCGAGGAAGGACTTTGCATTGCAAGCCTCTCACTAACGCCAGTCTTTACGACAACACAGGACCTCGCTTTGCAGCTCCTAAGACATGCCTCTATGTGATCCATCCTCAACGCAGGATCTCATAACGGTAACACTCTGCAGCCAGGATCAAAGGTACTCTGGTTCAGTGGGGCTAACTTGGATCTTCTGGGAATACTGTAGCAAAGAGAGATATGATCGAGATGCATGAGTGGTAACAGGCATGGAATAATACTACCAAGATACATGTCAGGTGAACGTTGCGCTTTAACAAATGTCTGTTATGATTATATTCCACTGTTACCACCCGGCTCCCATTGTTTCTCTGCTGTTGTTGCCTTCAGCACTTCATTTTCTCTTCAGAGATTGCTGATACCGCCTCACCCAACTCTTCTTCTTCTTCTTCTTCTTCTTCTTCCCAGCGCCTTGAGACCCTCACGGGTGAGTAGCGCGCTCTACAAATGTTTTGATTGATTCTTGTGCTCCCTTGAGAGGATAGTGATAAAAGGCCCTGCCTCTGCTTGGAAGGTAAAAATAACAACCCTGCACTGTATACTGTGAAGTAGCAGGTAGTCTTTTTGATGGTTCTCTCATTGGTTTTCAAATGTTTCTGCTTTATTAGTAATTTCATAAACAACCAAATGATTTATATGGAAGGTTTCTGTGGTCTCACCACAGCTATCTGTTGCAGACAGCATTGTATACTATACTACATAGTGTGCTTTGGGCCATAGTATTTTTTAGATCGGATTTAATGGGGCCACAGGCAGCTGTATGCCATGGGGAAACTGACAGCACTGCCCTCCAGAGCTTCATTGGTAATCAATGCTTGGAGGACAGGGCATTCTCACTGTAGAAACAGCCCTCTGGGAGGTGAAAGCATTAGTACCACTAAAGGGAGTCGAGGGAGGTAAAAAATGGGGCATCCTGGGGACACCGGTGCTGAGGGACATGTGGAAGACAGGGGGGGGCGCTAACCTTTGAGAAGCACCAATCACAGTATGAACCACTGGGGAGTCAATACCTGCAATACATACAAATCAGGCACTTCCTAGGTGGCTGCATAGACCTGACCAAAGAAATTCCAAAGGAGAGCCCCCTGGAATTTAGTGTATTGTGTGCCCCACTACACAGGCAATATATAACACACTACTAGCCAATAGCACCCCACCGCTCACAATAGTAAGAGACAGATGGGAGAGAGATTGAGGCAGATTAGATAATGACAAATGGGGGAGGCATGTCACTGCCCCAGGGAGGTAACTATAAGGGAAAACTTCATATCAATCCAGCTCAAAATACGCATACTTCACCTGAACACAGCTATGTGCTATGAACAGATGCCAAACAGACAGAGGGGATACACACAACGAGACACACTACTGCATACATTGTGGGAGTGCCCACTATTGTGTCCCTTTTGGAAGGAGATCCAATCTAGATGAACTGAAATCCTAGAAACACTGCTGGACTTCATACCCAAACTTATAACTCTTGGCATCTGGGGGGAACACAAACTAGATAAATACACCCAACTGTTCTGCACCATAGTTATAATGGTGGCCAGACGAAGTGTAATACAGAAATGGAATAGTGCTATCACCTCATGGATAGATTAATGGAAAGCCAAAATGGACTCATGCATGCAGGCGGAGAAACAGGTCTGCAAGACACAGGCTTGCTCTTACAAGATCACAAAAAAAAAAAGTTGATGACATGTTCAGAGAGCCCTGTGGTGGGACCAGGGGGTACAAGAAGTAATATGGGGACAAGTCCAAGGGAGGGCCTGGAGAAAGAGGGATCCAGCGAGTAACCGTGACTCCGTGGAGGGAAATAATGACTCGGGTGGGAGAAAATGTGTGATGCCGACCAAGTGTTGATGCAGTTGGGAGGGAAAGGGGGTGGATGGGTGTAATTGAGGGTCATTGGGATGTTGTATTTGAAAAATCAATAAAACTTTAAAAAAAAATGAATACTACAAGACTACCAAGGTAGTGTTTTGCCCTGTGTGTTTTTGTCCCCTCTCTGGAAATATCAAAAAGAGACACATTTCACCTTTCATGTGCACTATTATGTGTACTGTCACATAGGGCCAGATGTACAAAAATGCTATTTTACATTTCTTAAATAACGACTTCATAGAAATCGCTATTTAAGAAATGCAAAATGCTATATACAACGATACCGATTTCCTAATAGCGATTCCTACAAAGTAGTAATCGGTATTAAGAAATGCCATTGCATTTGAGTCAATGGGCCAGTTTTGCAGTTCCTAAATAGCGATTTCTCATTAAGAAATCTTTATTTAGGAAATGCAAAACCAAGTATGGCAATGGGAAAAAAAGCCCCTCTTAGTGCATCCCTAAAATAGTGGTGCAGCTGTAGAACACACATATGCACCTAGTTACCACCGACTT
This sequence comes from Pleurodeles waltl, assembly GCF_031143425.1. Taxonomy (NCBI): domain Eukaryota; kingdom Metazoa; phylum Chordata; class Amphibia; order Caudata; family Salamandridae; genus Pleurodeles; species Pleurodeles waltl. Next base: position 33,225,882 of record NC_090445.1, read on the forward strand.
CAAGTCGGTGGTAATTGCATCTCCAAAATGCCCAAATCGCATTTTGGAACTGCATGGTACATCAGAATAGAAAATTCCTATTTGCATTTCCTATTCTGGGAATCGCAAATTGCGATTTCTACAGGGTAGAAATTGCAATTTGCGATTCATTAAAGGGCTTTGTACATTAGAAAAGCCCAGTTCGTGTTTCTTAATGGCCCGAAATACTGATTTGGACCGTTAAAAAATGCAAACAACCTTCGTGCATCTGGCTCTAAGTGACTACTGGGAGGTCATACATTTTTTGCCTTTCAGCAAACTACCGCCCTGTTTTTCGAAACTCAACCCCTCTTTCAAATTGCAGGCTGAATCTGGTGGAGCCAAGGAATCTGGCGGATTGATACCATGGACCACCCATGCATTACATGTAATGATCAGTACAATGAGACTTTAGGATTATTTGTTTACTTAGTGAGTTCCAAAACACCTTTCACCATGGTATAGCACACACAAGAAATGCACACCACATATTTTAAAGATTTTATTAAAATGAATATCCTAATCTAGCACACATAGGTGGTCATTATGACCTTGGGGGTCCTGCCCCGCCTTGCCTGCAGTAGCGGTCAGACCGCCAAGTAATGACCTCAGCTGTGAACTGGCCACATCGCAGTCAGTTCACCACCTGTACCGCCGGGGGGGGTGGGACCGCCTGGCCGAAGGTTGACCACCTTCAACCCGGAGGTCCACCTAACACCGCCTGCGGTATAATGAGTATCCTTACGGCCAGGGATTCTGTGGCAGCAGCCCCACCACGAAATCTCTGGTGTTAAGGATACTGGCGACAGGAATACTAATTTCTGTTGCTACAACAGGACTCCCTAACCCCCCACCTAGTGTAGGCACCCCCCCACCCCGACCCATCAGAAGCCCCCCCACATCCCCAAGCAGGGACACCCCCCTCCCCCCGCATTCAGGCATTCACACAAGCATACAGACATCTGCACACATGCACATAAACACACACAACAACCCCCCTCCATTCACACACTAACCACCCACCCCCCATTCCATGCACTAATCCCCCACCCCGATCCATACACTAACACCCCCATCCCTGATACACGCATACACCGCAGACACTCACATACTCACAACACCCATAGATACAGACGCAGACATGCACCCACCACACAACACCCCCCACAGCTATACACTCACACAGACACACACACTCAAATCACCCCTTCCCTCCACCCACCTACTCATATAGCACCCCACCACCCTCCCTGCATACATGCACAGAGACATCCACATGCACCACGCATCCACCCATTCACCTGCACTTCCAGACACACATCCACTCACACTCATCCATACACGCATTCACTCATACATTCTCACACACATTCAGGGACGCATACACACAGACATCCAGACAAGCACTCACTTCAACATTAATACATGCATTCACTCACACGCATACACCACAACACTCACAGTGGCATTCGCACACACCCATTCACCTGCACTTCCAGACACGCATCCACTCACACTCATCCATACACGCATTCACTCATACATACTCACACGCATTCAGGCACACATACACACAGACATCCAAACACGCTCTCACTTCAACATTCGTACATGCATTCACACACCCGCAGACACCACACACTCACACAAAACACCCCCCCTCCACTCCTCCCCACCTGTCTGATGCCCGACTTACCTTGTCTGGTGAGGAGGTCGTCGAATAGGGAATGGGCGCTGTCACCGCCAGCAGCGCCCCGCCAGCAGGACACCGCCAGGCCGTACTAATGGTCTTAATACAGCTGGTGGCATCCTAGTGTCAGGCGGTGCAGGTGGTAGCAACGCCAGTGCGCCACTGCCAGCCAGCATGACTACTACCCGATTTCCACCCTGATTGTGGCGGAAATCCTACACTACCCATAATATGGTGGGCGGAAGATCGCCAGCACTGGTGGTCTTCTGGCACCCGCGGCATTGGCGGTATTTGAAAAATACCGCTGATGTCACAATAAGGGCCATACTGTGTATATACATATCTATACAGATAAACATAACAGTGGTTATGAAAGCGATTAAAAAGGAAAATATAAAAAAAGAAAAATAACATTGACATGGTATTTCAATAATTCATTGCATGAAATAATTAAATCCGTCTATGGTAACCAGCCCCCCCCCCCCCTCCTTTCTAGGTCATAGTTAAGCTTTTTTAACAACCAAAAGTGCCTCTCTGAGTTTCTTTAGGTGGCCTCTAGCCCATTTACCTTAACAAAACAATAAGCTTCTGCACTTGGAGAAGGTGTTAGGTTCCAAGACATGTTTGGACATGTGATTGAAAACGTGTAAGAGATGGCACACAGACAGTGGAAAATATGCACTTGCATTCAAAAGACTACATTTCCAAGAATCACATAATTAACCCCAGCCACTAAAGGTATGAATGAGTAAGATTGATGAGTGGACCATGGTCTCACAATTTTAGTGCTAGTAGGTGTAGGACAAGAAGGAGGAGGGTTCCTATTGTTTAGGGGAGAAGTTTCTTATTTGTGTTTTTGTAAAATTATATTATTGTTATAATTATGTAAGTATTTTGTACTACATCACGTGAACATAATTAACTTCTTAACTCTACCCCTTTTGGAACGCTTCACCCCTCTTCCTTATCAGTGGACTGTTCCATATTGGAGTTTAGTTTAGAATGTTGAGACATGATTTGTTGTTTTTGGAGCGCAGGTGACTGACTGAAGAAGTCTTCCCACCTCGGACAGGTGTCTGCATTTCTTCAAAACATTAACAGTTATATTTCAAATAGTAATTTTCTAGCTGAGGAAAGAAGCTATTTTGTAAGAATAAATAAAAGGAATTTTATGAAATATACACTTGTACATTAGTTTCTGGCTCTAAATGACTTCTTTTTTATATATATTGAGTTAGTGACTTATGAGCAATGTATAATAATTGTGGGGTAGGCAGAATTTGTTTTTTTTTCTATTTCCGCAGTCCACACACTTCTATGTACTCAACAGGGGCCATCTTTTTTTGTTTTTGTTTTATCTGCCCTCAACCCGGGAGACTGGATGGTAGTATTGGACTGGCAGGATGCCTATTTCCACACACCTGTCCTCCCTGTCTACAGACGCTACCTGTGATTCACAGTGGGCAAGCAGCATTATCAGTTCGCTGTTCTTCCCCTTTGGCCTTACCAGTGTCCCTCGGGTGTTCACTAAGGTGATGGGGGTGGCTGCTGCACATCTGTGGAGGTCTGGGGTTCCAGGCTTCCCCTACCTGGATGATTGACTGTTGAAGGCGGGCTCGCTCCAGGTAGTCGTCTCCCACCTCCAGACAATAGTGGACGCCCTGCACTCACTGGGGTTCATCATCAATGTGCCAAAGTCACACTTGATTCCCTCTCAGACACTCCTTTTTATGAGAGCTCCAGGATATTCAGGCTATGATTTCGATGTTTCAACCTCTATCCTGGATTTTGGTGAGACTGACACTGAGGCTGCTGGGCCTCATTGCCTCCTGCATCCTGTTGCTATATGCAGACTCTGCAGTGGAACCTGAAGGTTCAGTGGACACAGGATCGGGGAATCTCTCTGACCTGGTCCGGATATCGGAGGGAACTGCAAAAGACCTGCAGTGATAGATCATGGATTGTGACTTAGTAAATAGCAAACCTCTCTCTTTCTTCCCCACACAGAGCTGACAGTGGTGATAGATGCGTCACTTCTGGGTTGGGGCGTACCTGGGAAAGGCGGAGATCAGAGGCCTCTGGTCTCTGGTGGAGTCTCAGCTCTTCATCAATCTGCCGGAACTGGGAGCTACACGGTTGGCGCTAAAAACCTTTGTTCCTTCAATCCATGGAAGGCTAGTTCAGTTGTTCACAGACCACAACACCGCCATGTGATACTGCAACAAGCAAGGTGGGGTCGTAGACCCTATGTCAAGAGACCCTGCGTCTCTGGACATTGCTGGAATGTCATGGCATTTTCATGGTGTTTCAACATCTGACAGGCTCTCAACACCAGAGAAGACAAACTCAGCCATCAATGCCTAGTGGATCGCGAGCAGACCACTTCATCCTGAAGTGGTGCAATGTATTTTCCAGCAGTGGTGAGAATCATGGTGAGATCTTTCACCACTGTCAAAAATACACAATGTCAGCATTTCTGTGCGCTGGAGTTTCCAAGGCGGCTCTTGCTCTGAGATACATTTCGTCTTAAGTGGAGCTCGGGACTCCCATACCCCTTTCTGCCAATACGACTCCTTTTCAGAGTTCTCAAGAAGATCAAGAAAGACCAGGCCCAAGTCATCTTAGTTGCTCCGGACTGGGAAAAAAAAGTATGGTATCCCATATTCCTGAGCATGAGCATCAGTCCTTTAGGCAGGCTGTCCATTCGGAAGGGTCTTCTGTTGCAGCAAAACTGCAGGGCCCTGCACCAGAACTTGTCCTCTCTCCACCTTCATGCGTGGAGCCTGAGCAGCAACAGTTGAGTGTTTTTGATCTCCCTTCTGAAGTATGTGATTTAATTCTGGCATCCAGGCATTCTTCTACTAAAACCATCTATGCCTGTTGATGGGACATGTTTGTGTCTTGGTGTACATCCAAATCAGTTGATCCTCTGTCTGCACCCTTATCAGTAGTGTTCAGTTCCGTTCTTGTCCTTGCAAGGCTTTTTTTTGGCACATTAAAAGTATACTTGTCCGCCATTTCCGCTTTCCCGGTCAGCCTTACCTTTTTAAGTCACCTGTTGTGACTATAGGTTTACAACATGTTTTCTCCCACACCCTTCATTATGTTCCAATGGGATTTTAATTTAGTTCTCACCATTCTCATGTGTTCCTCTTTTGAGCCGATGCACAGCTGCCCTCCACGGCTCCTAACAATCAAAACTGTCTTCCTTGTGGCAATAACATCTGCCTGGAGGGTTAGCAAATTACAACTATTTTCAATTAACCCTCCCTACACTTCATTCTTCTCAGATAAACTGGTTCTAAGTACTCCAGTATTATTTTTGTCAGTGGTTGGTCACACTTTTTCAAGTTAGGCAGAACATCACCCTGCCTACCTTTTTGTTCTGCTACATCAACCAACTAAAGAAGTGGAGAGATCCACCGCCTGGATCCAGGAAACAGCCCTGAGGGCTAAAGAGCTCATTCCACTAGAGCTAAAGCTGAAACAACTGCATTAACTAGAGGGGTCCCAGTCCTGGACATCTGTCTGGCTGCTACATGGGCATCAATGCACACATTCACCAAACACTAATGCCTCAACAGTCAGGCCTCATAAAATGGGCACTTTGCCCATTCGGTCCTCCAGGACTTCTCAATCTAAAGCAGTCCATAGACTCACCTCTGGGGAGAGATTGCTATGGTATCTATTACAAGGTATGGAATCCATGACTAGAAGTCTCTATCAGATGAACAAGTTACTTACTTTCGGTAACACCTTATCTGGTATAGGTCTATCTAGGCACAGATTCCTTTTTTACCATAATTCCTCCCTGTTCTGTGAACTGTATTTCATTTATGATTGAAGGGTTCCTGTAGGACCTCATTTTGGCATACTAGTCATTCCTCCTCAACTTGGCTTGGTGATTTTGCTGTTGAAAATTTTGCTGAGGTCAGTGTGCTGGGGCAGCATGTATATAATCGCTGCACGTCATTTCCGGCGCTGCTGACGCTAACTATGCCACCCAGAGCTGAACAACGCCACCTACCGACGAGCAAGTGGGTTGCTCGAAAAATTCCAAATCCAGTCCAATACCTGGGAATATTCCAAGGTAAAGAATCTGATGGTAAATAGAGTCTCTACCAGCTAAGGCATTACCGAAGGTAAGTAACTTGTTCATTAATAGATATATAAATAACTAATACTCTAACAAACTATAATAAGGCAAACATTATAGACTGTACTTATGCAATCTATATTAAATGCAGCATACATTTGTAAATGAAGAAATGTGCATCCAGATACATAAATATACGATTATATGAAATACAATGTGGGTACATTAGCAGAAAACTCAAAAATCACGTCAGTAGTCACCCTTTCTTAGGGCAATCAAGAAGAAGATTTAACAGACCTCAGCATCTAGTCCTTGACACACAATTGGCCTTACTAGTGTCAGCGATTTTTGAAACCATTCAGCCTTCACAAAACTAATACGGGGGACCAAAAATATTGGCAAAGCAAGAATAATTGGCTTTGCCTAAGGTTGTTCATGAAGTCACGTTTTTCATTCCATTGGTTATTGAGCAGCTTGGCTAATTTTAATCTGCCTAGATGCCCTAACTTGAATTTCTCACAGTATTCCATTTTTTTCCCTGCAATTTGACCATAGGCACTATGGCCAGGATCCCTCCAGAAATTAAAATACAGAGATGTATAAGTCATGATGTTTTAAACCGTGAACTGTACATGTTCTTGTAGATCCCTTTAGGACACATTAGTGGGCAATCCCCTTCCCTAGGGGCCTGTCCCTCATCAAGTCAGATGACCATGCTAATAAAAGGGAGTTGTGTGCTGGTGGCTTCACTCCAGTTTCTAATTATTTGAGCGCCATATCAATTTGCTTGTGCAGTGCGGCTTGCTGCACACACCAAACTTTAGGTCCTTCAATGACCTGAGGCTAGACAAATGGCTCACTAGTGATTCATTAAATGCCATTCGTTTCTGCTCGCACCACTAGAAACAATGGGCAGGTCTGTGATTTTGGAACAGTGTGCGAAAAAGAATGAACTAGTGGCTCAATGAAAAGACTGTGAGTCGGTAACATATATGTAAGGGGATCCTGGAAATGACAGATGACAATTTTCCCGAAACTGGGTCAGGAACCATAAATCGGCTAACACGAGACAACGATTTTCTGGAAGAAGATACTCTATGGACTAGATGTACTAAACTATTTTGCTGTTCAAAAGGCTCCAGTTTGCTAAATCAGAGCCTTTGCGACTGCAAAATAGCTTTTGGTATGTACCAAACCCAAATAGTGATTCAGTAACACATTGCTGAATCGCAGTTTGGGTTTGCAAGTACATACTGAATCGTTAGTTGGAAGATGACGGTTTGAGGCATCCCTTCCAAATAGCGATCCACAATGGGGTGTATTAATGTTTTGCAACCGAAATTCAGTTGAAACCATTAATATTTTACCAACTACACAAAGGAAGGGGTAAACCATTAACAAACGGGAAGGGGACCCAAGGAACAGCTTCCTCTTTGTGAATGTTGACAAAAATATTTTTTATTTTATCATTTTTAAACGCATCACATTTTCTTTTAAGGAAATCAGGCAGCATTACCTAAAAATGAATGCTTTACTTCAGTCAGGCATGTTGGTCTGACCCCAGCAGGCCACCATCGCTGTGATGGCATGGAATCGTGGTGGGTTGCAACTTACGAACGAGCTTGTTAATATTAATGAGGTGGGTTCAATTGCCACCCTATCTGATCTGGTATTTTGTGAACAGACCTATTACTACTTTGGTCAGTTCGGAAAATACTTCAGGATATGCAAAATGTTGGTGCACGAATTACAACCACTTTTTGCCAGTCCTTTGTGTATCTGAGCCTATATTTCTAAAAATATCACCAGTACAAGACAGGGTCACACATGATTTATAGCCCAATGCAGCCAGCTCCTCACAGAAAACAAGTGGAATGCAAAACAGGCGAGGCCTAGTACTGCGAGTGAGCGCAGACAGCATTCTTCTTTCTCAGGATAAGAGCCTGGGACAAAAAGAGCCTCCCCTGCTTTGCAGACCAAGTTATACCCTCTAGGAAGCCCCCCCGACCGATAGGTAATCCCTTCTTGAAGGAATTCCTACACCATATCGCCATGGGGTCCAATTGGAGTAGGAAGTGAGAGGTATGACTATTGTTTGGGGGAGACTATGTGGGTGGGGAGTGACATCTATCTCTGCCTGGTAACATTAAGCACACTCACCATAGAGTTGTCTCCTAGTTTGTGGGTAAGCTCTCCACAACTGAGCAGGACAGGAAGTGCCTGCACCCCCTCCTGCCTTGCCCCCATTTTCTTCCCTCAGTGAAGAGGGGCTTTGCAGGGGAACATCCTAACCCCAGATACCTAGGCCCTCATTTCGACTTTGGCAGTCTTTTGCAAAGACCAGCAGTGTTGGCAGTCAGAAGACCGCCGTATTATGAGGCACCAACGGATTGCCGCCAATAAACGGGTGGAAATCTGACACCTTCGGCCTGACCAACAGTGGGTGAAAGGTGGGTCCACCGCCACGCCAGAAGTACTCCGCCCACCATATTATGAGCAGTAATATGGCACAGCGGTGCGGCATTGGCGGTGGATCCGCCAACATCCACCTCCTCTTGGACAACCACCTTGACGTGGGCTTCTTTGTGGCCCAGACAGGTAGGTGGACCGACCGGAAAGGGGTGTGTGTGTGTAGTATGTGCATGTGTGTTGTGTGTGCGTGTATGTGTGCGAGCATGTGTGTTTGTGTCGGAATGGGTGTGTGTGCTTGTGTGTGTGACCACGTGCGTAGTGGTGTGTGTGTGTGAATGTATGAATGTGGAGGGTGTGTCTGTGAATATATGCAGAGCAGAGGGGCGGGGGTGTGTATGAATGCGGAGGGTGTGTGTGTTGGTGTGTGTGAATGTATGCAGAAGGTGGGGTGTGTATGTATGCGGAGGGTGAGGGTGTATGCGTGCAAGTGAGTAGGGGTGCGTCTCTGTGTGCGAGCGAGTGGTGGTGCGTGTCTGTGTGCGAGTGAGTGGGGGTGCATGTCTGTGTTCGGTTGGGTGGGGGTGCATATCTGTTTGTGTTCAGTTGGGTGGGATGCGTGTCTGTGTGCAAGCTAGTGGTGATGTCTGGATGTATGCGTGCAGTTGGGTGTGCGTGTCTGGATGTATGCTTTTGTGTGGGGTGGTGTCTGCAAGTGTGGGGGTGTGTGTCTGCAAGTGTGTGGAGGTGTGGGGATGCGTGTGCTGGTGACAGGAATGGGGATTCCTGTTGCTGGGTGCGTTACCACCAGGGTTTTTGTAGCGGGGCGACCGCTGTGAAAAGCCTGGCTGTTTGCTGCCTCCTAATACAGCCGGCAGTCTTAGGCATGCCGCCGGCCCGGAGGAGCTCACCATAAACCATGCCGGTCCCATCGTACCGGCAGGACTGGCGGCATTGTGGCGGTTTAGCTTCGGCCACACCGCCAAACTTGTCATTCAAAGGTCTTTACTGCAGGGTCTGCGGCGGTAAGACTGCCACACTCGTAATGAGGCTCTATTGTCTGTTAGTGATACAAACCTTTACATTTAATCACTGCTAATCCTAATTTACAGCTTGTATTCAGCTCCATACAACCTGTCAGGAGACCAACGAGCAGCTTTTATTGTTCCTGGATATGTGACTCTAGTTCATTTAAATACACTGGAGTTTTATTTGAATGCTTTTACACATGATTCCAACTATGTGAATATGTTTGAGTAGCCATGAGTGAGCATATATGGCATGATCTTTTGAACTGTCCGATAGTAGGGTCCATCAGTGGCCTTCTCTGCTTTTTGCCTGGGATAGAGTCAAAAATCTATATAAAGATTGTTCCTACTGGTATCGATTGTTTAAGGACCGCATGGTTCTTACTGTAGCTTGGAGCAGTGGTCCGAAATGTTCTAAAAACATTGATTTTCCCAATAGTATTAACCCCTGGGAGTAGTCCTAACATGGGTCTACGCCGTGATAGCAGTCCTCGTCTTCTGCCTGCTCCTGGTGCTTGTTGTCAGCTGCTTCCCCCTTGCTTCTCTTTGCAGATTCCTTGAAGGAGCCACTGGACACGTACGTGAAGCAGCTTCAGATAGTTAAAATCCTGCGGCAGGTAGAGAGGAAAGGGCTAGTGTCTGCTAGACTGCTAGGAGCTGCCCATGCCAAGGGAGAGGTGCTCACGTTTCTGGACGCTCACTGTAAGTAGAGGTGGAATTCAATTAAAGGTGGAGAGGTAAGTGGGACACCTCATGTCAAAGCAGAGGGAGCTGAGAAGGCAACAACAAAGGGCAAGACCAGGAGACTTGGGACAGGAGGATGGACAGGAGGATGACTAGATCGAGGCACTAAGAGTAATGCAAAGAGGTTTCATGATAAAGAGACCAGGGATGCGGAAAGGTGGATGGATAGCGAGTGGGAGAAAGGTAGAAGGCCATGAATTAAGGAAAGTAAGAGGGATGATGATGGCAAAAAGTATGATATACCTATGAAAGGTCACTGTGAGGAAGACAGAAACCAGGAGAGTAAAAGACTGGGTAACATTGCCTGAAAAAATAGATAAAAGGAGACCCTGGGAATATGACGACGAATGTCAAAGGTACTAAAGTTATCAAGACTGAAAGAGTAACAGACCAAGGGGGTCATTCCAACCCTGGCGGTCAATGACCGCCGGGTTGGAGGACCGCGGGAGCACCGCCGACAGGCCGGCGGTGCTCCCAAGGGCATTCCGACCGCGGCGGTAAAGCAGCGGTCGGACCGGCAACACTGGCGGTCTCCCGCCAGTGTACCGCCGCCCTTTGGAATCCTCCAAGGCGGCGCAGCTAGCTGCGCCGCCGAGGGGATTCCGACCCCCCCTACCGCCATCCAGTTCCCGGCGGTCTGCCCGCCGGGAACCGGATGGCGGTAGGGGGGGTCGCGGGGCCCCCGTAAGAGGGCCCCTACAAGTATTTCACTGTCTGCTTGGCAGACAGTGAAATACGCGACGGGTGCAACAGCACCCGTCGCACCTTCCCACTCCGCCGGCTCGATTACGAGCCGGCATCCTCGTGGGAAGGGAGTTTTTCCCTGGGCTGGCGGGCGGTCTTTTGGCGACCGCCCGCCAGCCCAGGGAAAAACTTAGAATACCCTCCGCGGTCTTTCGACCGCGGAGCGGTATTTCGGAGGGGGGAACTCTGGCGGGCGGCCTCCGCCGCCCGTCAGGGTCAGAATGACCCCCCAAGACTTGAATACAGACCCGATTAGTGGATTCAGAGAGAGTAAATTATACATAAGGGGCACTGGAAGAGCTAGAGACTGGACGTGTGACAGAGGCTGCAGAAGAATATAGACCGTGGAGCTTAAGAATGAGCGATGCCGAGAGCAAGTACTTCCTAGGGTGACAGAACGTGATGGGTGAGGCGGAGAAAAGGGGCATGGGGAGACTTCAGTGAAACAAGTTGCTGGTGAATGAGTAGGCTGCAAGGACAGACCTCCTAGGGCAGGATGTGAGGCCTAAACAGATCAAAGCTGGTGAAATTTGGAACTGGGAAGCTAGGTTTGAATCCTAGTGCCGGCTCAAGATCCTGTGAATTGTGGGTAAATCACTTAGCCCCTCATTATGAGTCTGGCGGTCCTGGGACCACCAGAATCGCAGTGGTGATCGGACCGCCGCCAAAGCAGTGGTCCGGCCTCCACATTATGACCCTGGTGGAGCCGCCACGGTCCGACCGCCGGAACCGCCAGGTTGCCACCAGTCTACAGCGTGGCGTGCTGGCGGATTACAACTCCCCTCTCCGCTGGCTTTTGCATGGCGGTCCCTCTGCCATGCAAAGGCTGGTGGACATGGGGTGTCGGGGGCCCCATGGGGGCCCATGCACTTGGCATGGGCAGTGCAGGGGCCCCCAAGGACAGCCCCGTCGCGCTTTTCATTGCCCGAATTATGGGCAGTAAAAAGCATGACGGGGCAGTCGCACCCGATGCATCGCAGCATTAACGCCGGCTCAATTACGAGCCGGCGTCAGTGTTGTGGTGAGTTTCCCGCTGGGCCAGTTGTCGGAAACGCTGTTTTCCGACCCAAAGAGTTTGGTAGACGGCCTCTGCCACCCGCCAAACTCTTAATAAGGGCCTCAATCTAGCATCAGTAGAGAGGAAAATGCAAGACATTACAAACAAATTATTTCTGAACTTACCATGTGCACAGTGTTAACTACAGACCTGCACAGCATTTTCTGACTTCCTGCCACATTTTAAGTCCCACTTCTTTCCTATTTTCTTTCCCAGTTTCTGACCTTATTCAGGGGCAAATATGTGTTAAAAGCTATAAGCTACATACTGGTAAAGAAGGCTACTGATAGCTAGGTAACGCCAGCGCTCCCTCTGCTAATAGGAAGATAGGAGTATACCGGTTGAGAACAACATATAGCTCACTGGAACGATCCTGTCATGCTGTCATTAGGATTAACCAGCAGCCTGACCGAAATGACATGAGGGTGTTCCACACCATCTCCCCAAGACATCTGTTATTGTAGCTGGAAGCATAACACTACCTGGGGCTTTTTTGTAACATTTTCATGAGCTCGGATTGTTCTCCAGTACAAAATACTGCTATTAGTATTTGCAGAATGGGGCTACACAGCTCTGTAAGTATAGAGACCATTTGTTTGTTATAGAGTATTTGAGGGTATCTCCCATCCTTGTTCCCTGCCTCCCTCCCTCCCACCCCCTGCAGTAATAAGACTGCAATATATACTAGGGACTGGGTGAAGAGAGAAAAAGAAAAATGAAATGATCGTCAGTAAACAGGGGGTGGCTCAGTGTCACCTTAAATATTTTTGGGGGGCTGGGAAAGACCTATTTTTGGGACCCCTGTTCAGAACAATTTTGAATGTTATTACCCATTTCTTCTAACTCAAGCCCACGTGATACCAATAAGTATTAAACTATATGTTAAACCTTTAGAAACTTTCAAAAGCAGCTGAAATATGTTGTGCACAGGGACCTAAAAATCCTTCAGATGATGCTGGGGGGGAGAGATTAAGAGGCAAAGGTAGGCAGACACAGGGAGAGAGGCTTACACATAGAAATATAATAAATAGAGGTAAAATATTGAGAAAGTCCATCTTCTTACGGGGTCCCTTGGAAGATGGGGGCCTTATGGGCAATTTCTCACTTTGCTCTTGCCTTAAAACGCATCTGGGGTGGCTCGCACTGTATATAGATTCAAAGTTATCTACTGCCATAGTTCTACCATGAATGAACAACTAGAAACATTTTGCCATTTTTTATTATTAAACCCATTTAAACACGGTTTCCATTTTGGAATTTGGTTAATTTACAATTTGATATCCATTCCAGGCACCTGTGGGGGTGAGTACTTGGCAGTACGTTTAGGTACATGTTCACTTCCAGTTTAGTTCAGAAACTACGTGCAGTTTAGAACGTGGTCTGTAAAATATGACATACACACAACACAATTTTCAGAATTAAGACAACAAAAAGTCTACAGCATTTAAACTAAAAAATGTTCTCTTAATTTCCAATAAAAGCCATCCCACTAAACACACATCTAAAATTGTATATGGCATAAAAACGTCAGGCTTTCCACGTGTTCAAAATTCCAAAGTTCCTTTAAATAGGTTTTAAAAGTCTCCTCCTTTACATCATTAAAAGAAGTGAATGTGGGGATTCGTGCATTTCATTCCCAACCTTCATTTACAAACACCTTCATTATCTTTTAACCCCTTGGACGTTCCAACAATGGAAAAAAGTCATTACATCCAATTCTAAATCTAAAGATTTCAAGCCTCATTTCCACTCTGGTTAATTAAGAAACGTATATGTTATTATGCCATGAGTCCCATGTCTGAGCTGTGGACTTCTTTATCAAGATATACTCCAAATCCCTTGTACAGGCATCTGTCTCTATTGTCTCCATTCTATGTGCCAGATTTTTACCAGTACTGTGATGGAGGGAGAGTCCATAGAGAAGTCCTGTATAACCGTATTTTCTGATGGATACAACTACCTGTGGATTCCTCACCTAATGAATACTCCCATGGCGCCAGCATTCGACGGAAATCTTCTTCCCAGCTTCTGCACGTCAACGAGGACGTCACATTAGCCCACGCGACGCCGTCTGACGTCAGTTCCCTTTTTTCTGTGCATTCTAAACGGTTATCTTCGAGGGAGCTACTGTTACTTTCGTGGTTACAGTATATATTTTCTGCTGTGTGAATTTTCTCTGTGGTTATTATGTCTCAGAGAAAGTCGGGTTTCAAGCCCTGTCGGGAGTGTGGGGGCAAGATGTCTGTTACTGATCCTCACTCCGACTGTTTATGGTGCTTCGATCCAGGCACCCCAGTATCCAGCTTTTCCTGCCCCTGGAGCCGATAATACCGCATTTTTTAAAGCGATGCATACCATCTTTCATCAGATGGCTCCAGGAGGTGCTCCAGTTGGTCCGTCGTGCCGTTGGCTTTTAACTTGGGTGCTCCGGCGCCTTTACGGCCGGCACCCTTTATGCCCTTTCTCCCTTTAGGGAATGTGCGCTCGGCGACGATGTCGGTGTTGGTGGCCGCTCCGGTGGCTCCAGAGGTTTTGGCCCCGGAGGTTTCCATCCCGTCGACTTCGGGATTTCGACCTGTGACTCCGGCGGGACCATCAGAAGCTCCAAGACGCGACTCTCTTCGTCCGGCTCCTACTTCGGCGCCGAAGCTGCCTGTAGTGCCGGACATGGCGTCGGATGGATCCGAAGATCGGCGCCGATCCTCGACTTCGGCGGAGGCCATGTCGACTCCGCGTATCGAAGAAAGGCTGCACTCTAGAAGGCGTGCTCTCCGTCTTTTGGAAGAGCAGGAATACCAACGAGTCTTGGAGGAAGGAGAGATTGAGGACTCTGGTGATGGACTTCATGGTCTGGATACAGCCAGTGGGCTGGATACTTCCCCTGAGTGGGACCTATCATCTCCAGGGGAGTATACGGAGGAGGCTGCTACCTTTCACGCTGTGGTAAGAAAGGCAGCTAACTTTCTGGAACTGCCTTTGCCGGTGGCAGAGGCGAAACAGAATTTGCTGACTGAGGTGCTACATCCGGCTTCTACTGCAGCGGAGCCTCTTTTGCCATTCAATGAGGCTTTGCTTGATCCGGTGTTAGAGGTGTGGAAGAAGCCAGTGTCTTCCTCGGCTGTTCATAGGGCTGTGGCCAGGAGATATCGGGCTGCGCCATCTGACCCTGGCTTTCTGTCTAGACATCCTACGCCGGAGAGCTTGGTGGTGCAAGCCTCCTGTTCTTCTAGATCAGCGCCTGGATCTTTCCCAACGGTACCAGGGACAGGAACTCCAAAAAGTTGGACGCACAATCCAAAAAGATTTTTTCGTCCTGCAGTATGGCGTTGAAGGCCACCAACGCGACTTGCATTTTGGGGAGATACATCCATGCTCTTATGGACGACATATCATCTTCGTATACGGAGCTTCCCCAAGGACTTTTGAACATTGTTGTGGATGCCCAGGCTGCCGCCACCCAGATTATCCAGTCTGGGTTGGATACGACCGACTCGGTGGCTAGGGCGATGGGCACGGCTGTGGTGGCGAGGAGACAGGCTTGGCTCCGCAACTCAGGGTTCTCTGCGGACGTGCAGTCGACCCTGTTGGATCTCCCGTTTGATGGGGACAAACTGTTTGGAGCCAAAGCGGATTCGGCCTTGGAAAGGTTTAAAGAAAGCAGAGCCACAGCCAAGTCACTGGGACTGCAAGCCCCTTGTTCTGCCTCCTCTAGGTTTTTTAGGAGGTTTCGTGGTTTTGGACGGGGTTCTTCCTCCTCTTCCTTTTGGGGGAGATACCAGCAACCTGCCTCTTCTCTCGCCTTTAGATCGATTAGAGGGAGAGGTAGGATCCGCACCAGGGGAGCCTCTCAGCAGCACTCTGCCTCTTCCTCGTCCTCTGGAGGGGTGCAGCAGGGGAAGCAGCCTTAGGCTTCCACCAGTCCCCACTCACTCCTCTCCTGTAGGGGGAAGGTTACGACACTTTCTTCACAAGTGGCAGACTATTACATCAGACACTTGGGTTATCAGCATTGTGGGGAAAGGCTACACCCTTCCCTTTCGGGAGTTTCCACCCCCCATCCCGCCCCGCCCATCGTATTGTTCAAAAGAACATCTCCTGTTGCTAGAACAGGAAGTTCAAGTCCTCCTATTAAAGGGCACGGTGGAGTTGGTCCCAGAGCAGGAAAAGGGTCAAGGTTGTTACTCGAGATACTTCCTGATTCCCAAGAAGGATGGTCGGTTGAGACCAATTCTGGACCTGAGGATCTTGAATTGGTTCCTCAAGCAGGAAAAGTTCAAGATGCTGACCCTAGCTCAGGTGCTTTTGGCGTTGAACAATGGAGATTGGATGGTGTCTGTCGACTTGCAGGATGCTTATTTTTATATCCCGATACTCAAGTCGCACAGGAAGTATCTCCGGTTTGTGGTAGGGTCGCAGCACTATCAGTTTGCGGTCCTCCCATTTGGTCTTACTTCAGCACCTCGAGTCTTCACGAAGGTGATGTCGGTGGTTGCCGCAGAGCTCAGGAGAAAGGGGATAGCAGTATTCCCTTACCTGGACGACTGGTTGATCAAAGCCAAGTCCCCGGAGCTTGTGTTGCATCATCTGCACTCAACAACCCAGTTGTTGTTCGACCTGGGCTTTTCGGTGAACGTGCCCAAATCTCACCTAGAGCGCTCTCAACGCCTCCTGTTCATAGGGGCAGTACTGGATACAACATTGGATCGAGCCTTTCCTCTGCCTCAGCGGATTCAAGATATTCAGGAGTTGGTTCCAATGTTTCGAAATGGAGCGGTCGTTCCAGTCCTCAAGGTCCTTCGTCTGCTCGGTTTGTTTGCCTCCTGCATACTGTTGGTCACGCATGCTCGCTGGCACATGAGGGCTCTTCAGTGGTGCCTCCGAAGGCAGTGGTCTCAACACAGAGGAGATCTCGAAGGTTCTGTCAAGATCTCCAGAGATGCTGCTGCGGACTTGAAGTGGTGGATTGCGGACAACAATCTTTCCCAAGGAAGGCCGTTCACGCAGTCACCACCAGTGACCACGGTCATAACGGATGCTTCCACACTAGGGTGGGGAGCTCATCTGGGGGATCTGGAGATCAAAGGGCTTTGGTCTCCAGAGGAACAGATTTTTCATATCAATCTGTTGGAGTTGCGGGCTGTACGTCTGGCTCTCAAGGCCTTCCTCCCATCCCTTCGCGGTCAGTCGGTTCAGGTCCTGACGGACAATACTACCGCAATGTGGTATATAAACAAACAGGGAGGAGTGGGGTCGTACCTTCTCTGCAGAGAAGCTCTTCGACTATGGTCCTGGGCAAAGGACCATCAGATTTGCTTGGTAGCAAACCATCTGGCCGGAGTCTTGAATGTACGTGCGGACATTCTCAGTCGCCATTTCTCGGCCGACCACGAGTGGCGTCTCCATCCAGATCAAGTCTGTCTAATCTTCCAGATGTGGGGGGTTCCTCGGATAGATCTGTTTGCCACCCGGGAGAACACGCACTGTCCGTTATACTGCAGTCTCCAGTATCCGGTGCAGGGGGCTTTGGGGGACGCGTTTCAGAGAACCTGGTGCGACCAGTTGCTTTACGCGTTTCCCCCCATACCCTTGATTCCTCGAGTATTGAGGAAAATTCGCCAAGACCGGGCCCAAGTAATCTTAATAGCTCCGGATTGGCCAAGGAGGGTGTGGTATTCCGACCTTCTCCAACTCTCACTGTGCCCTCCGCTCCGTCTCCCTCTCAGGGCAGACCTCCTCTCGCAGTCGCAGGGGCAGGTTTTACACCCCCACCTCCAGAGCCTGCGCCTTCATGCCTGGAGATTGAACGGGGCAACCTGAGTTCCTTCTCTCTCCCGCCTGATGTAGTGGATGTTATCTTAGCGGCCAGGCGTCACTCCACTAAAACTATCTACGCTAATAGGTGGTCTAAATTTGTGGTATGGTGTGGAGAGAGACAGATTGATCCCTTACGTGCTCATTTGTCAGATGTTTTATCTTTTGCTTTGTCTCTAGCGCAGAAAGGTTGTGCAGTGGCTACTATTAAAGGTTACTTGTCTGTCTTGTCAGCCTTCATTTGTCTGCCAGACCAACCATCACTGTTTAAGTCTCCTATTGTTCTTAGATTCTTGAAGGGTCTTCTAAATAAATATCCTCCAAAACCATTTGTTATGCCACAATGGGATTTGTCCTTGGTCCTGACTTTCCTTATGGGGTCCCTTTTTGAGCCTATGCATTCCTGCTCCTTAAGGTATTTAGTTATTAAAACAGTTTTCCTGGTGGCCATAACATCTGCAAGGAGAGTGAGTGAGTTGCAGGCTTTATCAGTAAAACCCCCTTATACAACTTTTTATGCGGATAAGGTGGTGTTGAGGACCAAGGCTGCTTTCCTTCCGAAGGTTGTTTCACCCTTCCATTTGGCCCAGACAATCACTTTGTCCACGTTCTATCCTCCGCCTCATCCTTCAAAGGAGGAAGAAAGACTACATCGATTGGACCCAAAGAGGGCGTTAAGCTTCTACATTGACAGAATGAAGGATATCAGGATGGAGGATCAGCTGTTTATCGGATACGTGGGCAAGAGGAGAGGAAAGGCAGTCCACAAGAGAACACTCTCCAGGTGGGTTGTTCTTTGCATTAAAATCTGTTACTCTTTAGCAAAGAAGGATCCTCCTGATGGTATTAGAGCTCATTCCACCAGGGCTAAGTCAGCTACTTCGGCTTTGGCTAGGGGTGTTCCTGTGGTCGACATCTGCAAGGCCGCAACTTGGTCGTCCCTTCACACTTTTGTGAAGCACTACTGCTTGGACTCTGAGGTCAGAAGGGACGGCCATTTTGCACGGTCAGTGCTGCAGGATTTCTTGGTTTGACCATACAGGTACCCACCACGAGTGCGGTACTGCTTTGGGACTCTATTCATTAGGTGAGGAATCCACAGGTAGTTGTATCCATCAGAAGAACGAGTTACTTACCTTCGGTAACGACTTTTCTGGTGGATACATTAGCTACCTGTGGATTCCTCACGGTCCCACCCGCCTCCCCGTTGCCTGTCTGGTCTAACCAAGTAATCCTTGAGTGTGCTCCTCTTGGTATTTGGGGCTGTAATAGATTTTGTATATAGGGATACTTGTTCATGTATATATATATATATTTCCTTGCGTATATGCATATTTGATATATATAAATGTTTTGTTTTAGAAAGAAGCAAGAGTCCTATTAAATCTATGGCCTTTTCATGGAAATGTTGTGTACTTTACAATGTTATCAGATGTTGCCTTGATCTCTCATTGCATAGGGTTATTGTTCTCATGCACGTAAAAAATGTTGGTACTGACGTCGGCACGTCGGCGAGGACCTCTTATTGCCTGTATGACGTCAGACGGCGTCGCGTGGGCTAATGTGACGTCCTCGTCGACGTGCAGAAGCTGGGAAGAAGATTTCCGTCAAATGCTGGCGCCATGGGAGTATTCATTAGGTGAGGAATCCACAGGTAGCTAATGTATCCACCAGAAAAGTCGTTACCTAAGGTAAGTAACTCGTTCGTTTGGACTATTGCTTTGAATGCTGTTATCACCGGGCCATGATGATCTGCCCACCATACTCCCTCTTGAAGGTAAACTTTATTGTTGGCAAGGCACTTGCCTTTACTGTTTCACAATGAGTTTTACTGCTCAGACTGGATGAAAAATGCATACGCACTGTGTGGAAATGGCAAAATTTGGCGACTCTGCGTTACTCTTGTAATGCAGAGTTCTGGCCAAATTCCACCAATCACTGGGTGGCGGAATCTTTTTCCCCCAAGGCTCCAGAATGTGACCTGGCAAGTGAGATTTGGCATCCCGCAGTGCAATGTTCTAACACAAGTGGTTGCAGTCAGAGCGCTGTTTCTTGAGTAAATTTGCTGCTGCTCAAGTAAATTTTCTACTGGAGTGGGAGGAAAATCAACTCGAATGGCCGCACACTCTTGCGCTACTGCAGCTAATTTCAGCCCGAGTAGCGTGACATGCACGTTGGCAGAACTCTGCGGAATCTTGCAGAACTTTTATGTGATGCCGTGGAATCCCGCAGAGTGAAACTCCATGATTTCCGCCCACCCCTTGTAAAGATACATATTCAATTAGTTGATCTGTGATTTTCCCAGCTACCATTTAAATTCTTTCATCTTATCCCCAAATACCAATATTTTTATCTGTTCAGTAACTTCCAATTTTCTTTGGAGGCCTGTTTGGGTCCTGTCCATAATTGCTAAGTCTTCAGCATAGAGCAGACATGATACATCTGCCTCCCATTCTGGGAGAAAAGGACGCAGTTCCCAACAAGACCTTAGGTAAATCCCATACATAGAGTGCAAATAATGTCAGGGCCAATACACAGCCCTTACATATGCCATTCCTTGTCTCAATCTTTTCTGACAGGCTACCATCCTTCTCCATTTCCACTCTAACCCAATTTCCCTTATGAAGTTTCTTCAGAATACATAACAATCCTCTTGGGATTTCCAGCTTTTTAACGTTTTCACACAGTATATTTGATTTACAAGTTCAAATGGCGCCCAGAAATCTACAAAATATCAAAACCACTTCCCCTTACAATCAATTGCAATCGTCATGATTGAGTGATCCATCAAAGCGTGCCCTTCTTTAAAGTCTTCCAGGACATTCTCCTCAGCCCATTCCTCCAACCTCCTACAAATTAATTTTCCATCAATCTTATACTCCACATCCATGAAACTAATCAATGTATAGTTTTTATGGTCTGTAGCCTGACCTTTTTTTATAGAAGGATTTTATAATTGCACCTTTCCAGTTTCTGGTATTCAGCCAATTAAGGTTGTTACTCAAAAAACCCTAAAAAAGATAGTACTCCACCAGTTGATATTTATCCTCAATATTATAGCGGGAAGATTATCTAGACCCACTGCTCTTGTTAGGGAGAGATGTTTTAAAGTGTCCTGCATGGAGTTCACAGGAATGCTCCTTAAAATCTCCCTCTCCACCTTATGGGTATCTGACGTGGGCAATTTATAAATCTTAGAATAGGTGTCTTCTAAATATTTTATCCAAGCTACTTCCCTCACCCTGCTGTCTACTGAGGGTCCATTATTACTCATCCTGCCATGCACCAATTTCCAGAATTTCCTTACGTCCTTGGTGGAAATTGTTTGTAGCATTTCCTCTCAGTTTGCTTTATAAAACATAATTTTTTCCTGCCCCATGTTTTTCTTATACTCTTGCCATAAACTACGTACTTTACTATCCACCAACCCTTCTCGGTCTCTCCCCCCTTCCTTAACTTACTCTTTAACTTTTGGCAATCCCTGTGAAACCACCTTTTTTAGTAGAATATTGCACAATTATTTTATGTTTTTCCTGTGTTTAATTCTTTTACAATCTATGACTTCAGTGGTTATCCTGTTTTACCAATTCATTACCCAAGAATTCTGTTTTTCCACTCTGCACTGTACCTAGATCGTTGTGTTCCCAGTTCTCTCTACTCTATCCTGGTTGCTACCCTTCTAGGATAGCTGATTTCTATTATCAGCACCTTATCGCTTTCCCTTATAGACCCCAACGGAAAGCATGCTTGTAAAGGCAAGTGGTTGCTTCCATCGACTGAAAGTAGAAAAAACTCAATAGATTTATGAAAATTCGAGACTGGCACAAATATGCAGGGCATTTTTGGGATCCTACATGGAAGGTTTAGGCTACGGGCATGAACGGGAAGCACCCATTCAAGCAAGTGAAATCAAAATGTTGTATTACCTCTAACCAAATCGTGTCCATCTTTGAATAACTACAGGTCGGGAAAACCACTTTTGCAATGTTATAAGCATCTAGTAACTCATTGTATGGGATTTGATTGGATTAATCCCTGCATCAAAATCTCCACACATCAATATCAATCCTTAGAAATTGTCATTCATGTATTACTGTAGCTCTTCAAAAATGCAATTCACTTGATCCTCGTTATATGATCTTCCACCCATCTGTACATACACATTCTCCACAATGAGACTGTCAAAGTTAGCCAAGTTCTGATAAGAGCTTGATCTTACATAATTGTACCCGCTCATAACTTGAGAGGAGGAGTTTTACATCCTCACTGTTTTAACTATAACTAATGCTGCTAGCCTCCTCACCCCCATGGTCGCACCTGCATGCTTTCTTGTGCTTTAGTTGCAAAACCTCTTTGAAATTTAGTGATGCCCCACGCCACCAAGATTCTTGAATACTTATTAATTAATTCTCTTTCAAGATCTCATCTAATTTCTCTGTGTCTAGTATTTTTTTCAGACCATGAGCATTCCAACTCTCTAATCTAAGGCTGTATGGAGGTGTGGATCTCCCTAGTCAATATCACTTAATCCCGTCGTCTAATACTCATCTTGAACTTTACAAATGTTCTAATCCACTGCTGAATTTCATTTCTCTACTATCCCTCCCACTATTGAATATTCTCACACGTAGCCTTTCCTTACTGTCAATCCCACTTTGACTCAATAAAAGCTCTTCCTGACTATTTCCTTGAGGCATTCTCCAATCAATGGTCAGCTTTGCGCTTTCCTTCCCTTTCTTAAGAATATCTAGATATAACTACATATTGTTATCATCCTCTACTGCTGATTGGCCTAATTTCACCATCATCACCTTCTCATCATTTGCTAATGTTAGAGGGGCTAATGACGTGCCTTTCCTTAGTATTGGGGTATATTTTATTTTATCTCTCTCACTTTTACCTTTAGTTTGCCCACCTCTCTCTACATATACCTGTGAACTATTTTTGCCCCCATGTTTACACTCCTGAACCTAATTTATAATCCTAACTTCCTTTTTAGGCCACAGCTAGTACACTCTTTTTTCTGCCTCAAGTACATATTGTATTTTCACTTTGTTTTTTAAAAAGGCCCTTCTGTTCTGGTCATGATGTCTGTCATGGGAGCTTCTATCTACTATCTGATGTTCTGGGACAAAGCAGCCTGGGAATCTGCCTCACTGATTCCTCTTGCCCAAAAAATTGTCCCAAAAGTTTGGAAACCCAATTAATAGATAAGGCAAGGATGAAAGCCTTGGATCTGGCAAGTCCGATCCACTAAGCTGCAAGCCCACCTCGCACAGCAGGGCTTCTTGTAAGGACATGGAGACCTCATATCTTCATGTGATTCTGCAAATACCCCCTTCTGCCTTACTTTAAAGTGTTTCCATACAAACCTGTTAATAGCGGTAGCTATGGAGGATACAGAGGGGGCTAACTTCAGGCTTTACGCCCCTACCCAAGAGAACAATTCAATTCCCCAGATTTGTTTATTGATCATTTCTCTGTGGGGGAGACCAAAAGACATTTGGAGCTTTTATGTACCAATCTTAGTTCTTGTGGATCATCTTCTTGTGGTTTTGCACTCACCCTTTTCCATAATCTTAGCGCTTCTCCCTTACTTGTTCTTTTCTGCAGGAATCCTGCTATAAATGTGTCCACGGTGTCACACTTTGGAGCAATCCGAGCACCACTGAGCTCCTTGATTAAAGTTTTTAATGTATTTGTAAATTAATTGCAGCACTGACTTCTACTTGGACATACTGCTGCTGGTACAACTCCAAGCTTCCTTACATAATTACCTCAAGGTGCTGCTATAAGGCCTATCACCACTTGCCGTTTCCAAACTTGACTGTTTTAAAAACAAATGTAAAACTTATAGGTTCTTAGTTCTAAAATTGCTAGGGTCTTCTTTGCTTACCTGCTTCTCCCCGCACACTGTCTACACCTCCAATACTCACTACTGCCTCGCATCCACCCACAGGCTGATATCCAGTCTCTAGTGGGCTACGTCAAACTGAGCCCACTGTCCTTCGGACCCTTTTACTTTGCAGTTGCTTCAAAAGAAGAAAGGTTCTCTGCAGAATACAAACCAGCTCGGGTAGCTTGAATGAGAGTGATTTGAGATTTTGCTCTTCTTCTGTGATCTAAAGGAGCCCAAACAAATGACCCCCTCCAGCTCCGACTACCACCAAATGCTGCCCTGTACCCCCTGTGCCCTCCAACCAACACTGCCAGGTGAACTCAGTAGCAGCAGTGGCTGATTTAAGTCATTTCAACTTCAGGTGTTGTGCTCAGTGTGTCATTAGCTTATGCCACTGACCAGACCTGAGAGCCTCTAGGGCCAGCTGGAGGCATTCATAGTTGTTGGTTGCCTAGCAGATGTTGTCTAGTGACAATGGTAGGGTACAGGACTGATCAGTGGCCTAGCAGATGTATTCTTCTATTTGATCAGCTACTTCCTTCTCCTCCGGGGTGGCATTTTGTGGTTGTCACAGCAAACAGTCAGCTGGGTTATTGGTCCCTCTGAGGTATTCCACCTGACAGACAAATTCTTACAGCTGTAACATCAACTTCTCCTTGCGAGGAGGTGGTTTGGATGCGGTCCCTTGAAACAGGGATATCAGTGGTTTGTGGTCAGTCATCACCACGAAGGGATGTCCATACATGTAGAAGTGGAAATGCCAGCATTCTCAGTGTATGGCGGTTGCCTCTTTTCTATCTGCGAATAACGTTCTCTTTGGGTCAGTAACCGGCTGGCACATGGCATGGGTGCCCACGCACCACACTATTCCTACTGAGTCAGAACAGCCCCTAGTCTTTCTGGGCTGGCGTCCACAACTACGATATCGTGGTCGGCTGCCGCAGGTTGAAATAGGCTAGAGTGGTGTCAGCCGAAAAAGCACTTTTGATGACTTGGAAAGATCGTTCTTTGTCTCCTCCCCAGATCGTGGTGACTGATGATTTAGTGAGGTCTCAGAGCGGTGGGGACAGTGTGGTCAAGTCCTTTATGAATCGGCCACAGTAGTTCACCATCCCCAAAAATCTCCCGACATCACATATGTTGGATGGAGGGGGTACTTCTTTGACATCATAGACTTTCTCAGGGTCTGGGACTACTCTGTCATTGGAGAAGGTGCATCCAAAAGAATTCATCTGGTGCTTTAGGAATTTGCACTTGACCTTGTGCAGAGTGAGGCCTGACTCTTATTCACTGTAGGGCTTTCTGCAGTTGCTCATGATGCTTGTTAATCGACGTGTCGTACATTAGGATGTTGTTGCTCACATTGACATCTCCTGTATGCTGTTTTGAAACACCTATGCGGCGCTTGGTATTCTTAAGGCCACCCTTCAATAGCATCTGAGACTCTCATGGGTCAAGAATGTTGTTATGTATCTTGACTCCTCAGTTAGGGTTGGCTGGTGGTATGGGCACGAAAGATCAACTTTGGAGAACCAACAGGCTATGTTCAGTTCTCGGATAAGGTGAGGGTCAGGTGTCCTTCTCTTTTTATGGCATCATTGGGGAGTCTCATGTCCACACATATGAGGACTTTGCCTGGATGTTCCTGTTTCCTCATAACTATAATGGGTGACGCCCATGGGATTTAGCCTGACGCCTTTTCGATGATACCAGCAGCTTCAAGATTTTCCAACTATTTCTCTTCTTTCAGCCTGAGATGGAATGTGATTCGGTGATGTCAAATCACCACTGGTTGGAGGGATTTGTCGATGTGGAGTTTGAAAACTTGTCATGGAACCGATGCCCTCAAACTTGTTGTTACTCTGTAAGTATGTGGGACAGCTCTTCCTTGTGTATCCCAAACGTGAAACTAACTACCCCGAGGGTTTCAGCGGTATGGCAGCTGAGTATCATGCTCTGGTCATCTAGTGCTACGTATATGCAGGTGCCCACTGTTGTTCCCCCATGTGTTATTGGTGCTTTGAACATTCCTATCATGGGCAACTGCCTGTCTTGTCCGAATGTGAACACTTTAACTTTGGCCCCTCGGACGGTCTCCATCACGTTCATGCTTTTAAAAGTCTCTGCTGACATAATGTCATTGGAAGCACCAGTGTCCATGATGACCTTTATGGGGTGAGGTCCAACTTGTACCTGATAATGGGGGTGACTGGTGCTTTGCTTTCACTGATTTGATGACTGTGAAGATGGCTTGGACCGTGTACTCTGCAACCTCGTCCATGTCATCTGTCTCCTCCGTGGCCTCCAGTATGGTGTTGATGGTTGAGCAGAGCTTTCAATGTTTCACTGATCAAAAGGCTCTTGCACATTTCTTTCCTTTTGCTGGGCACTCCAGTCGATGTGCAGCCCCTCTGCAGTGACCACATGTCTTCTGCAGTCCTCTTTTATTTCTCTGGCCTTCGTCAGGGACTGACAGTATTAACAGGCTCAGTCTTCACTGATCGTTGCAGCACGGCCTCCATATGCGAGCCTTCAATAGTTCTTTCGATCGCCCCAACTGCAGGATGTCACACACCGATTTCTTTGACCCTTGTAGGGTGTTGTCTCCTAACTTAGTGGAGGCACATCCTTGTATGCTTTGCCCTCGTATTTCCACAAGTTCATCTGAGAATGCGCATGTACTAGAAATTTCTTTCACTCTAGCATAGAGGTATCTATGTATTTCTCAGGGCATTGCCTGGCTTGTCGAAACACAAAGCTTTCATAATCTTGGTTCGCCATAGATTCAAAATGGGCACTGAGGGCAGCCACCAGGGTGGCATATGTTTTTGGGGTCGCCACAGTAATATTCTTGGAGATCCTACATATACCTTTTCCTCTCAAGTGGAGAATGAGAGACATCCGCTGTTCGTCCTGGACATATGTCTCCTCAAAATAGAGTTCCAGGTGCTCCACCCGGTCTTCACATTTGGTGGCTTCAATAGAAGGGGCCCCTTCAGTGAGAATGGCTCAATGGCAGGGATATTGGACATGCCTGACAATGGATGAGGCCTGTGGTCTGCAGGTGGTGTCCAAGACTGCTCATTCGAGAGGTGTGGTGCACAGCCATGTGGGGCTCTATGCCTTGTGTGTGGGTGTGTCCCCCTCCCCACCTGAGTTCGGTGCTCAGTCTGCACGGATGCCATTGCTGCAGGAAAAGAGCAGTCGTCATGATGGCCAGCCCCGCTACCCCACGGGGGTGCTTATATGATGCAGTATCTCCTTCTGTCTAGCACTGACCTAGCTGTGTCTGTCTTGCACGGGGCCACCGCAGGCGGTGGGTGTTGCGTTCGCCTCCTTCTGCAAACATCCTTGTAACACGAGCAGTGCCAGTACTGCTGTACAACCAAGTGGCCTCCACGCACCGGGGAAGGCCCTGTAGCTGAAGCAGACCCCTGGAGACGGGGAGTGGGTGCAGGTCACTTCCACCCTCATTGCCAGTGTTGTGGGATGTCCCCGGACCTCATTGCGCTACAGTGTCATTGAGCACCCAGGGACTAGCATAAAGAAAGACTTGGGACACCAGGGTGTTACGTAGTCCTTGGTGCGCCGGGGGAACTACCTCACCCCATCATGCCTTTGTGTTTATTACCACGTAGACCACGCGACTGCGGGCCTATCAGTTACGCCCCCCAAGCAGGTGTCACTAATGGTCCACCCTCCCTTAGGTCTTGGTGGGGGCCAGCTACGGCACTGGCAGACACTACCCAAAAGGTGCCTCGGCAAATGCAGAATATATAGGAGGCCGAATCAAACAGTAAAAGTCCTGTTCTGTCTAACCAGCGATTAACAGCATGCAGCTAACAGGTGATGGAGTTCAGGATCCAAATCAAGTAATTCTTACCCTGGAGCCTCCACCAATGCTCGAACCAAGGCAGGTGTGACAGAGAAACGAAGAGGCGCTGATGCTGGGCAAGAGAGTGGCTGTTGGCGGACACTAGCACGGTGGAACAGGAGGAGCAAGCCTACACATTCTTGTAGAGAGATACTACCTTAGGGTAGATTCTTTGGCAGTAGATGTTATTTTGAGGCTTCTTTCTCGATCTGTTTTCATATGCTACAGGTTACACAACTTACTAATAGAGTGGCATACTAACCTGGTGGTGAAAGGGTAACAGGCCAGGGGGCAGAAAGTCACCTCCAGTGGGTATAGAGCACAGGTAGAGAAGGGGCACACACCGCACTAGTGACCAAACAATGGCAGACGTACAAGGACATGCTCTGACCTGCTAATGATGGACTACTCCACTGATGAAGTTAATACCCACTGATGACTAATGAGTAACCAGAAAACACACTGCCCTCATTCCTGGAAAAGGGCAGTTGGCCAATAGGGACTTAAAAATGCTAAAATACGGGGGGAGGGGAAGAGGGGAGGCTGAAATCGAGTGTAACCTTATTTTGGGGGGTTCTGATAGTGTGTCCCTCATCATACTGCAGGGTTAGTTCACTTGGACACTGGTATCGTAGATGCTGTGGGATTTAGTCTTACTTTCTTTGCCTCCTCCCCTCTCCTGTCCAGGTGAGTGCTGGCCTGGCTGGCTAGAGCCACTGCTGGAGCGCATTGCCCTCAACCAAAGCCGAGTGGTCAGCCCAGACATCACTACGATCGACATGCATACATTTGAGTTTGAGAGGCCCACCCCACAGCGCCAGAACCATAGTTACGGGGTATTCAATTGGGCACTCATATTCAACTGGGAGATCGTGCCACAGACCAAGGAGGTACTCCGAGAGGACGAGACAGTTCCGTTCAGGTCAGGATCCCCTCTGCTAAATGTAGATCTAATTCAAAAAGCATTTCACCGCCTCCTCCCCACACTTTTCCTACTAATAATCCTTTTCACTCAGGACCTCCTCCAGCACTTCCATCCTTCCATCCCCAGTTACCGTGAGTGTTGGATGCATGTCAAGTTATCAGAATAGTAAACAATTATAGAAATGATTTCCATTTAGCTTCATTTTACATCAATTTAAAATATGTGGATATCATGAGAATCTGGAATGGATCTGAACCTCTTTGACCTAGATTGAACACCAATTGTTATACTGTCTGAGAAAATTAGTTATCACTATTTGAATAATTTATATTTTGTCAGTGCGCGAATAGTGAACATCCCATCTGTAACACCTTGTAATTTACTATTTCTAGCCTATTGGCTATTTTGTCTAAGACTCTCTTCTAAAGCTGGGTTTTAGATCCTCAATATGGCATTTACCTCCAAGTGATATCAGTAATCTACAAACAGCGAACTAAACAGGGTAGTACCCATTTAGCAAGTAATGTATTGTTTCCTAGTAACTATCTGTGCTAGAGTGACTTCTCCTACCAATATTTCCGATAACTTTATTCAAATGAGGTTTCCAGTCCTGATTACCATCCTTCAGAAACGTAGATGTATAAAAATATTGCACTTGACAGCAGTTAACCTCCAGCAGGTACATACACTTTCTGATGGATACAACTACCTGTGGATTCCTCACCTTATGAATTCTCCCAACGCGCTAGCATTTGATGGAAAATCTTCTTCCCAGCTCTCCACATCGACGAGGACGTCACAATTGCATGGCTCCCACGTGACTCCGTCTGACGTCACCATGACAATAAGAGGTCCTCACCAGCGTGCTGACGTCAGTTCCCTTTTTTCCGTGCCTTCGATGCTAACAATTGTCTCTGGTTCCAATGTCTCCTCCTAGGAAGTCAGGGTTTAAGCCTTGCCGGGAGTGCGGGGGTCGTATGTCGGTTACGGACCCTCATGATGATTGCCTGTGGTGTTTAAATTCAGAGCATGACGTCGAGGAGTGTGTGTCTTGTCAAAGCATGAATCCGAAGGCGCTGAAGGAGAGAGAAGCCAAACTCTTTTGGCTAAGGCGAAGAAAGGACATAGAAGTCTTTGTATATCGTCTTCTCACACTTCTTCGAAAAAACATAAGAAGCGGCGTCGACATGACTCTTGACGTCGTTCGGCTCGAAGCCGTTCAAGGTTCAGGTCTCCATCTAGAGGGCGCTGTGCAACGTGGGAGGTTAGTCCTTCAGTGACTCCACAGCCTCAAAGCCCTCAAGCTTCTCCGGCACCGTTGGTCTTCGAGGTTGTCGCGCCTCAAGAGAATCCTCGCTTTTCACCTGGGCTGAAGGATTCAGATGCTCAGCCGGCGCAAGTGCCGCATGAAGACCAGCAGTATCCTGCCTTCCCGGCTCCGGGAGTGGATCTGGCGGCATTTCTAAATGCCATGTTTAATATGTTTAATGCTATGGCCCCTGCTGGTGCACCGGCTGGTCCCATGGGTCCTTTGGCATTTACATTGGGCTCCCTGGCTCCTTACAAGGCGGCGCAGCTTATGCCCTTTTATCCGGCTGAGGGTGCCGGTTCGGCGCTGATGACTTCGCCTCAAAGGCCTACGGCGCCAATGACATTGCCTTAAAGACCTGCAGCACCGATGACATTGCGTTATCAGTTTACCCCGATGACGGAGCCTCAGGAGTCCATGGCGCCGATGGGATCTGCTCCGGTGCCGGATGTATCCGGATTGGACTGTAGTGTGTCCCCTTTTTCTCCTGGTCTGCGTCTTTCAATCTTGAAGCCGGTTCCATAGACGTCAGCTAACTCTATGTCGATGCCAAGGTTGGAGGCCAGGCTGAGGTCGCGCAGAAAAGCACTAAGGCTTTTAGAGGAGCAGGAGTACCAAAGGCAGCTGCTAGAAGAAGGAGAGATTGCGGAGCCCCTGGGGGAATATCAAGGCCTACACTCAGCTAGTGGACTAGACACTTCCCCGGAGTGGGACCTTTCTTCTCCAGAGGAGTTTACAGAGGAAGCGGCCTCTTTCCATTCTGTGGTCAGGAAGGCAGCAAATTTCTTAGATCTTCCGTTGCCTGCTGCTGAGGTGAAAACAAATATTTTAACCGAGGTCCTGCATCCTTCGGCTGCAGCAGAACCATTGCTCCCATTTAATGAAGCTCTTACTGAGCCTATTTTAGAGGTAGGGAGGAAGCCTGTGTCGTCGCCAGCTTTGAACAGATTTGTGGCAAGGCGGTATAGGGTGGCTCCTGGAGATCCGGGATTTTTGTCAAAGCATCCCACCCAGGGAGTCCAAGAGAATGGAGCAGTCGGCGAAGAAGACTTTTTCTTCCTGTAGTGTGGCCCTAAAAGCAGTAAACGCTACCTGTGTGTTAGGTAGATATGTGCACACCCTGATGGACACGGCTAAAGCTATGGTTCCAGACTTGGCGCAGGAGATACAAGGACAATTCGGTGAACTCCTGTCAGACGATCAGGCTGCGGCTAAGCAGATTATCCATTCTGGTCTGGATTCTACAGATTCAGTGGCCAGGGCGATGGGTACCTCTATCGCTACCAGGAGGCATGCGTGGTTGAGGTCTGGCTTTTCTTTGGATGTCCAGACCACTCTATTGGACCTGCCTTTTGATGGAGAGAAGCTGTTTGGATCTAAAGCTGACTCTGCCTTAGAGCGCTTTAAGGACAGTAGGGCCACAGCGAAGTCTTTGGGTTTGCAGGCTTCCACTACTAACCCTTTCAGGTCCTTTCAGAGGTTCAGGGGGTTTGGGCATGGAGCCGTTTACAGTGGGAGACCCTAGTCCACAGTCCAACAGCCTGCCAGCCTCCCATACAGATCCTTTAGTGGGCGGGGGAGGGTTTGGACAAGAGGGGCCACCAAGGAGCACCCTGCATCATCCTCTTCTTTGGGGGACAACAACAAGGGAAGCAGCCCTAGTTTTCTGCCCATTTTGGGCCATACTTCTCCTGTAGGGGGAAGGTTACGTCTTTTTCTCCACGAGTGGGAGTTAACCTCATCAGACTCCTGGGTTCTAAATATTGTGAGGAAAGGATATGCTCTTTCCTTTCAGGAGTTCTCCCCTCCCATCCCTCCCCGTCCCTCGTTTTGTTCAGAAGACCATCTCCTGTTGTTGCAGCAGGAGGTTCAAATCCTGTTATCAAAAGGTGCAGTGGAGTTGGTTCCAGAGCAGAATGGGGTCAGGGTCGTTATTCAAGATATTTCCTGATTCCCAAGAAGGATGGTCGATTGAGACCAATCCTGAATCTGAGGATTTTGAATTGGTTTCTCAAACAGGAGAAATTCAAGATGCTGACTCTAGAGCAGGTACTTCTGGCATTGAACAAAGAGGATTGAATGATGTCTGTCGACTTGCAGGATGCTTACTTTCATATCCCTATTCTCAAGTCGCACAGGAAGTATCTCCGGTTTGTGGTGGGGTTGCAACACTACCAGTTTGCGGTCCTTCCATTTGGTCTTACTTCAGCACCTCGAGTCTTCACGAAGGTGATGGCGGTGGTTGCAGCAAGTCTCAGAAGGAAGGGAATATCAGTATTCCCTTACCTGGATGATTGGTTGATCAAAGCCAAGTCTCCAGAGCTTGTGCTACATCACTTGCAGATGACAACTCAGTTGTTGTTCAGTCTAGGCTTTTCGATAAATGTGACCAAGTCTCACCTGGAGCCCTCTAAGCGCCTCCTGTTCATAGGGGCAGTACTGGATACAACATTGAATCTGGCCTATCCACCGCCTCAGCGGATTCAGGATATTCAGGTGTTGATTCCAATGTTTCAAAATAGAGCGGTTGTTCCAGTCCTCAAGGTCCTGTGCCTGCTCAGTCTGCTCGCTTCTTGCATTCTGTTGGTCACTCATGCACGTTGGCACATGAGGGCTCTCCAATGGTGCCTCCGCAAGCAGTGGTTTCAATACACAGGGGATCTTGAGGAGTCGATATCGATCTCCAGAGACGCTGCACCGGATCTATGATGGTGGGCTGTGGACGGCAACCTCTCCCAAGGAAGGCCGTTTTCACTGGCTCTTCCGGTGGCCACGGTCATAACGGATGCTTCCACTCTAAAGTGGGGAGCTCATCTGGGGGACCTGGAGATCAAAGTTCTTTGGTCTTCAGTGGAACTGACTTTTCATATAAATCTGTTAGAATTGCTGGCGATATGTCTGGCTCTCCAGCCCTTCCTCCCTTCCCTTCGCGGTCAGTCAATTCAAGTCTTGACGGACAACACTATCTTGATGTGGTATATAAACAAGCAGGTAGGAGTGGGGTTATACCTTCTCTGCAGAGAGGCTCTGCTGCTCTGGTCCTGGGTTCAGGACCACCGGGTTTGCTTGGTAGCAAATCATCTGGCTGTAGTGCTCAACATACGTGCGGACAGTCTCATTCGGCATTTCTCGGCCGATCACGTGTGGTGTCTCCATCCGGATCTGGTCCGTCACATCTTTCGGATGTGGGGTTCTCCACGGATAGATCTGTTTGCCACTCAGGAGAACGCGCACTGCCTGTCGTTCTGCAGCCTCCAGTATCCAGTGCAAGGAGCTTTGGGGGATGCATTTCAGATGTCTTGGTGCGACCAGTTGCTTTACGCGTTTCCCCCCATACCCTTGATTCCTCGGGTTCTGAGGAAGATTCGCCAAGATCGGGCTCAAGTCATTTTAAAAGCTCCGGATTGGCCAAGAAGGGTGTGGTACACGGACCTTTTCAAACTCTCACTGTGCCCTCCGCTCCATCTCCCTATCAGGGCAGATCTCCTCTCGCAGTCGCAGGGGCAGGTTCTACACCCCTACCTCCAGAGGCTGCACCTTCATGCCTGGAGATTGAACAGGGCAATCTGAGTTCTTTCTCTCTCCCACCAGAGGTAGTGGATGTTATTTTATCGGCCAGGCGACACACCACTAAGACCGTTTATGCCGGCAAGTGGGCAACATTTGTGGCTTGGTGTGGAGAGAAACAAATTGATCCCTTGAGAGCCCATCTGTAGGAAGTTGGCTTTGTATATACTATTTCAAAGTAAGAAATAGTGTGCACAGAGTCCAAGGGTTCCCTTTAGAGGTAAGATAGTGGCAAAAAGAGATAATTCTAATGCTCTATTTTGTGGTAGTGTGGTTGAGCAGTAGGCTTATCAGAGGATAGTGTTAAGCATTTGTTGTACACACACAGGCAATAAATGAGGAACACATACTCAAAGACTTACTCCAGGCCAATAGGTTTTTATATAGAAAAATATATTTTCTTAGTTTATTTTAAGAACCACAGGTTCAAGATTTACAAGTAATGCTTCAAATGAAAGGTATTTCACTTAGGTACTTTGAATAATCACAATGCCATGTACAGTCTTTGTAACAAATGGCAATACACTATTTTAAAAGTGGACACTGCAAAAATCAACAGTTCCTGGGGGAGGTAAGTAAAGGTTAAGTTTGCAGGTAAATAAAACACTTACAAGTCTCAAAGTTGGGTCCAAGGTAGCCCTCCGTTCAAGGAAACCCCAAAGTTACCACACCAGCAGCTCAGGGCCGGTCAGGTGCAGAGGTCAAAGAGGTGCCCAAAACAGATAGGCTTCAATGGAGAACAGGGGTGCCCCGGTTCCAGTCTGCCAGCAGGTAAGTACCCGCATCCTCAGGGGGCAGACCAAGGGGGTTTTGTAGGGCACCGGGGAGGACACAAGAAGGCACAGAAAGTACACCCTCAGCGGCACAGGGGCGGCCGGGTGCAGAGTGCAAACAGGCGTCGGGTTTTAGATAGAAAGTAATGGAGGCACCCGGGGGTTACTTCAACGATTCAGGCAGGCACAGGGGGGCTCCTTAGGGTAGCCACCACCGGGACTAGCCAGAGGGTCGCCTGGGGGTCACTCCTGCACTGGAGTTCGGTTCCTTCAGGTCCTGGGGGCTGCGGGTGCAGTGTTGGTTCCAGGCCTCGGGTCCCTTGTTACAGGCAGTCGCGGTCAGGTGGATCCTCTGGATTTCCTCTGCAGGTGTCGCTGTGGAGGCTCAGGTGGGTCGTCTCTGGCTACTCACGGGCTCGCAGTCGTCAGGGACTCCTCCCTGTAGTGTTGGTTTTCCGCAGGTCGAGCCAGGGGCGTCGGGTGCAAAGTGGAAAGTCTCACGCTTCTGGCGGGAAACACGAAGTTTGAAAGATGCTTCTTTGTTGCAAGAAAGTTGCAGGTTGTTGAACAGGGCCGCTGTTCACAGGAGTTTCTTGGTCCTTGGTTGCAGGGCAGTCCTCTGAGGCTTCAGAGGTTGCTGGACCCTGTTGGATGTGTTGCAGTTTTCTTCGAAGTTGGGAGACAGGCCGGTAGGGCTGGGGCCAAAGCAGTTGTCGTCTCTGTCTTCACTGCAGGGCTTCAGGTCAGCAGTCCTTCTTCTTGTTAAGGTTGCAGGAATCTATTTTCCTAGGTTCTTGGGAGCCCCTAAATACTGAGTTTAGGGGTGTGTTTAGGTCTGGGAGGGCAGTAGCCAATGGCTACTGTCCTGGAGGGTGGCTACACCTTCTTTGTGCCTCCTCCCTGTGGGGAGGGGGGCACATCCCTAATTCTGTTGGGGAATCCTCCACTCACAAGATGGAGGATTTCTAAAAGTAAGGGTCACCTCAGCTCAGGACACCTTAGGGGCTGTCCTGACTTGTGGGTGGCTCCTCCTTGTTTTTCTAATTATCTCCTCCAGCCTTGCCGCCAAAAGTGGGGGCAGTGGCCGGAGGGGCAGGCATCTCCAATAGCTGGGATGCCCTGTGGCGCTGTAACAAAAGGGGTGAGCCTTTGAGGCTCACCGCCAGGTGCTACAGTTCCTGCAGGGGGAGGTGAGAAGCACCGCCGCCCAGTACAGGCTTTGTTCCTGGCCACAGAGTGACAAAGGCACTCTCCCCATGTGGCCAGCAACATGTCTGGTGTGTGGCAGGCTGGCAGAAACTAGTCAGCCTACCCTGAAAGTCGGGTAAGGGTTCAGGGGGCATC
Source organism: Pleurodeles waltl (assembly GCF_031143425.1). NCBI lineage: Eukaryota > Metazoa > Chordata > Amphibia > Caudata > Salamandridae > Pleurodeles > Pleurodeles waltl. Next base: position 33,261,170 of record NC_090445.1, read on the forward strand.
TCTAAGATGCCCTTTGGGTGTATTTTACAATAAATTGCACAGTGTGCATTTATTGTGCTGAGAAGTTTTATACCAAACTTCCCAGTTTTCAGTGTAGCCACTATGGAACTGTGGAGTTCGTGTTTGACAAACTGCCAGACCATATACTCTTATGGCTACCCTGAACTTACATGCACATATGCCCTCACCTGTGGTATAGTGCACCCTGCCTTAGGGCTGTAAGGCCTCCTAGAGGGGTGACTTACCTATGCCACAGGCAGTGTGAGGTTGGCATGGCACTCTGAGGGGAGTGCCATGTCGACTTAGTAATTTTCTCCCCACCAGCACACACAAGCTGTGAGGCAGTGTGCATGTGCTGAGTGAGGGGTCCCTAGGGTGGCAGAAGACATGCTGCAGCCCTTAGAGACCTTCCCTGGCATCAGGACCATTGGTACCAGGGGTACCAGTTACAAGGGACTTACCTGAGTGCCAGGGTTGTGCCAATTGTGGAGCCAAAGTACAGTTTAGGGAAAGAACACTGGTGCTGGGGCCTGGTAAGCAGGGTCCCAGCACACTTTCAAACCATAACTTAGCATCAGCAAAGGCAAAACGTCGGGGGTAACCATGCCAAGGAGGCATTTCCTTACACCATCTGTCTGATGTTCTATTGTTTGCTTTAACTTTAGCACAGAAGGGTTGTGCAGCTGCGACTGTTAAAGGCTATTTGTCGGCACTGTCAGCCTTTCTTTGCCTTCTGGATCAACCCTCCTTGTTTAAATCGCCTATTGTTATTAGGTTCGTAAAGACTTTGACAAATATATTTCCTCCCATTCCGTTTCCTATGCCTCAGTGGGATTTAAATCTGGTTTTGACTTTTTTAATAGGTTTGTCGTTTGAACCCATGCATTCTTGTCTGTTAAGATTTTTAGTTCTTAAGACAGTTTTCCTGATAGCTATTACGTCTGCTAGCCGTGTGGGTGAGCTTCAGGCCCTTAGTGTTAAACTTCCCTTTACTTCATTCTTTGCTGACAAAGTGGTGCTGAAAGCCAGGGCGGCTTTTCTCCCTAAAGTTGTCCCTCCTTTCCATATGGGGCAGTCCATTACCCTTCCATCTTTCTACCCTCCTCCTCATCCTTCAAAGGAGGAAGAGAGACTCCATTGTTTGGACCCCAGAAGGGCTCTCAGTTTTTATATTGAGAGAACAAAGGACTTTCGGTTGGAGGACCAGCTCTTCGTTGGATATGTAGGAAAGAGGAAGGGCAGAGCGGTCCATAAAATAACTATATCCAGGTGGGTCATTCTTTGCATTAAGATCTGTTACTCGTTGGCAAAGAAGGTTCTTCCTGAGAGTATTAGCGCCCATTCGGTTAAGTCTGCCACTTCGACCCTGGCTACAGGGGTTCGGGTGGTGGATATTTGCAAGGCAGCAGCTTATGCTTTCCTCCAAACTTTCGCGAAGCATTATTGCTTGGACTCGGAAGTTAGGAGGGACGGCCATTTTGCATGTTCTGTGCGGTACTGCTTTGGGTCTCTAGTCATAGGGTGAGGAATCTACAGGTAGTTGTATCCATCAGAAGAATAAGTTACTTACCTTCGGTAATGCTTTTTCTGGTGGATACACTAGCTACCTGTGGATTCCTCACAGTCCCACCCACCTCCCAGTTGCCTGTCTGGTCATACCAAGACTTCTGTGTTACAAGTGTTTATATGTTTTGATAATTTTATATATAAATGATTGTTGTAATTGTGTTACATCAATATGGTTTAATGTGTGCATTCATTTCATCAACGCACGCTCTGTCCACAAGCACGCCATTGAACTATGGGACCTCCTGGACTCCACCGCACCAGACGTCGCCTTCATCACTGAGACCTGGATGAACGCCTCCTCGGCCTCCGACATCGCCATAGCCATCCCCGACGGCTACAAGATCGCCAGGAGAGACCGCACCAACCAAGTCGGAGGAGGAATCGCCATCATTTTCAAGGACTCCATCAACGTCACCACTTCCACCGAAGACACCCCCCTCGCCGCCGAACACATGCACTTCCAGATCCACACCGACCCCAGGACCACCCTCAGAGGAACTCTCATCTACAGACCCCCTGGACCACACGCCCTCTTCAGTGAATCCATCGCAGACTTCATCTCCCCGCACGCCCTAGCCTCGCCGGACTACATCCTCCTCGGAGACCTCAACTTCCACCTGGAGCAGAACAACAACACCAACACCACCACCCTGCTCGCCAACCTCGCCAACCTCGGTCTCAAGCAACTGGTGAACACCCCCACCCACATATCCGGACACACGCTCAATCTCATCTTCTCCGCCAGCAACCACGTATCCTTCAGCCACTCCTCCGTAATACACTGGACCGACCACAGATGTGTCCACTTCACCTTCAGACGCAAGACTCTCCACCTCCGCACACAACCCATCCGACGCAGACATTGGAACAAAAGCTACTCTCCACTCTCAGCCACAACCAACCTACCATCTCCACTGACGCCAACAACGCAGGCCTCAGCCTCACACAATGGATCACCAACTGCGCCGACAACCTCGCACCCCTCAGACGCCTCCCAAGACAGACCATCGCCAAGAAACCTCAATGGTTCACAGACACCCTCAAGGAATCCCAAAAAAACTGCCGTACCCTCGAGAAAGCCTGGCACAAAGACCACACCGCAGAAAACATGTCCGCCCTCAAAAACGCCACCAGCGAACACCATCAGCTGATCCACGCCACCAAGAGAACATCCTTCAAAGACAGACTGGACAAGAACACTCACAACAGCAAAGAACTCATTAACATCGTCAAAGAGCTCTCCAATCCCAACACCAACTCCATCACGCCCTCACAAGATCTCTGCAACTCCCTCGCTACCTTCCTGCATCGAAAGATCACCGACCTTCACGACAGCTTCGGCCCTCAGACCCAGCCTACCACCACGGAACCCACAGCCTCAGCCGTCACCCTCAACGCCTGGACCCACATCAGTGCGGAAGAGATCAAAGCTACCATGAACACCATCCACCCCGGTGCCCCCTCGAACCCCTGACCCCACTTCATCTTCAACAAAGCCGAAGACATCATCGCCCCCCACCTCCAGACCATCATCAACAGCTCATTTGCATCTGCCACCTTCCCCGAGAGCTGGAAACACGCGGAAGTCAACGCTCTCCTGAAGAAACCTACGGCGGACCCCAACGACCTGAAGAACTTCCGCCCCATCTCGCACCTCCCCTTCCCGGCCAAAGTCATCGAGAAGACCGTCAACAAGCAACTGACCAAATTCCTTGAAGACAACAACCTACTCGACCCCTCCCAGTCCGGGTTCCGAGCCAACCACAGCACTGAAACCGCCCTCATCGCAGTCACCGATGACCTCAGAACTCTGATGGACAATGGAGAAACAGCCGCCCTCATCCTCCTCAACCTCTCGGCCGCCTTCGACACCGTCTGCCACCGAACCCTAATATCCCGCCTCCGCTCCACCGGTATCCAAGGACAGGCCCTGGACCGGATCACCTCTTTCCTCTCTAACCGCTCCCAAAGAGTCTACCTCCCGCCTTTCCGCTCGGACCCCACTGAGATCATCTGCAGCGTCCCACAGGGATCCTTGCTCAGCCCGACTCTCTTCAATGTCTACATGAGCCCCCTCGCCGACATCGCACGCAAACACAACATCAACATCATCTCCTACGCCGACGACACCCAGCTGATACTTTCCCTCACCAAGGACCCTACCATTGCCAAAACCAACCTGCAGGACGGAATGAAAGACGTTGCAGAATGGATGAAACTCAGCCGTCTGAAACTTAACTCAGACAAAACGGAAGTCCTCATCCTCGGAAACACCCCGTCCGCCTGGGACAACTCTTGGTGGCCCACTGCCCTGGGCACCACACCTACCCCCTCAGACCACGCACGCAACCTCGGATTAATCCTAGACCCACTTCTCACCATGACCAAACAAGTCAACGCCGTATCGTCTTCCTGCTTCCTCACTCTCCGCATGCTCCGAAAGATCTTCCGCTGGATCCCCGCCGACACCAGAAAAACTGTGACCCACGCCCTCGTCACAAGCCGCCTGGACTACGGAAACACCCTATACGCAGGAACCACCACAAAACTCCAGAAACGTCTTCAGCGAATACAAAACTCCTCCGCTCGCCTCATCCTCGACATACCCCGCAGCAGCCACATCTCCGCCCACCTGAGACACCTTCACTGGCTACCTATCAACAAAAGGATCACCTTCAGGCTCCTCACCCACGCACACAAAGCCCTCCACAACAAGGGACCCCAATACCTCAACCGTCGCCTCAGTTTCTACACGCCCACCCGTCAACTTCGCTCCGCCAACCTCGCACTCGCCGCCGTCCCTCACATCCGCCGCAAAACGGCAGGTGGGAAATCCTTCTCCTATCTGGCGGCCAAGACTTGGAACTCCCTCCCCGCCAACCTCAGGACCACCCAGGACCACCTCGCATTCCGGAGGCAGCTCAAAACCTGGCTCTTCGAGCAGCAGTAACCCCCTCCCCTAGCGCCTTGAGACCCTCACGGGTGATTAAGCGCGCTTTATAAATATGATTGATTGATTGATTGATTGATTTGAGCTATTGTGAGGTCGGTTTTCACCTGTTCGCTTTAAAGGCACGTAAAAAATGGGCAAAACTGATGTCAGCAAGACGGCGAGGACCTCTTATCGTCACGGTGACGTCAGACAGAGTCACGTAGGAGCTGTGCAATTGTGATGTCCTCATCGATGTGGAGAGCTGGGAAGAAGATTTTCCGTTGAATGCTGATGCATTGGGAGAATTCATAAGGTGAGGAATCCACAGGTAGCTAGTGTATCCACCAGAAAAAGCATTACCGAAGGTAGGTAACTTGTTCAATTGGTACATTGCATCTTACATTAATGAATAATGCTGTCTACTTCTTCTTCTGCTTCCCTACATAGGACACCCACCATAGCTGGCGGGCTATTCTCCATCTCCAAGGCTTATTTTCAGCATATCGGCACCTATGATGAGCAGATGGAGATCTGGGGTGGAGAGAACCTTGAGATGTCATTCAGAGTAAGCATGCAAGTGAAGGCAGAATTCAAAGTTAGCTGTGAGATAAAGCCATTTGTCCAGGATCACACAATACTGTCAAATGGTGATGTTTGGGTTAGAATTCTGGTCACCTGGATCCATAACTGACAATTTACCTCTACACTTCTGATTAGCATAATCCCTGGGGCTACTTAACTACTAGACCACAACCCAAATTGCTCAGTAAACCATAGATCAACTCCTCCACTAGGCATCATTTCAACAGATGTATGTCACAATAACGAGGTTCAAGAATATTGGCCTGTACGTTTACTGACTGCACAATATTGACTGCCAGTATAGCGTCCAGATGTACAAACATGGAGACATACTGATTTACTCAACTACATTTCACATCTTCTTTCCTTGACACATTGAGTACACATTGAGTTGAGATAAGTGAAGGTTAGCATTTAAAGTTTGATTTTGTGATAGTACACCATCTTAACTCAGCCACTTGACCACATCTCAGCTCAACCACTAAACAACACCTCGACTCAGCGAGTAGCCAACATCTCAAGCAATCCAACTGAGCCATCAGAACACATCTTCATGTAGCCACATCTTAGCTTAGCCCCTAGAGTACAACAACCAAATCTCTGCTCGGCCTCTGGCCTAAATTCCAACTCAGCCACTATATTACATCTTTAAATTACCTGCTAGACAATGTGTCTTCCACTTAAATCCACTGACAGGCATAGCCCCAGTATCTCAGAAAGAAAGAAATATCCCTCTTCCGACCTTTTGTCTATTCCTGCTCCGTGCCTGCCTGAGTAATCGGTATTAGTGGTGTTTGTAAAACCCCATACTCTGAGGATGTGCTCTATCCCAGATGCACTTGCAATCAGACTTTTCCTGAGAGATAATATCATATTATTAAAAAAGAAAAAGTTGCACGCATGTCCTTGTCATAAAAGGTTTATACAAATGCGTGTCACATTACATTACACAGTGAAGTGTTTCAGAAACAAGAAGCAGTAATAGTTGGATATTGATTGTAGAGCAGTTTAAGGATGTCTTGGCTTTGTAGGGAGCATTCAATCAATGATGAAAGGACCAGTTACAATGTCCAGAACTCTTGTGTTGCTCTTACCACTGGCGCAGGGGGACCCTTCCACAAGATGATTTACAAGGTTAGTTACCCGTGTATAGTTCTTAAATTATTTCTTGAGTGCGGATTAGCACCATGAAAAGAGCTCCAAGGCGCACCGGTGCACATTCACTCTCGGCTAATGGTGAAAGGTGTCAATTGATGCACAGGCAGGTACCAGGATAGGTGGCGGTCACGCACTTTATGGAACAGATTGGATAGATTCTCTAGGAAGAACATGAGACAGATATTAGAAAACTCACTTTTGGCAGGCATCTCCTGATGGTAAACATGCCCACAGACTCTTGTTTGATGCCAGGTCTCCTGAACATCTTACTTTGGGTAGCCTGATTTCATATTCCCGTGGATTCCATACAGACCAAAGTTTTTTTCCGCATTCAGTGCATGAGTACTTTACCTCCCAGTGTGTATTTTGTTGCCTGCCGCATAGCTATATTAGATTTAATTATCTGTGCAGATACTGACATGAATTGCTTTAGGCAGTAAAGAGGGTAATTCAATGAAAGTAGTTAGTACTAACCATACTAAACAATGCCTAAGACATGCATTGTTCATTAGTTTTGTCATTTAAAATATAATTTTGTGACCATCACATAACATCATACTTTCCCCTTCCAAATCCCAAGTAACCCACAATTTGGCATTACCTGTGCCCTCCATAATACACTCTTGTTACTTTTTTGACCCAATAATTAGTACTATCATTGGTGACTTAGCAACCATTGGTCCTGTTGTGAGCCTTTCACCATTCTGGACCGGTTTTATGCCTGATTGTGAGGTACACAAAAGGTATCATCAACGTGAAGATGTGGGCTTTGTAGCAGGTCGGGAGCATCGCACATGGAAAACAGGGAAAAATGTGAATAAAATATATCAAGCCAGGTGCCGAAATACCTTGACCCTCCCCCACCTCTAGGCACAGAGGTCATCACTATCTTAGAATATAGTAGGGTCTGAGCCAAGCTCATTCTTAGGTGCAGACCAGACGATGCTGATAAAAAGGTCAACTTCCATTGCTTCTTTGCATGGAACAGGATTGCTACTCTATGCAGTTTTTGGAATAGTGTGAGGAGGAGACAAATGTTGGATTAGCTTCAGCACCTGGGTCCATATTACATAGAAGATGCACTGCCCTGGCATGTGAGGCTGCTCACCTTTAACTGGGGGCGCTAGGCACAGCACTGGACAGAGCACCCTATTACAAAGAATGTGATGTCCCCGCTCTGGGAACAGCACATTAGGCTGTTGGAAGCCACTGGTCCTCATTTCACTATGCAGACAGTAACTTGGTCTCTTTCCTCTGCAGGCAGATGCAACGAGTGACTGCACCCATCTGCAGGGGGGTGCTTTGGGTATCGCTGGGACCCCCCGTTAAGGGGCACCCTCAGGTGGCGCAATGAGTGTGAGCCATTCCTATGTGGCGGACAGTCATTGCACCTCCTGACAGTCTTTGCCTCTGCATCTGTAATATGGCACGACGGCAAAGGCAATGGATTCCCTGATGTGCATGGAGCCACAATCCCACACAACTGAGCAACTGAGGGCACGTCCCCGTGGGGATGGCACCAATGCACATTTTGCTGTACCGCTATCCATATCACAGCAGACTCAGCACTAGCGTCTACAGCCCCTTCTGTAATACCAAAGTGCACCTGCTACACACACACTGCCCCCTTGGACACTAAAAACTACGGCCCCTGGTGGTCAGTCAAAACACGCCAGTGTGGTTTCCTTTGGCTATCGTGTTAGCTACATGGTTTGTAGGCAGCTTTGTGAGGGTCTTGCAGTAGGGGAACTCTGGGAGTAACTCTAAAAGTGTCTACCCAAATTGCTCTGTGGAGGGACCTGGATGAGGCAGGATTTCCTTGCCATCTCCACAGTTGTGTGTTGAAGTGACTTTCATTTCGCTTCTTTAACCTGTCATTTACTTTATCTTCCATGTTCCGTGAACGGCCACTTCTGATTTCTATGACATGCTCTTGGTGGCAGGTGTGGATGTGCGGAGGGCAGCTGGAAATCGTCCCGTGTTCTATCGTTGGTCATGTCTTCCGTATTGAGAGCCCTCACTCCTTCCCCAATGGAATGGAGGTGGTATCCCGCAACCAGGTGCGCCTAGCCGAGGTCTGGATGGATGACTACAAGGTCTTCTTCTACCGGAGGAACATGGAGGCAGCGCGCATTGTGAAGGAGGTAAGGCTCCCACTCAATCACACTGACTTCTTTGGAGACCTTGGGAGAGTTATACAGGTTCTGCAGTGGTTGCTAGCGGCCAGGACCCAGGAATAATTCAGTTCTGAATTGTAGGGTCTTCAATGAGTGCCAGAAATGTGACAATAATTCCCTGCTGCGTTCAAGGACTCTGAAACGCTCCTTCAGCATTATATGTCTTTAGCAGTGTCCACAATTCAGAGTACATTGTGAAGCATCCCACTTGTTCTTATGGTGCTGACCGCTTTCTGAAACCCTATGTAGGCAAAGTGTTCCGTCCGAACTGCAGTCTATAAAAACATGAGAAAAAATACTTTTCTCAGGCTACATTGTAGCGCCTAAGTAAATCCCTGTACTGAAAACCATGAGTGAGGAATAGCACAGCCTGATAGTCTTGCATTAGCAGGACTACAAATATACACTGCCCCTTTAAGGCACCTTGTTCGTGGGTCTGGGATATTGAGAACATGATGAGTTTTTCACACTTTATTTCTGAGAGAAACTTCTCACAAACGTTTATGTTTCTTATTTTATCTCAGCTTCTTTAGAGACTAGCATTTTTAAATCCTAAATACCATATTTACATGTCAACTGCTTCTCATGTGGGAGGAAGAAAGCTGGTACAGATCCACAAAAGGTCTGTGTGGTGTGCCTTCCCTCTTCTTACACTGTTAAAGAGTGTGAATTGTGGCAGAAAATGTCTAAAAGGACATCTAAGGACATGGAAGGCATTTGTCTCGGAGTCAAGCCGGAAAATCTTGGAGCCAAGAGGAAGGGCAATCCGATGGAGAACATTCCAGTTCCATTGGTGACAAGATCTTCCGAGGAACCCACAGAGCACGAGGTAAGGACAGGTGAGGTAACCAAAGACGTTATCACTATTGTTCTTTTGTGGTTGCATTTGAGACCTTTGGCAATGCCATGCTCAATGTTAAAAGGATCACCACCAACACCTCGACGGTGCCATCATCACTATTCCTCGAAATCAATGAGATTTAAACACACAATGTCACCACGCACCCGCACGCCCTGCCCTTATTCATCATGCAGCTGCAGGAACTAACGAACCAGTCCACGACTAAAAAACATAGAAGCGCACCATGGACAGAAAATCTAATTCATTTTTTACATATTTAAATTTGGGCCGATGAGGGCAACAAATACAGAGGGGCAATGCCCTGTAGCCCTAATAAAGGAACCGTACCTGACCCGGACCTTCTACACTGTTGTACCCAAACCTTCTAGACCTTGTGTGGTTGTCGATCAAACCACACAGGAGACTGGCATGCAAACACAACCTACTGAGCATGTAGCAGGGGCATCTGTTCCATTCGAACCTGATGTCTTTGAATTTGGCAGCATGGCTTCTGAGGTCAGGCAGTATGAACATGCATGAACACCTTAAAAGAAGCAAGGTGTCAACTGGAAGTGGGGTCAAGATGGTGACTGGGTAACATGCCTTTCTCAGGACTTGCCCTAAACTGTGATCTTTAAGTGGGCCAAAGATCCGAAGACACGCCATTGCTGTTACCTGACCGACTCCCGAGGTGTGAATGTAGGTGGATTGACAGCTTAGCTGAGGCCATCCCAACCGACACTGCCGGAGTCACATCCAACATAGTGGCCATGCTTTGAAGAGGGCTGCTGTGCTATGCTGTTAGAGATAGATATTGTGGCAGACCTAGCAGTGATCACCAAGGTTTACGTCACTGTGAGAAATTCCGTGAGAGAACTCAGTTCCGGAATGAGGTAGTCTTGTCAAGCAGAAGGAGTTGGAGGTCTGGTCCTGAAGCCTGGCAGGAGATCAGTGATGCCAACAGGTCACCTGCTGACACAAAGAGTACAGGGCCTGAAGAGTCTTCCATATAGGCACCCCCCAATCACTCTTAATAACTGTAGCTTAGCCAGAGAGCCAACTGAGAACTCAACAAAGAGGAGCTTTAAACACATCTGAACCCCAGGCAAGACAGTGTACGGCAGCATCAGCATCATGCAACAGTCCCGAGGAGAGAGGGAAAGCAGAGGGACTCTAAAGCAACACTGAAATGAGAAAGGATGAGGAGCACCACACAGGAATGATTAAAAGTGGACCGTTTTAACCAGCAGTATAAACCGGGCACAGCAAGGATTAGTGCATCTGCTTTGTAAGAAGGGGCCAAACTTTATTCAGGTCAAATCCACCTCGATGCACTTGCGTTTAGATCAGTACCCCTGCTTCCATGTGGCATGTTTATTCGCTGGCTCTGCTAAACTGAGGAAGGATATGCTATGGTGAACTATGGATTTTAATTATGTATACATAATTCTATATATTTTGCGGAAAATTATTAGTTTACTGATGATTTCTAGCGATGCTATATTTTTGTTGTTGTCATGAAATAGTTTTAATGTTTATGGTTTAATCAAAAACCGACTACAAAAGGCACAGGAGGTATAGTGCATCTGCTTTGTTAATAAGAAGGGGCAGAACAGATACAGTTTATCACTGAGAACCTGCGGGCTATGTCGGCACCTGCGAAATACAGATGTCAACAATAGAGTGGAAACCCTCAACACAGCCAGCAGTCCACATTGCACGCTGGCTGGGAGGGGACATAATGTATACAAAGGGACCCTCAGGAAAAGGTCCTGGGGAAAGTTGCTCCAGACCAACCTCAATAAAGCAAGAGTTTGCTACTGTTAGGCACGATATAGCAACAATGGCAACAAATAAACAGAAAATTGAACTCAACTTTAGGGATAGGTTAAAAAGGTCGACATCCACTGAACCATCTCTACCCTCGGGGAAGAGCATCCCTCACAGATGACACCAGAAGTGACGACGGAACCAAGTACGGAGAGTTGTGCCACTCTAGCAAGGTCTTTCACCAATGACCCAATTCACGCTTATAGAGCAGAGCCCTGCTCACTGAAAGAGAAATTTCAAGAGACATGAGAGAGATGAAACAGCATTTCAATGACCTGGACAAATGGGTCCATTCTTTGAGGATGCAGGCAATGCGTGGGAGGAAGAAGTGGAAATGCTGCACCAAGAACTGCTTGGGTTGAAAGACCAAGACACTCTCCTATAAAGCCAAGCAGAAGACCTTGAGAACTGCTTAAAGAGGGTCAAGGTCCGTGGAGGACCGCTGAAGGCAAATGGTTTGGACCTGAAAAGCGTCATAAGAAAACTCTTCCTACACATACTCTCAGGTAGTGAAGGGGTGGAAATAAAACTGGAAAGAGCACACACGACCGGAGGCCTGCCGTCAAGAGGAAACTCAGCAACTAACATTCTCACATGTCCATAACTTAAAGCTGAAGGAGGCAGTCATGAGAACAGTAAAAGAAAAGGCCCCCACCAAGTTTCAGAGACATAACTTGATGCTTTTTAAGACCTCTTACTGGTAGGCCCTCTCAGCCCAGAGGGCAGGGTGTAGGTACCTGTGTGTGAGGACACCCCTGCACTAGCAGAGGTGCCCCCACAAACTCCAGATCCATTTTCCTGGACTTTGTGAGTGCGGGGATGCCATTTTACGCGTGAACTGGACATAGGTCACTACCTATGTCCAGCTACATAATGGTAACTTCGAACCTGGGCATGTTGGGTATCAAACATGTCGAAATCATACCCCAATACTGTTGCAAGTATTGGAAATATGATTCCATGAACTGTGGGGGCTTCTTAGAGGACCCACAGCATTGCTACCACCAGTCTTGCATGGTTTTCCAGGCAGCCCAAGCTGCTGCCACCCCTCAGACAGGTTTCTGCCCTCCTGCTGCTTGATCTGAGCAAGCCCAGGAAGGCAGAACAAAGGATTTCCTTTGGGAGAGGGAGGTAACACCCTCTCCCTTTTGGAAATAGGTGTTACATGGCTTGAGAGGGGTAGCCTCCCCAAGCCACTGGTATGCTTGGAAGGGGACATTTGGTGCCCTCTGTGCATAAACCAGTCCACTCTGGTTCAGGGACCCTCAGTCCCTGCTCTGGCTTGAAAAAGTACAATGGTCAGGGAAGTGACCACTCCCTTGTCCCTCACCACCCCAGAGGCTCCTCCAGAGGGTCCCTGGGTTCTGCCATCCTGTTTCCAAGGTTGGCAGGGAACTCTGGGATTATCTGAGTGGCCAGTCAAGGCAGGTGATGTCAGAGCCCTCTCCTGATAGAGCCCCCTCCTGATAGGTGCTTACCTGGTTAGATGACCAATCCCCCTTTCAGGGCTATTTAGGGTCTCTCTCTTGGGTGGGTCCTCAGATTCGGCTAGCAAGACTCCAGCAGGATTCCTCTGCAACCTCCACTTCGACTTCTGGCCACTGGCACTGCGACTGAACCCTCCAGGAACCGACAGCGCTGCAATCAACGAAAAAGACTCTTCCTCAACATTGTTTCCACAACTCCTGCCAGCTTTGCAACATTTACCCTGCCGTGTACCCTCAGAAGACAGCAACTCTTCAGCCTGCACAAGAAGAAGAATGAATCTCCTTTGGAGAGAAGGAGTCACTCCCCTGCATCCACAGGCACCTGCTGCAAACGATGACCGGCTGTGTAGATTTCCCCTCATCATGAGCTACGTGGATCCTTCCTCACTGGTTGTGGTCTGGAGTAGACATCTTGGTCCTCTCTTCCAGCTGTCCAACTTTGGTGAAGGTAAGCCCTTGCCTTCCCACGCAGGACAGTACCCCCGTGCACCGCATCTCTTCCAGCTGCCATGGCTTGTTTGCATCTCCTCCAAGGGATCTTCAGGCGATTTGCAGCTCCAGTCCCCAGCAATTCTTCCTGTGACGCTCTGCCCTCTGTGTGGTTCTCCTGCGGCCTGGGATCCTTTTCTGTAGTGCTGCGTAGGCGACTTCTGTGTTCCCGTCCTATGGGACTCCTGTGGGTGTTGCTGCTGCTCCTATGGACTCTCTGCGAGGCTGAGGGTCCCCTGTGACTCCCCCTCCTGGGATGAGTCCTCCTGGGCCTTACTGGTCCCTGGCAGCACCACTTTTCTACTAACCGCAAGTTTGCCTTTGCCAAGGCTTGTTGGTGGAATTCCTGCACTGACACCCATCTGCAATCTACACTGTAGCATGGGATATCTTCTGCAGCCATCAGGAACTCTTCTCCGGCTCCAGTGCTGCAGTGCTGACCTGTTCTTCATCACTGTCGACCAACTCCTGCAAGTGCAGCTGGGTGGGTAGTAGCTCCTACTCCTCCTGGACTCCACTGTGACTCTTGGACTTGGTCCTCTCTCTTCACAGGTCTTCTGTCTTCGGGAATCCACTGCTGGTTTCTTGCAGTCTTGTCTGGGTGTCTTTTTCTTTCTTGTGGGTGTTTTGGGGGAAAATCCAGTGATTTACTCCTGCTTTCCTGGTTGCTGGGGGGTACTGTGTTACTTACCTCTTTGGTTTTCTAGTACTCCCAGCTCCCCTCTACACATTCCACTTACCTAGGTAGGGGTCCTGTGTTTGCATTCCTCTTTTTTAGTATATGGTTTGGGCTCCCCCTATGGTCACTCTTTGTTATTTCTATTTGCACTGTTTTCTAACCTTTTCTCTGCCTATTTCTGATTGCTAGTGTATATATTTATTTAGTGTATTACTTATCTCCTATTGGCGGGTTGCCCTTCTAGTATTTTGTGGTATTGGGTTCCAAAAATAAAGTACATTTATTTTTGTACAACTGAGTGTTTTCTTTCATGTGTTTAAGTGCTGTGTGACTACAGTAGTATTGATGAGCTTTGCATGTCTCCTAGATAAGCTCACTCTAGAGAGCCTTGCTTCCAGACACTGCCTACACTTCACTAAGAGGGGATACCTGGACCTGGTATAAGGTATAAGTGCCTTAGGTACGTACCACACACCAAGACAGCTTCCTACATTGAGGCACTCTGCAGCATCTACTTTTTCAATGTCCTCAGAGGCACAGCATGAGTTAATAAAGGTTAATACAGCAAATCCATCACCTGCACTAAAACGGATTATTCCAGCAGAGGACCCTGTACAGGAACCTCTTGCGCCACTAGATCTTCCCCCTAGATCTGCAACTTTTCCTTGCCCATCTATGCCACCAAGACCAGTCCAGTCACAGGACTCAGTGACGGTGCCAAAAGGCAAATCTATGTCACCTATTCCACCAGTGTCACATAAAGCAACATCGCCAAGATGGTATACACCAAGGAGGCTGTGCGAAACTAGGTTTACAACTAGGTAATATTTCCGTAAATGTGTTTAGAGGATTTGTGAATTCTATTTGGGATTTGAGCAGTTCGTAGGACTATGAGCGGATCATTAAAACTCTGTGAATGGTGGCAGAAGGTGAGCAGGACTGTAAGTAAACAACTAAGGATTATTTAGATAGGGTTAGAAGTTCAGCAGAAATATGTGTATGTTTAAGGGTTTGAGGATGCTGTTAAGTTATGATTAGCCCGCAAGTGGAATGCTTAGGACTCCGTACACGGGTTGAAGAGGTGGGGTTATTGTGGGAGAGTGGGAGTAGCATTAAGGTGTCTGTAAATGGGGCTAGACGCTGAACAGGATTTTGGATGTGGTACCAATGATTGTGAATGGGGCTCGGATATGTGGATATTGGGCACGATGTTAAGGACTATGGGGGTCATTCTGACCCTGGCGGAAGGCGGAGAAGCGGCGGTAAGACCGCCAACAGGCTGGCGGTACTTTTTTTTGTATTATGACCGTCATCCGCCGCTTCTCCGTTCCGCCCGCCAGGGTGGAGACGACCGCTGGGCTGGAGACCTGGGTCTCCAGCCCGGCGGCCGTCACTATATCGCCGGCAGTATTTGGACCCTGCTGACCGCCTTGGATTTTATGCGGGTTTGAAACTGCCATGAAATCCATGGTGGTGAGCACTATCAGTGCCAGGGAATTCCTTCCCTGACACTGATAGGGGTCTCCAACACCACCCCCACCCCAACTCCCTCCCCTACCCCCCCACCACCCCTGCCACCCCCCAAAGGTGGCAGGACCCCCCTCCCCACCCCGACCCCCAACATAACATCATTCATACACACACAACACGCACGCAGGCACCACCAACACACATACACGCACACACACCGACATACATGCCAACATCCACACACAGTCAGACACGCACACCCACATTCACACATACACGCACACATCCATACAGACATACCTACAGACATACACGCACTCATTCCCAAAAACACAACACCCCCGCAAGCATACACGCACTCACACACCCCCTCTACATACACACACGCACACCCCCATGCACGCACACAGCACACAACCCCCCCACACCCCCCTCCCCTCACAGACGATCGACTTACCTGGTCCGACAATCCTCCGGGAGGGGACGGGAGCCATGGGGGCTGCTCCGCTGACACCACACCGTCAACAGAACACCGCCACGGCGAATCACAGGACGTGATTCACTGGGCGGTGTTCTGTTGGCGTGGCGGTGGAGGTGGAGCAACCTCCACTTCCCCGCCTCCCGCCAGTATGGCTGTTGGTGGCTCTCCGTCCGTAAAAGGACGGAGAGCTGCCAACGGTCATAATAGGCCGAGCGCAAACCGCCACCAATGGCGGTCTTCCGCACGGCGGTCCCTCAGCGGTCTTGGAAAAAGACCACTGAGGTCAAAATGACCCCCTTATTGTCAGTCCAAAATGCAGTCAGGTATGTGGGCGGGGTGCTAAGCACTGTATGAATGGGGCCAGAAATTGAGCTGGACAATAGGTGTAGTGCTAAAGATTCTGTGAAAAGAGTAAGTGGTGGGTCAGAATATAATGACTGTGAATGGTTCTGTTAAGGATTACACAATGTGAAGGTCTTTCCGGTTTCTGGTGAGTTCAATCCCCATATGTTCCTAGAAGAGGACAGGGCTATGGATATGGGCTTAGGAACTCTGAATGGGGTAGAGAATGCCAGAACTGTGGCTGAGGTTCTCCTTTAAGGAATCTTCATTGTTAGTCATAAGCACCGATCTGTCCTACCCATGCTCAGGCCCATTAAAGGTTATACTGGCTAAGTCTTGCCTATTTCCTTTAAGATCAAAAATGTACTTTAGAAGTCAATGTACAATGCAGAAAAATGTTCACTGTAAATAAAATAGTCACAATAAATCTCTTTCACAAAACCCTAACAGGCTTCAGCCTGAAAGGCTGGGAAAACTGACCATTCTCTCTTAAGCAACAGCATACCATCGGCATCCCATCACGCCATATGAGTGGCCAGTTCTCCTTTTACAGCTCTTAGGCAGGCTTTTGGGACACCGAGCTTGACCTTTTTAGGGATTTCTGTCCTGTAAGACCTTTACAAACTTCCAGAAACACCTTCACCAAGGATCTTTAAATCTTTAGAGTAGTTTTTTTTCTGTTTCTGTGTCACAAAATGCCATTCCTTTTTTGTTGGAGAAAAAAGGTCTAAACAGACCCTTACAATGTCTGTATCTGGAAGATCTGAAGATTGTGTGGAAGATCTGAGGGATGTGGAGAAGGTGTTCTCTCTACCACAGCTCCTTTCACCATTTCCAGGGACCTATTGTGAGGGAGATCCAAGGAAAACTCTCCTGAGGATAAATGTGCATACACTCAGTCACTGTTGAGATCCATGCCATCGAAGGTAGAATAAGTGACAATATGTTTGCCATTGTGTGCAGGTTTGCTGACAAGATGTCAGTCGACATCGAATGAACAGGCATGTCAATGCCAAAGACTGGGAAGTCAATGCCAAAGACTGCATTAATGCCGATGAGGCACTTGCCGTTGGAGAGACAATACTTAGCAGTTTTTTCCTCTGTCTACAGATTGGGTCCTTAAAATAAAGAAGAAGAGAGTGCTGCATATGTCAGATTCAGACTACTCCTTGACATATTCACTTCCTGAGCAGTCTTGCCAGCAGTAATGCTTTCTTCTGCCCCTGCTACCAGATCACTTTCTATGAGGCAAAGGGGCTCACTGGTTCCAACACCTGCTGCACCGATCTCACCTGTTGCTCCAGTGGCTCCTCACCTGTGCTGCCTCCTCAGCTTACTTTACTACCTCCACATACCAACGCTCCCATTTCTCCAGTTATGCATCTTAACGCACCAAAAGGAAAATCCTGAAACCCATGGACACATTCTAGGAGTCCTCACCCAGGCTAGACTGGCCATACTGGCTGGGCATCAGCCATTTCCCCGGAAGGCTGGAAGGGCGGAGGGCCGGTTTTGTAGCAGTGCAGCAGTTTTAAAAGCACTGCAGAGCTTCTTGTTTATCCAACAGTTTTTAGGCAACAATACAAGTGCCAAGATAACTGGTGATTAACGTACCTGTTGGAGAGAAATCAGAGTTTTGTCTAGTGCCAGTTTTGGGTAAGGTAGAGCAGAGGGTTAATATGCCTACTGCAAACAACATCTGCTATGCGGATCACAGAACAGTATTTTATTTGAATAGCTCAGTGGGTTACTGCTTTTGTCACAGGGATCCTTTTGTTACTGTGCAGTTCATAAGTTACAATCAAAATCTAGCACAGTGAACTATGACCTGCCATCAAATGGCTGCATACAAACTGCATGGTACAGGTTAGAAAGTTATGCTTTCCCAGTCTTCCATTGCCCTAATTTTACTAAAATGAGTTTGTTTGGGTAGAAACAAATTCTGCTTACTAAAGTCAACCCTAACCACAATGTTCCGTTCTGAATCCTTATTTTATACTTCTCAACACCAAGCACTCTTAAAAATGCCAACTAGTATGGATGACATGGGAATCCTACACCTTGTAGACCACTTTGTCTTATGTAACATTTTCTATACACCGATTCATACATGTGTGATTCATTGTCACTGTATGTGTGTATAATGTAAAGTTCTTCAACACTCTACACTGGTAGGTGAGTTGGCATAAAACAAATGAAATACATGTGAGAGATGGGCTATGGGGAGATGAGAGGCACTGTTGGAGGGTGATAGTGAGGGGATCATTGAAGAGCCCAATATAGATTGCCATATCCTAGTGCACTGTATGGTCATCATTTACTATGCTTTGAAAACTAATACAACTGAACATATAATGCAAAATGTGGTGTAGAATGCACCAAGTTTGCTATTTATTACCAAATTGTCTTGGGGAGAGAACCAGCCAAACCCCCCTTTTAGTCGTCAGGCTTGCTCGCTGCCCTTGCTATGTACCATATAGGGGCTGGTCTGACAAAATTTACCAGGGCTGCTTTGGGTTCCCAGTCTCACTCTGGTCCTCACGTTTTGGAGACATCACCATTCTAGGTCGTCAAAGCTTTGTTTGTCTTCTCACTGGCATTCAAAATTATGCTATTCATGACCTCTTATTGATCGAGGTTCACGTCACACAAGACCATCTAGCTATACATACTCTTCATTGCATTCTTCTCTTTCTTCCGTAAGACAGTTTTACTCCAGATTCACATGCTTGAATCATTCGCCGTTGTCGATTTGGGAGTCCCCGGCACCTTAGAAAAGACAATTGCCCTCATTACAACATTGGCGGTAAAAGCCGTTTACCGCCGTGCAGAAGACCGCCAACACACCGCCGCAGCAGCGGAATTCCGCCACGGTCATTATGACCCACAGCTCCGAATCTGCCAAAATTTAGGCACCCACACAAGTCCGCCACACCAAAGGTCAGTGATAAACTGCCGAAAACAAAACCTCCACCATCACGCCAACAGAAATACGCCCACACTATCACGACCCACGAATCCACGCAGCGGTCTTTCAACCACGGTATTCCATTGGCAGTACACACCGCCGTGCTCAAAATACACACACATATACAAAACACTAGCACATTGGACAAGTACAAATACACACACCTGATACACATACACACACCACTCCCACACACTCAATACAATATAAAACACACACCCACATCACCCACAAACCGCTACGACAAAAATCCCGAAAGAAGGCCAGAGAGAGAAACTACAAACTACAACCAAGCATCCACAGGCACACAATACCATCACCCACATAACTTCCACGCACCTCACACAACACACAACTAAATATCACCCCACACATCACAACACACACCACCCCACACATCACCCACACCACCCCATGGCACAGCAAAGACACCCCAGGTTCTCTGAGGAGGACCTCAGGGTCATGGTGGAGGAAATCGTCCGGGTAGAGCCACAGCTATTCGGATCACAGGTGCAGCACACCTCCATTGCTACGAAGATGGAGCTATGGTGGAGAATAGTGGACAGGGTCAACGCAGTGGGACAGCACCCAAGAAATAGGGATGACATCAGGAAGAGGTGGAACGACCTACGGGGTAAGGTGCGTTCCGTGGTCTCAAGACACCACCTTGCGGTTCAGAGGACTGGCGGCAGACCCCCACCTCCTCGCCCACAACTAACAACATGGGAGGAGCAAGTCTTGGCTATCCTGCATCCTGAGGGCCTCGCAGGAGTAGATGGAGGAATGGACTCTGGTAAGGCAATTCTTTACTACCATTTCCCCCACCCTACCTGCATGCCATCAGATACCCCACTTTCGCCCTCACCCCCATCACTCCAACTCCTCACAAATGTCCCATTATCACAAACCACACATCACAACACCAAGCCCTGCATGCAACAACAAAGCATGGACACCCATCACCAAAGCATGGCCACTGCACATACCCATACACCCCCCTAAACTATCACCACACAAGGTCCCACACAGGAATGCAAGCACTGGGGTACACGGTCACCCACCCATTGCACACCATGGCACACACAGATGCAATAATTATGCTTTGATACCCCTGCAGGACCCCTACCCAATGTCACCACACAAGAGGGTCCAGACATGTACACACCACAACAGAAGAGGCCCACAGTGATGACAGCAGCTCTGTCCAACTGGATGTAGATGACCAGCCCGGCCTATCTGGGACCTCGGGACAGTTGGTTCCCCTGACACAGTCACAGGCCACCTCAGAGCTTACCCCCTCTGGAAACACCAGCACAGCACCCACCCAGCGGGCCCATACCTCTGTCCCCAGGACACATCAAGCAGCAGTGTGTCCACCACTACAGGGAACCCAGGCTAACCCACCACCCCAACAACAACAGGGACCTGGGGGCAGTGGCAGTGGGCACACAGTCCAGGGGACAGAGGCCCAGGGAAACAGGGGAACTGGGAAGGCTGCTGTGCGACAGGGGAGGACAGGCCCAGGGAACCCACTCTCCACGAGGCCCTCTCCAACATCATTGGAGCCTACCATCACTCCCAGGAGACAATGGCAACGGAACTGGCCAAGTTTCAGGAGACCTAGCGGCTGCAGGAGGAACAGTATTTGGGCTTCAGGGAGGAACTCAGATCCATCAGTTCCACCCTGGGCACCATTGTAGGGGTGCTGAAGGAAGTCCTCAACACCAGGAGGGACACTGTGGCACAACAAGGGGCCCCTGACACCAGCATGGACGATAAACTGCCCACCACCTCTGCCGGCGCTAGTGGACAGGAGGCACCGCCACAGGACCACCACACCAGCACCCCACCCCATGCAGAGGGAAAACCACCCCGCAAACGGTCCCTGAGATCCAGGACAAAGACAGAGAACAATGCCAAGACCCCCCGCCAAGAAATGAGACCGCCCTGAATGTCATCCTTTTGTCCCATTTTGTCACCCTGTCCATCCTCAAACTGCCCCAGCTCCACTTCCTATGCCCCTTTGGACAATGCACCTGTGAGACCAATAGACTGGACTCTGCCATGGGCATTCCTCCACCATCACCCCTCACCATTTTACAACACCATCCAATATTTAGCACTTAAATAAACACCCTTAAAGCACAAAACAATCCGGAGTCTGTCTGTGATTTCGAAATGTTGTATTAGCAATTACAGTGACAAAATGTTCTTTCAATAGTAATGTCAACATACCTATGTCACACAGCTCTAGTCCATGAGGAAACAAAGCAGATGTCACACAGTGGGACCCACATCTGTGAAATCGTAAGGGAAAGTGACAACTCAGTGACCATACACTGGGTGAAAAGGACAGACAGTAGAGAGGTAGTAGTGTTGAAGTACATGTAGTAGGCAGGTTTGTATTCTTACCTGTGTCTCACTGAAGTATTGCAGGATCACAGAGTCCCTGTTGTCGACATCCTCTTCTTCTGCTTCCTCGTCTTCGCTGTCCACAGGCTCCACAGCTACCACAACACCTCCATCTGGACCATCCTGCTGCAGAAAAGGCACCTGTTGTTGCAAAGCTAAGTTGTGAAGCATACAGCAGGCCACGATGATCTGGCACACCTTCTTTGGTGAGTAGAATAGGGAACCACCTGTCATATGGAGGCACTGGAACCTGGCCTTCAGGAGGCCGAAGGTCCGCTCTATAATCCTTCTAGTTCACCCATGGGCCTCATTGTAGCGTTCCTCTGCCCTTGTCCTGAGATTCCTCACTGGGGTCAGTAGCCATGACAGGTTGGTATAACCAGAGTCACCTGTAAATGGCGAGTGACAACTGTTAGACACACACTAACCTGTAGGGATATCCCCAGACCCAGACAACTATTCCCAAAATTTTTGTTCCAGGTGCTCACCTAATAGCCACACACAGTGCCTCTGGAGTTGCCCCATCACATAAGGGATGCTGCTATTCCGCAGGATGTAAGCGTCATGCACTGAGCCAGGGAATTTGGCATTAACATGGGAGATGTACTGGTCGGCCAAACACACCATCTGCATATTCATTGAATGGTAACTCTTCCGGTTTCTGTACACCTGTTCACTCCTGCGGGGGTGGGGACCAAGGCCACATGTGTCCCATCAATGGCACCTATGATGTTGGGTATATGTCCAAGGGCATAGAAGTCACCTTTCACTATAGGCAAATCCTCCACCTGAGGAAACACGATATAGCTCCGCATGTGTTTCAGCAGGGCAGACAACACTCTGAACAACACGTTGGAAAACATAGGCTGGGACATCCCTGATGCTATGGCCACTGTAGTTTGAAATGACCCACTTGCAAGAAAATGGAGTACTGACAGCACCTGCACTTGAGGGGGATTCCTGAGGGATGGCGGATAGCTGACATCAGGTCTGGCTCAAACTGGGCACACAGTTCCAGGATTGTGCCACGATCAAGCCTGTAGGTGATGATTACATGTCTTTCCTCCATTGGCGACAGGTCCACCAGCGGTCTGTACACCGGAGGATGCCGCCATCTCCTCACATGCCCCAGTGAACGGTGCCTATGAAGGACAACTGCGAGCACAGAGTCATCCAACTCAGAGGTACGTAAACACAGCTTACTCAGAAAACCATTCATTACCCGAATTTTGCCTGTATGAGTGTTGAGCCAAGGCCTAGGTATGTGTGACACAGTTATAAATCAAGCCATGTGTGCCCCTGAAATGGCAGCTGCCTGACCTGTAAAGTGGGACAATGGGATGTGAGGTAACTGCGCTGGCGTTGTACAACATCGCGGTAGGCGGTCGAAGACCGTGGCGCTATTCTGCATTGGTTAACATTGGACCCTATGGGTCCCAGGAGCCAATGATAATGTATGCCGGCGGTGACGGTACGCACTGCCGTGGACGTGTCCGCCATTTTCTATCTGTTCATTCACTCGATACCTGATTTTCGACAGGAGAGGACCTACACTGCAAGTGCTGCTGTGACCTCAGTCTGGAAGAGACAATGGCTCGTGCGTCTGGGGAAAGGGCCCTCCTTCACCATTGAGGAGTTGGAGAAACTCGTGGATGGGGTCCTCCCCCAGTACACGCTACTCTACGGTCCTCCAGACAAACAGGTAAGTAAACTGGGAGCATGCTGTATGGACAATGCCTGTGTGGAGTGTGGTGGATGAAAGAGAGGTGGGGGAGAATGAGGCGTCCATGAAACGACGGTGAGTGCATGTGCCACATGTCTAGGGTAGGGATGCGGGGCAATGACTGTGAGGGTGCAGTTGGTAATAACTTCTCTTTTTCCCCTGTACAATTCATGTAGGTCAGTGCCCACCAGAAGAAGGATATTTGGCGTGCCATCGCCAAGGACGTCCGGACCCTGGGGGTCTATCACAGATGGAGCACCCACTGCCGTAAAAGATGGGAGGACATTCGCCACTGGAGCAAGAAGACGGTGGAGGCCCAGCTGGGGATGGCCTCCCAATGTGGAAGGGGTGCCCGTCGCACCATGACCCCCCTGATGTTCAGGATCCTGGCGGGGACGTACCCGGAGTTGGATGGGCGCTTGAGGGCATCACAGCAGCAACAAGGGGGTGAGTACACTCTCATTCTGCTGATTCAGCGCGCAGTGGAGATGTCTGGGTGGGGGAGGTGGGCTGTGGGTTTCCCAAGGCCAGGGCGAGTGTGCTAGTTGAGTCCCCTTTTTCAGGCAGACCCTGTGGCACCTTCCCCACCTGGGTACAGTGACAACTACACCTAGTCCGGCTCCTGTGACATCCATGTGTGCAGATATCGGCCATAGCCTTGTAGGCCATTTACCAGGCATTGAATAGTGGACCCAAGTGCGCGGCGAACTGCAGGGGGCTTCTGTGTCTGTCGTGTCCGCCAACGGTAGCGGTAATGCATGCATTCAACTTGTCTTTCTGCTGTCTCCCCCCCCCCTTTTTGTGGTCTCCCTGTACATGTGTGCATTAGCATCATCAGGCGGAGGAGCAGTGGCACCGGAGCAGGAGGGAGCTGCATCCCACATGGCCCTGGAGGGCGACACTATGGACTCTGATTTCACCAGTGGGACGGAGGGCGAGGGGAGCTCCACGGCGGGGACAGGAGATGACACCAGTGATACGGGCTCGTCCTCTGATGGAAGCTCCCTTGTGGTGGCGTCCCCATCTGTGCCCCCGCATCTACAGGTACAGCCACCACCCCCCTCCAGCACCACCCTCCCAGCAGCCCCTCAGCCTTTGCCCCGTGCCCACTCACCCAGGAGGGTGGGCATCTCCTTTGCCCCAGGTACCTCAGCCCCTGCCCCAGTCACCCCTGCTGCCCTCAGTGAGGAGGCCATTGACCTCCTCAGGTCCCTCACTGTTGGGCAGTCTACCATTTTGAATGCCATCCAGATTGTAGAGAGACAGTTGCAACAAAGCAATGCATTCCTGGAGGGCATTCATTCTGGTCAGGCAGCCCTTCAGCAAGCTTTTCAGACTCTGGCTTCAGCACTGATGGCAGCCATTGTCCCTGTCTCTAGCCTCCCCCCTCCAACTTCCTCCACCCAGACCCAATCCCCTGTACCTCAGCCTACCCCAAGCACACCATCAGACCAGCATGCACACACCTCAACACACAAGGGAAGCTCTGGCAAACATAAGCACCACACATCCCACAGGCACTCATGCAAGCATCACACACATGCAGACATACCAACATCCACTGCCTCCACTGTGTCCCCCTCCTCCTCGTCTCCCTCCTCCCTCCCAGTCTCGTCTCCACTCACACCTGCATGCACTACATCTACAGCCACTACGTCCATCACCAGCACACCCACCACCACACCCCGCTCACGTGCAGTCACCACCCCCACTACCATTCACCCATCTCCTGTGTCCTCTCCCAGTGTGTCTGTGACGCCACCTCCCAAGGTACACAAAGGCAGCCACACACCCACCCAACAGCCATCCACCTCATGACAGTCTCCAGCGCATGCACCTTCACCCAAAGTAACCAAACATACATCTCCTACAACCACAACCTCTACCTCCACTCCCAAACCCCCTCCAGCTACCCGTCCCAGTGTTCCTAAGAAACTTTTCCTGGCCACCCTTGACCTCTTTCCCTCACCTCCCCCACCCCGTCAGTCTCCTAGGGCCCGACTCTCCAGGTCCCAACCTAGCACCTCAGCCACAACATCTCCGGGACCAGTGGTGCCAGTAGTCACTGGATTCTGGAGTGCACCAGGCAGCAAGGCAGCCAGTGTGGCAAGGAGCCACAGCACGGACAGTCCCCCACCTGTCAAGCATCAAAAGTTGGCCAGTGCCCGGCGGGAGAGGGGGAAAACAACAGCCAAAAAAGGCGCTCCCAGGGGCACAGGTGGGAGTGTGGAGTCAGCAGCGACACCTTCCAAGGTGGGGAAGGGGCACAAGAAACCCGGCAAGTCTGGGAAGATCACCACGGCGGAGAAGACCGCCAGCAGCCCCTCTGGCCCAGAGAGGACCGCCAGCAGCACCGCTGGCCCCGAGACTACCGCCAGCAGCAGCCCTGCTGGCCCAGAGAGGACCGCCAGAAGCAGCCCCGCTGGTCCAGACAGAACTGCCAGCAGCCCCGCTGGCCCAGAGAGGACCGCCAGCAGCAGCCCCACTGGTCCAGACAGGACCGCCAGCAGCAGCCCCGCTGGCCCAGAGAGGACCGCCAGCAGCCCCGCTGGCCCAGAGAGGACCGCCAGCACCTGAACCGCTGCCCAAGACCGGACCACCACAAGCACCGCTGCCAAAGACAGGACCGCCACAAGCACCTCTGCCCAAGACAGGAACGCCACAAGCACCGCTGCCAAAGACAGGACCGCCACAAGCACCGCTGGCAAAGACGGGACCGCCACAAGCACCGCAGGCCCATGAGCGCCAAATGTACTGACGCTACTGAGGGCGCCACAAGCAGGATGAGCACACTGGGCACCAAGCCCCCTCTAGAACCAGCGGAGAGTTACATCCACTACCTTAGTCCTTGGCAGGATGAAGAACTCTGGGCACCAAGCCCCCTCCAGAACCAGTGGAGACTGTTATCCACTTGAGAGACTGTGGCTTTGCACTCCCCAGGATATAGCAGTGGGCAAACCACCCACTGTAGAGACTTGAGAGACTGTGGCTTTGCACTCCCCAGGATATAGCAGTGGGCAAACCACCCACTGTAGAGACTTGAGAGACTGTGGCTTTGCACTCCCCAGGATAGAACAGTGGGCAAACCACCCACAGTAGAGAATTGTGAGACTTTGGCTTTGCTCTCCCCAGGATTGAACAGTGGGCATGGGGCCCCCTCGTGGATTTGGCATCGTGCACTCAACCGGCTGAGGTGCCCCACCTTTCCCTTCCCCCTGAGGTGCCTGTTTTATTTCTATCTGATGCCCCTGCAGTGTTCTCTCCGTCACGTTCGGATATCTTGTGTGGGCCTCGCCCATGCAGTGTGGGCCCAGTGGTCCACGGACTTTAAGGGTGGAATACCCTGGACTAATATTCTTGGTGTATGTATTTGTAAATAGTGTATATATATTATTTGACTACTGAATTTTAATATATTGCAATCGTTCATCTCATTTCCTTTTGTCTTTGCATTCTTCCGGTGGGTTGGGGGGTGTAACTGTAATGTATCATGATGTATTAGTGTGTTCCGTATTGGCCTCGCCAACATTGGTTATCGGAACTGCTCCTGTTCTCAGAGAAAGACTGCATTCCATTGAAAGTCTCACCAGGGGCCCCATGTACGAAGCATTTTTCAAGTCGCAAACGGCGAATCGGGCCGTTTGCGACTTGAAAAATGCTATTTGGGATGTACAGACCCATGTCTGCAATTCGGTAATCTATTTACCCAATCGCAAAAAGGGTTTGCTAGTCGCAATTCCCTTCCTAATTGCGAGTCGCAGCGAGATGTAGGATTGTTTTGTGACCGTTAATACGCTCCCAAAACAATCGCAGTTAGCACCAGTTTCAAACTGGTGCTACCCCATTCGCAAACGGGAAGGGGTCCCCAGGGGCCCCCTTGCCCTTTGTGAATGGTAGCGAAAATATTTTTTCAGAGCAGGCAGTGGTACCACTGTCTGCTCTGAAAAAATGAAAAGAAAACGTTTCATTTTTTGTATTTGAAATGCACCTTGTTTTCCTTTAAGGAAAACGGGCTACATTTAAAAAAAAAAAAATGCTTTATCTAACAGCAGTGTCAGACATGGTGGTCTGCTGTCTCCAGCAGGCCACCATCCCTGTGAGGGTGGCCATTCCCAATGGGGTCACAAATTGCGACCTACCTCATGAATATGTATGAGGTAGGTCATTTGCGACCCCATTGGGAATCGCAAACAGTGTAATTGACACTGTTGTACATCCGGTTTTGCAACACGCAAATTGCGAGTCGCTCTGACTCGCAATTTGCACGTCACAAAACCTGAATTTTGTACATGTGGCCCCAGATCTCCTAATGAGGAACAAGTGTTAAGTCTTGCATCCAGACCCCAAATCTCTAAAGTTATCAGTTTGGCTCCTGAACACAATGAGTTTGCCCATTTAAACATTCACCCAGAATGTAGGAGAATACTTTCAAAGGCCAGAGCGGATAGCACAAACAAAACATACTCTCTGAAGTGGAAAAGGTTTTGTTCATGGTGTCAGAAAGAACAGATTAATTCGCTATTGTCACAGCCAGAGGAGATATTGCCCCATCTCCACCATCTGGCATCTTCAGGATTAGCTCATGCATCCATTAGAGTACACTTTGTGGCCATATCTCGTTTCAGACGTTCCCCGACATCTCTGTCTTTATTGTCCTCCAGGCTAATAAAACAGTTTCGGAAAGGATTCTTTAGAGTTTTTCTGCCAGTAAGACCTCCTCCACCCTCCAGGCAACTCAGCACAGTTCTATCTCAGCTTATGAGACATCCATTTGAACCCATTCACAAAGCGGAATTGAAATACTTATTGTGGAAAGTTGCTCTTCTAGTGGCTCTAACTTCTACTAGACGCATCAGCGAAATCCAGGCTCTAACCATTCAAGAGCCTTTCCTTCAGTTTAAATATAACAGAGTGACCCTTCGCACAAACCCAAAATTTGTTCCCAAAGTACCCCTACAAGACATTTGCAGAGCGACCACCTGGAAAAGTACACACATGTTTACAAGACATTACTTTCTGGATGCCATACCTCAAGGAGATGTGGCGGTAGGACAGGCGGCCCTGCGACATCTGTTCCAGTAACGGGGAGCTAACTCTACGTCCCTCCATCCTTCTTTTCTCGTACCGGACATTGCATGTATAATAGTTGTGCTTTATATATGTAGATATAATTGTTGACGGACATGAATATTCGTGCCTATAAGTAACAGCATCTTTACATGTAAGAATACTTATAAGCTTTATCAGATAGGATAGGTATCTATCAGTAGTTCTAAAGATTTATTGTCAATGCAATGTGCTGTAGATACTGCTTTTTAGTCTGATTCAAGCATGTTAATCTATGAAAGTTCCAATACAGGAGTAAGAAAATAAGCTACTAACCTGTAACTATAGTTCTCCAGTATTGGAATCTTTCATAGATTCACATGTGACCCACCCACCTCCTGGGGGAAGCTCTACTTATTGCTTCTCTCAATCAACTTTTAGGATACGCACTAATGCTAAGATCATCTGAGGTACTGGAGCTTCTTTAAGGAGGGTTCTAGAGGGCGGGATCATCTGATTGGTTGATTCTGGAGTTTGGTTCTTTTTTACATAAGGACTTGGATAGATTTCTTAAAAGTAGGGCTGTAAGCCATTATCTCTATGGAGACATTGGCCCTCATTATGACATTGCAGTAAATCCCACTTACCGCCATGCCGACTGCCGCCAACATACTGCCGCCACGGTAGATTTCCGCCAACCATATTATGACACACACATACCAATCCGTCACTATACAGCCACACACACAAGTCCGCCACACCAAAGGTCAGTGATAAACTGGTGGTATCCAAACCCACACCATTACAACAACAGAACAACGCCCACAAAATTATGACCCACGAATCACCGCAGCAGACATTCAATGGCGGTAAACCATTGGCGGTACATACCGCCGCACTCAAAATACACACACACATACAAAACAACACCGCATTGGTCAATTTAAATAACACACACCTAACACCTATACACACACCACACCCACACCACTATAAAACACCCACCCACATTACCCACAACCCTTTATGACTACAAACCATTGCCAACAGAGAGAGACCGCAAGAGCCCCCACACAACCAGAGCCACATACCACCATCGCCTATACACCACCCACTCACCTCACAACACACACCCCAACACATCACCCTACACACCCTCACCCACAGCACTTCCACCACACTCATGGCACCACATCGACACCCCAGGTTCTCTGAAGAGGAGCTAAGGGTCACGGTGGAGGAAATCATCCTGGTAGAGCCACAGCTATTTGGATCACAGGTGCAGCAGATATCCATTGCTAGGAAGATGGAGCTATGGCGGAGGATCGTGGACAGGTTCAACACCGTGGGACAGCACCCCAGAACAAGGGATGACATCAGGAAGAGGTGGAACGACCTATGGGGAAAGGTGCGTTCCATAACAACAATACACCAACTCGCTGTACAGAGGACTGGCGGTGGACCCCCACCTCCTCCCCCACAACCAACAACATGGGAGGAGCAAGTCTTGACAATCCTGTATCCTGAGGGCCTGGCAGGAGTAGCAGGAGGACTGGACTCTGGTAAGTGAATTCCCTATTACTACCACCCCTTAACTGCATGCCATCACATACCCCCACCCTCACCCTCACTCCCATCACTCCACCACCTCCCACACACCCTACCATCACAACCCACTCATCCCAATGCCAAGCCCTTCATGCAACACCAATGCATGGACACCCGTCACAGACCTTCATGGACACTTATCACCACAGCATGCACACTAGAGAGAATCACCTAGCCCACCAATTAACAACTCACACAAGGAAAAGCTGCCAGGGCAAATCCAACCAAAGAGGGAAACACACCCATGCACAATATGTCACACACAGAAACAATAACACTACATTTACATCCCTGCAGGTAACCCAGCCAGTATCACCGGCGAAGAGGTGCCAGCAACATCCAGTCCCACAGTGATGACAGCAGCTCTGGTCACCTGGATCTGGATGAGCAACCTGGCCCACCTGGGACCTCCGGACAGTCAGTTACCCAGGCACACTCTCACACCACCACAGAGCCACCCCCCTCAGGAAACACCACCACAGCACCCACCCAGCGGGCCCATACCTCTGTCCCCAGGACACGTCAGTCAGCAGTGTGTCCACCACTACAGGGATCCCAAGCCACCCCACAAACACAGGACAATCAGAGACCTTGGGTCAGTGGCAGTGGGGACACGGTTCAGGGGACAGAGGCACAGGACAACAGGGAAACTGGGAGGACAGGCCCAGGAAATCGACCCTCCTGGAGGCCCTCATTGCGATCCTGGGAGCATACCAACATTCCCAGTATATGCTGGGCCAGATTCTGGACAAGTTGCAGGAGAACATGCGGCTGCCGGAGGGACAGTACCTGGGGATAAGGGAGGACTTGAAGGCCATCAACACCACCCTGGTCTCCATTGCATGGGGTGCTGGCAGACATGGCCAACAGTATGAGGGAGGCAGTGGCACACCAGCGGGCCCCTGACACTACCCAAACCACTGAACAGCCCTCCACCTCCGCTGCCGCTAGTGGACAGGAGGCCTCGTCACAGGACCAACAGGCCACCAGCACCCCTCCCCCTGCAGAAGGAGAACCACCCCTCAAACGTTCAGTGTGATCCCGGCAGAAGCCAGAGACTATTGCCAAGAACCCTGCCAGGAAATAAGACTCTCCTGATTGTCACCCTTGTGTCCCACTCTGTCACCTTGCACTGCCATTGCTCCCCTTCCTATGCCCCCCAGGACAATGGACCTGTGATACAAATAGACTGGACTCTAACTGGACTTTCCTCTATCATCACCCCAGCCCATTGCACTTCCCCCTCTTCTTCAGAGCACTGCAATAAACACACTTTGATAAAATACAATTAATGTGTATGTCAAATGTTTTCAAAATGTATTTGTTTAACCAGGTTCAAACATTGCAATTCAACTGTACAGTAATGTTTACGTTGTAAAGACCTGTAGTTGGCTGCACTGAACACACAAGGAACAATAGTGGGGCACCAACATCTGCAAAAAGAGATGCCAAAGGGTACAGTGAGTGGGCATAGAAGTAGGAATACACAGCCTGCCAGTGACAATGTCACACATCAAACTGTCATTTATGTGTATTAACACTGTCTTACCTGTGTCTCATTGGAAGTATTGACAAATAATTGCACTTCTGTTGTCCTCATCCTCATCCTCTGCCTCCTCATCTTCACTGTCCACAGGATCCACTGCTGCCACACGGCCATCTCCAGCCTCCTCCTCCTGCAGAAAAGGCACCTGCCGATGCAAGGCAAGGTTGTGCAACATACAGCATGCCACGATGATCTGGCAGACCTTGTTGGGTGAGTAGCACAGGGATCCACCTGTTACATGGAGGCAACGAAACCTGGCCTTCAGGAGGCCAAAGGTCCTCTCTATAATCCTTCTTGTTCGCCAATGTGCCTCATTGTAATGTTCCTCTGCCCTTGTCCAGGCACCTGCATATATCGAGGGACATCTGTTAGCCACACACTCACCCTTAGGGCCCACACCATACCCATACACCAATATCCACTGGGTGGGAACCAGGGCTCACCTATTAGCCACACCCTGTGCCTCTGGAGTTGGCCCATCACATTTGGGATGCTGCTATTCCTCAGGATAAAGGCATCATGCACAGACCCAGCATACATTGCATTGGCGTGGGAGATATACTGGTCCGCCAGGCACACCATCTGGACATTCATGGAGTATAAACTCTTTTGATTTCCGAACACCTGTTCATTTCGACAGGGTGGGTGGGGGGAACAAATGCAATATGTGTTCCATCTATTGCCCCAATGATGTTGGGGATATGTCCCATTGCATAGAAGTCAGCTGTCACTGTGGCCAAATCCTCCACCTGGGGGAAAACGATGTAGCTGCACATGTGTTTAATCAGGGCAGACAACACTCTGGTCAGCACTATTGAGAACATTGGCTGTGACATTCCTGCTGCCAAGCCCACTGTCACTTGGAAAGAACCAGTTGCCAGGAAATGGAGCACTGATAGGACTTGCACAAGAGGGGGGATCCCGGTGGGGTGACGGCTAGCAGATATTTGGTCAGGCTCCAATTGGGATCACAGCTCTGTGATTGTGGCCCTGTCAAGTCCATAGGTGAGGATAATATGCCTGCCCTCCATTGTTGCCAAGCCCACCAGGGATCTGTACATGGGGGGATGTCTCTATCTCCTATTCATCCGCAGCGGTTGCAATCTATAGGGCAAAAGAGTGAGCATATGGTCATTATCTCTAGATCCCAAACACTACAGTTCAATGCATTTTGTGATTGTAAGATTATTGTGTTGCAGATGTCCAAATAGTGCATATGTGTACTGTGAGGCAGTTAGGAACCATGGCCTGCACCCCCCCCCTCCCGAAATGGCGTCCGCCTGTCCTGTATAGAGGGGCAGGTGGAAATGAGGTCATTCCGCTGACGTTGTGCGCCGTTGTGGGAGGCAGTCGAGAACCGCCGTGCAACTCCTCATTGGTTATCATTGGGCCCTATGGGGTACAGTGGCCAATGGTGATGTACGCCGGCGGTGACGGTACGCACCGCCGCGGACGTGACCGCCATTTTCTATCTGTGCACTCACTTGCTACCTGACCTTCAACAGAAGAGGACCTACACTGCAAGTGCTGCTGTGACCTGTTTCTGGAACTGACCATGGCTCATGTTACTGGGGTGAGGGCCCCTCCCTTCAGCTCAGCAGAGTTGGAGCGACTGATGGATGGGGCCCTACCCCATTACCGACTGCTGTATGGGCCTCCAGACCAACAGGTGAGTACACTTTGAGCACGATGCATGTGGCATGAATGCATGGAGTGGTATGTGTGAAGGCCTCATGTGGGGGGGGTTGGTGGATGGGCCCTGGGCAGCGTACAGCATTTATGGAGGGCCATGTGTGTGCTAATGGGGATGGGAAGGGGCATGGTGGGCCATGACCGTAACAGGCAGGACGGTTGGACTAATACCTTTCCCTTTGTCTATTTCCCTGGAGGTCAGCGCCCATCAAAAGAAGGGTATATGGCGTGCCATCGCCAAGGACTTGCAGACCCTGGGGGTCTATGGTAGGCGGAGCACCCACTGTCAGAAACAGTGGGAGGACCTGAGACGCTGGGCACAGAAGACAGTAGAGGCCCAGCTGGCCTCCCAACGAGGAAGGGGTGCCCGTCGAACCCTGAACCCCCTGATGGCCCGCATACTGGCGGTGGCCTATCCGGAGCTAGATGGGTGCTTGGGGGCATCACAGCAGCCACAAGGGGGTGAGTACAGTGCCCTAATTTACAGCTTATGCCTGGTGGGGTGGTATCCGGGTGGTGGCCTTATGGTGCCCCTAGGCCACACCTGGCATTTCAGAGTAGGTCCCATGTTGTGCAGGATTCTGCTATGAAAGTCCTCCAACCAAGCTAGTGGGCATCCACTACTGGGCAGGGGTCTGTGGGTCTCAGGTATGCTGCAATTTGCGTTAGATGTCCCTATACATGTGCTGGTGATGAGCATTGGAACTGGTAGTGCATTGCCCAATGCGTAGGGCTGTTCCCTGTGTGTGAGTGTGTTGTGTATGCCAACGGAGGTGTTGGTGCCGCCATTGACCAAGTGTATCCTTTGTCTCTCCCCCCTTTTTTGTTATGTCACCCTGTCCTTATGTGTATTAGCATCATCTGGCAGAGGAGCAGAGGCACCGGCGACGGAGGGAGCTGCATCTCACAGGACCCAGGAGGGCGAATCCACCAACGATGAGGCCACGGGTGGGACGGAGGGCGAGGGGAGCACCACGCAGAGACTGGAGGGGACAGTTCGGACACGGATACCTCCTCAGATGGAAGCTTCCTGGTGGTGGCAGACACCTCTGTGCCCAACCCACAGGTACAGCCGCTACCCCTGTACCAGCACCCCCCTCCCAGCAGCCCTTCACCGAGTTTCCCGTGCCCGCTCACCCTGGAAGGGGGGCATCTCCTTCGCCCCAGGCACCTCAGGCCCTGCCCCAGTTAGCCCTGCTGCCCTGAGTGAGGAAGCTATTGACCTCCTGCGATCCATCTCTGTTGGGCAGTCAACCATTGTGAATGCCATCCAGGGGCTGGCAGCCCAGATGCAACAGACTAATGCATTCCTGTAGGACATTCACACAGGCTCTGGCCTCCTCGCTGATGGCAGCCATTGTCCCTGTTTTCACCCTCCAACTTCCTCCACCCAATCCCATTTCCCTCAACCCCAACCTATCCCAAGCACACAGGCAGACGAGCAGGCACCCAGGACAACACACAAGAGTGGACATGGCAAACACAAGCACCACACTTCATCCCACAGGCACTCACACAAACAACATCCAAAATCTGACATACCAACATCCACTGCCTCCACTGGGTCCCCCTCTTCCTTGTCCTTCACCTCCCTCCAAGTTGCGTCTACACTCACATCCTGCATGCACCACATCCTTATCCATTACCACCATCACCAGCACACCTATCAGTACACACCCCTCACTGGCAGTCACCACCCCCACATCCGTGTGTCCTCTCCCACTGTGCCTGTGCCCCCTCCTCCCAAAGTACACAAACACAAGCACTCAGACACCCAACAGCGATCCAAGGAGGGGCAAGGAGGCAGCCCCAGCTGCAAGAAGGAAGAGCAAGGAGGCAGCCCCAGCTGCAGGAAGGAAGGGCAAGGAGCCTGCAACAGTAGGCAGTAGAGATTCAGTCGGAGCCCTCACCACCAACCATGGTGGTGCAGCCATCCGAGGCTGCAGGGGATGTGCTGGAGCCTCCCCCCACCACTGCCAGCACCGCCACCAGCAGCAGCAACCCCAGTGGGCAGCTGTCCGAGGCTGCAGGGGATGGGCTGGAGCCTCCACCCACCACTGCCAGCTCCACCAGCAGCACCACCACTGCTACCACTGAGCAGCTGCCACCACCGGCAGACATTGTGTAGTCCTGCGTCCATGGGCTGTTGTGCGGCCTGGCCCCTGCAAATCCTGTGGGTATGACACCCAGGTGAGAGTCTGTGCATCACAGGGCAAAATGTCCCCTCCAGAACTAGTAGAGAAGCCATCCACTCACCCCATCCTCCCCAGGATAAAGCTCACAGGGCACGATGCCCCCTCCAGAACCAGTGGAGAAGTCATCCACTGGAGAGACTGTTGCCTTGCACTCCCCAGGACCAAGCACAGGGCATGTTGCCCCCTCCAGAGCTAGTGGGCAAATCACCCACTTGAGAGACTGTGGCCCTGGACTCCCCAGGACCAAGCACAGGGCATGTTTCCCCCTCCAGAGCCAGTGGGCAAGTCACCCACTTGAGAGACTGTGGCCTTACACTCCCCAGGACAGAGTGATGGGCATGTTACCCCTCCAGGACCAGTGGTGTTGACCCATCTTCTGGCTGAGGTGCCTGGCTATTTTAGACCTGATGCCCCTGCAGTGTTCTCTCCGGTTTGTTGCAGGAGTGAGGTGGGGCCTTGGACCTTGTGATGCAGCCCTGTGGCCCACGAACATGGAGGACTGGGCAGTGTCCATTGATTTGTGAATATGTATATACTTTTTGATTTTGATTCACGTATTACTACTATATTTATCTTATTACACTCTTTTTACTCTATTGTAGTTGTCCTTGCATTATTCCTGAGGGGGTACGGCGTCAGTTTGTTATATTACTGCATCTGCTTGTGTGTATGGTGTTGGGGGCGGGGGTGTTGCATGTTGCGTGTGTGTGTCACTCTCTTTTTCCTCACCCCCTCCTCTGTGTACTAGGTGGCCGTACTGCGCCAACGTTGGTGTTCGTAGTGGAGCAGAACGGAGAAGAGCATGGGGAACACATGCAACTCGGGCTCCATTGCGGCGTGGCTCTTCCTTGAGTCTCCAAAGGTGAGTAGTTTCCTTTCTGTGCAGTGTTTCCGCCAGGCTTCTGATGTCGTTGGTACCGCCCCGGAAAAGTTGGTGGATTGGTGTGTCATAATACAGTGGGCGGAACATTGTCCTCCGCCTGGCTGTAGGTGGTTACCGCCGTGGTGCCTGTTGATTTCTCCCTGGCGGTTGGTGTGTTAAAGTGGCTGTCTGAGTGGTTTCCGCCGTGGTCATAATTTCATAGTTGTCACCGCCGGTATGTCAGCGGTATTACCGCCACTATATTACCGACCGCCAGGGTTGTAATGAGGGCCATTGTCTTTTCTAAGGTACCGGGGAGTCCCATCTCGACGATGGGGAATGATTCAAGCATGTGAATCTATGAAAGATTCCAATACTGGAGAACTATAGTTACAGGTAAGCAACTTATTTTCTTCTCCAACTCTATCTGAGTCACCTCCAGCAAGTGTTGTGCCAGTAGATGACTTAACAACCTTTAATGAAGCCTTAGTTAGAGGTTCAACAAAACCTAATGTACCCATCTTCTCAACTACTCGGCAGAAGAAGCGCTTGCGAAAGAAATATAAGCCACCAAACCAAGAACCCTTGTTCCTAAGGAAAGATACACCTCCAGATTCTGTACTCATCTGCTGTGAGAAACTACCATCCCACCTCTTCATCCTCAACAGCTCCTCCTGAAAAGGAGAATATAAAAATGCAGTTAGTTGGGAGAAGTTCTGTGCTCTGCATCTGTAATAAAGAAAAGGTGTATTACTGCCCTCCCTGAGGGTTATGACAAATATCTGTGGGAGAGTCTCTATCACTTTCAAGAGAAACTCCCTTGTGAGGGAAAGACATGACTTTCAAGAGGTTAGTGTTGCTGTTGACTCTGCTGTTTTGGCTGCTCATGGATAACGTCATGGACTGGCACTATATGCCATTGGGGTTAGACCTGACAGCCTTAGGGTAGTCTTCCCCCTAACTTTTGCCTACCTCCTCCATTTTTCTGACCTCATTTTTGCTGGTATTAGGACTCTGTGCACTTTTACCACTGCTAACTAGTGCAAAGTGCTTGTGCTTTTCCCCTAAACAGGGTAATATTGGCTTATCCCCCATTAGCTTATTTAATTTACTTATAAGTCCGTAGTAAAGTGCACTGCATGTGCCGAGGGTCTGTATACTAAATGCCACCCACTTAAGTAGCCCTTTAATCATAACTCAGGCCTGCCATTGCAGATCCTGTGTGAGTTGATTTACACTGTCATGATGATGTGGCGAAATAACCCTTTTGCGAAACCCAAGCCTTCCTTTTTAGACATATAAGCCACCCTTACGGTAGGCCATGGACAACCCAGAGGGCATGGTACAATGTATGTAAAAGGCAGAACATGTACTTTTAATTTTCACATGTCCTGGTAGTGAAAAACTCCCAAAGTCATTTTCCACTACTGCAAGGCCTATCTCTTCCATAGGATGAACTTGGGATTACCTTTTTGCATTTTAGAAGTCTATTTCACAATCTGGAACAGATGAATGTTTGAGTTTGGTGTCTCTGGAATCACAATTTATAATCACAATTTATGGTGACGTTAGATTTTAAATTGCAATTCTGAAAATGCCACTTTTAGAAAGTTGGCATTTTCCTACTTTAGCCATTTGATCCCTGCTGCCTGTCTCTGATCACTTGTCTGGGGTGGGTGTCAGCTGAGCTTTGTGTGTTTCCCTAGAGAGTCACACACAATGGGAGCTTAGGTATGACTTGATTTGCCATCCTAAGAGAATGGGAGGGAGGAGCTTGGCATAGACTCACTTACACCTGAATAAGCTGTGCCCGGTCCCCACACAAAGAGAGCATAACCCCCTGTAGTGAGTGTCTGGAGGAAGGGCAGGACCTCTGTGCATGTCAAAGGCATGTCTTTGAAGTCTCCCCCCACTTTAAAGGCCCAACTGAGTATAAGTACTGAACCTCTGACACTACCACTTCAGTACACTTCTGGGCCTGCCAGGAAGGACTACTGAAGCACTACTGTGCTGCTGAAGGACTGCCACTCTGCTGGACTGCTGCTTTGCCTGACTCCTGCCCTGCTGTGCTGCCCTGCTGCCTGCTGTTCCCCAGAACCAACACATCCTCTGTTGAGTAACGTATCCCCAAGCACAACCAACATCTCCTTGGCTGTGCAGCCCATCTTCTAGCAAAAAGGACTCATTGCCACTGTTGTGTGGATTTGACCTGTCGCAACAGACTCGTATCAACGCTGCAACTCACATCTGGGTTCGACGCATAGCCTTTGGAATTGCCCCTGCGCAACTCTTTTTCAGGTGCAGGCTCCTTGCATTTTCCATCGCCGACAGCCTCAATGACGACGATGAAACTCCACATTGCAGCTTCACCACTCATTGAGACTGACACATCGCCTCGACTGTGCAGCACATTCTCAACACCAGCCTTTATGTTGCAAGCCCCCTCAACAAGATCCTCAACGTCCACATAAGAGGACCTCGCACCGCACCCTCACCGCATTTTGGAACAGACGCATTGCCTTGGCTGCACAATGCATCTTCGACACAGACCCACTTAGGTATTTTGGTTCAGTGGGCTTAACTGGGTCTGTGAAACCGGTCCCCACTTTATCGGCGTCAGCCTAAACGTTTAACTTCGTCCGTATTGTGCCTTGAGTTAATCAAGTGCATCAATTGCACCTTATTTAATGTTGCCACTAGCCCTTTTATCCTGCAAAAGTGCCAAATCCGGAGAATGCATGGGGCGATCTATGCATCTCCTAGTGTCTGTGAGAAGCTGGCTCAGTATATGGTGTACACCTAGTGGTGAGGCACCTTGTACTGAATCCAGACAACCCTTAATGGTAGTTAGAGGCTTTCAATAACCTAAGCTCTTGGAAGTGATGTAGGAAGTTGGCCTGGTGTGTGGTGGGTACCTAAGGTATTTACACCTTATACCAGGTCCAAGTAGCCCCTATCCATTGTAGTGTAGGCAGTGTCTAGAAGCCAGGCTCTCTAGAGGTAGCTGTGGATGAGCAGCCACGGCATATCTAGGAGACATGCAAAGCTCATGCAATACCAATGTAGTCACACAGCACTCACACACATGAAATAAAACACCCAGTGTTCCAAAAATAAAGGTACCTTATTTTAGTCACACAATTACCAAAAAGTACTAGAGAGGCAGCCCGCCAATGGGAGGTAAGTAACACACTAGATACGTCCACTAGTAAGCAGTAATAAATGCAAATAGACAATAGTGATCCTAGGGGGGGGTCTAAACCATATACTAAAAAATGGAATCCGAATGCAGGACCCCCACCTAGGTAAGTGGAATGTGTAGAG
Organism: Pleurodeles waltl; assembly: GCF_031143425.1. NCBI lineage: Eukaryota > Metazoa > Chordata > Amphibia > Caudata > Salamandridae > Pleurodeles > Pleurodeles waltl. Next base: position 33,300,583 of record NC_090445.1, read on the forward strand.
GGGAGCTGGGGGAACCAGGAAACCCCAAAGGTAAGTACCACAGTGCCCTCCAGCGACCAGAAGGAAAGGAGTAAGTTACTGGATTTTCCCCCAAACCACCCAGAAAGAAGAAAAATAAGGTAATGCAACACCCAGACAAGACTGCAAGAAACCAGCAGTGGATTCCTGAAGAGAAAGACCTGTGGAAGAAGGGGATCAAGTCCAGAAGTCACAGAAGAGTCCAGTGGGGGCAGGAGTCACTACCCACCCAGGTGTTGGTCAACGGTAGGACAAAGACGGTCAGCAATGCAGCTCTGGAGTCGCTGAGAAGTTCCTGGAGGATGCAGTCGACGTCCCACGCAGGATAGATGATTGAAGTCGGTCTGTGGCGTGCAAACGCCATCAACAAGCCTTGGCAAATACATAAGTCGAGGTGAAGCAAACATGGAGCTACCGGGGATGAGCAAGGTCCAGGAGAACTCAACCCATGAGTGAAGTCCCTGAAGAACCCTCAGCAAGGCAGAGAGTCCACAGAAAAAAAGGCAGCCCCCACAGAAGACCCAATGGGAGAGAAATCAGTAGTCACAGAGGAGCCAATGCAGCACACCTGGAGAAGGGTCCCACACCGCAGGAGAAGCACCCAGAGGGCTGTGTGTCACAGGAAGGAATGCTGGGGGCTGGGGCTACATGGAGCCTGAAGATTCCTTGGAGGGGATGGCAACAAGCCTTGGTAGCTGCAAGTGTCACGTTACATGGGGGTACACTCCTGCGTGGGAAGGCAAGAGCTTACCTCCACCAAAGTTGGACAGCTGGCATAGAGGACCAAGAGGACCACTCCAGACCACCACCTGTGATGCAGGATCCACGCAGCTCAGGATGAAAGGAGATCCATGCAGCCGGTCGTCGTTGCAGTTGGTGCCTGCAAATGCAGGGGAGTGACTCCTTCACTCCAAGGGAGATTCCTTCTACTTCTCATGCAGACTGATGACTTGCTGCCCTCAGAGGATGCACAGTCGGGGAAATGTTGCAGAAGCTGGAAGGAGCCGTGAAAACAATGTTGTAAGCAGAGACTTTGTCCTGGAGAGTCCAGTCGCAGTTCCAGTGGCCAGAAGTCGAAGTATAGGTTGCGGAGGCATCCTGCTGGAATCTTGCAAGCCAAATCTGAGGACCCACCCCAGAGGAAGACCCTAAATAGCCCTGAAAAGGGGATTGGCCACCTAGCCAGGTGACCACCTATCAGGAGGGGGCTCTGACGTCACCTGCCTGACCTGGCCACTCAGATGTTCCCAGAGACCCCTGCCCACGTTGGATTCAAGATGGCAGAACCCAGGGACCCTCTGGAGGAGCTCTGGGCACCACCTCTGGGGTTGTGATGGACAGGGGAGTTGTCACTCCCCTTTCCATTGTCCAGTTTCGCTCCAGAGCAGGCACCGGGGGTCCCTGAACTGATGTAGACTGGTTTATGCACAGAGGGCACCAAATGTGCCCTTCAAAGCATAGAAGTGGCTTGAGGAGGCTACTCCTCACAAGCCATGTAACACCTATTTCCAAAGGGAGAAGGTGTTACCCCTCTCTCCCAAAGGAAATCCTTTGTTCTGCCTTCCTGGGCTTGAGCTGTTCAAGCAGCAGGAGGGAAGAAACCTGTCTGAGGGGTGGCAACAGCTTGGGCTGCACGGAAAAACCCAGAAGGCTGGTAGGAGCAATGCTGAGGGTCCTCTAAAGAGCCCCCAGAATGCATGGAATCATACTTACCATACTGGCAACAGTATTGTGGTATGATTCAGACATGTTTGATACCAAACATGCCTAGGTTCGGAGTTACCATTATGTAGCTGGACATAGGTTGATTCTGAGTTACCATTATGTAGCTGGACATAGGTAGTGACCTATGTCCAGTATACGCATAAAATGGCGTCCCTGCACTCATGAAGTCCAGTAAAATGGAACTGCATTTCATGGGGGTACCTCTGCTAGTGTAGGGGTGCCCTCACACACAGGTACTTGCACCCTGCCCTCTGGGCTAGGAGGGCCTGCCATAGGGGTGACTTACAATGACCTGGTTCAGTGACCTGTAGTGAAAAGGGTGCAATGGCGGACCTGCAGATACACTTTGCATGGACTCCCGATGGGTGCATAATACATGCTGCCATCCATGGGGATCCCCTCGTACCCCGATGCCCTGGGTACCTGGGTACCATATACTTAGGACTTGCATGGGGGCACCAGTATGCCAAATGTGGGGTGCATGTGGTTCTAGTAACAACGTTTGAAGGGAGGGAGCATAATCACTGGGGTCCTGGTTAGCAGGATCCTTGTGAACACAGCCAAACACACTGACAACAGGCAGAAAATGGGGGTAACCATGCCAAGAAAGAGGGTACTTTCCTACAAGTGGTAGCTGTGGAGAGCAGCTAAGGCTTATGAGAGAGGAGTGTAAAGCAGTTGCAATAGTCGTATTCAGTTAGTAAGTTATACGCCATAAAAAACACACCAAGGGTTAGAAAATAAGTGTATTTATTCACACACAAGTATTAAACTAACATTGGCAAGAACACTCAAATGAAAACTTTGTAACATGTAGGTGCAGCATAAATTACAGGGGCCCAATAGGGGGGCCAAACCATGCCATACACTAAAAAAAATGGAATATGAAAACCACACTTAGACAACATGGAGATGCAGGGTTCCTAGGGGCTGGGGAATTATGAAAGAAACAAATGTGAGTACCAGGTATCCCTCAGGTGCCAGTGTGCAGAGGTGTTACCTAGACGAGTGTCCAATAGGATAAAACAGCCAAGTCGCGGTTAGAGTTTTGTGGATTCAGGACCCTTCCCAGAGGACCCAGGGAAACTCGTTGGACCCAAGAAGGTTGGAGAGCACCCCACCTGTGGATACCCAGAGGAGTGGGGTACCTACACCACAGAGTCCAGGTGCATAGGGGTGAAGTGGTGTCAGAACCTCCAGTAGGAGACAATGGGGACCCAGGGTTGTCCAGCTGCTACGGTGACCCAGGGACCAGGTCGATGGAGCCCAGGCGTGGATTCCAGTGGAAGAGCACCTGTGGAGAGAGGGGACAGAGTCCAGTCCACCTGCAGGAGTCCAGAAGGTGCAGGTAGGCAATGCACACCTTTCCTCATGGTGGTTGGTGTGGGGAGTAGGGTGACCACCTGTCCGTAAGTTTCACAGACAGTCCTTAATTTCAGCTGTTTGTCCGTTGTCCGTGAAGACTTCTTTCACCGACGCCATTTGTCTGTAATTTCAGTTGTTTTGGGTGACAGCCAATGATGCAGCTTGTCTCACCCTCCAATAGTCACCCAGGACGTTGTTTGAATGGCCTAAAAAGCACCTAGGACTGTCTTGATATCCATCAGCCAATCCTAGTGCTCGCTGCTCCACCGGAGGACTTCTGTCATTGGCTGTGATGCTTTAGGGCATCAGGGCCAATGAGTACAGCTTTAGGCAGCCCAGCCTTGTTTTATTAGGACGTGCAGAGCACGTTTACAATCTTTTCCTACTTTGTTTTTGTTGTTCGGACCTTCAATGAAGAGCTACGTCGTGTGCCAGGTGACTGTCCTAGTCCCAGAAGAACCGGTGGGAACACCAAGCCAGCCGCCAGTCCCATTACACCCTGCGATCACTTTCTTGAAAGGTAAGTTGCACCAACGTGCTTCATTTCATTTTGCTCTATTTTATATGTCGGTTTATTTGAGAGGTTTTAAAGTTTGTTTATTCTGTCGCTCTCTTTCATTCTTAAGCCTACTCCTGTCTCGCTCTATCTCACAATCTCTGTCCCTCCTGCTTCGAGACAGAGATTGTGAGCTAGAGCGAGTAGGCTTTAGAGTCAAGGGAAGAAAAAGATAAACAAAACAGTCAGTTCTGCGAGGTAAGCATGGCAGAGTTTGAAGGGGAGGCGGGCATGGGAGTGGGAAACTGGAGAGGCAGATTGTGAGATAAAGCAAGGGAGAGAGAAAGATAAAGAAAACACTCCCAGGGCTCTCCTCCCTTCAGGTTCTGCTTTGCTTTCCTAGCAGAGCTACCCCAGTTTTGCAAAGAGGCTTGCCCTTCTGACCCAAAATAATTTTTATATACATTGTTTTAAACACCATTTTCCTTTGTAATTTTCAAATTTGGGTGATGTGTTTAGTATATTAAATATATTCAGTAGAGATATGCTGTGTTTATGTTTCATGCAACATCAATAAAAACTTTCTGGTAAATCTAAATAGGACCTCATATATGAGACAGGAGGGTGACACAGAGACCTTAATACTTGGTATATTATAGTGAGCTACTGCTGCTCTATAATATTCAAAACACAGATCACTATCCTCGGCTATTACATGTGAACACATTAGGATATGAGCCAGTGTCTCTGTGCGCTAGCAGTGACTTGGTCAAGGAGGGTATGAAAGAGCTGACATTGAAACGTAAATTCAAAGCTTTTATGAACAAGGGCCCCCACCTGTCCCAGAGCTCCAAAAATCCTTAAGATCACTATGTGATCTCAGATCCAGCAAAACACCTTATCACCACAAATTACAAACAAGCATCAATCTTACCTCCGCTTAAACAATAAATGTAGCCCCTACAGAAGACATCAAAAATGTTCTGCTGTATAGCTAGCTCTGATACTCAAATCATATCTGCTCTGATCCAACACTGAGACCTTCACGCTACTGCACTCACCATGAACTGGTACTTCTAATCCTCCACAAAATTACCACTTAGATGTAACATTCTCCAGGGTTGGACTGGTCCACAAGGCAGTCTGACAATGCTAGCAGTGCTGGTCTGATTGGTCAGTGTGAGGGCTGTTTTCTAGCTTTTTATGAGGTCTGATGCACCTGTTTTTGCTATCTACTATCCTGACATCATCACTAGCATTGCCTAAACCAACCACAAATGTGTGCAGTCCCCCATTGCCTGCAAAACATCTATAAAGCATGTCTTTACAAGTTCAAAACTGCCCCTATTTGCAAATTGGAGTTATGATTTCAGTTATATGATTCGCTAGCAGGGCCACTCTCTTTCTGCAGCTCCTATGTTTGCACTTTGTTTTTATGCCCTATGCTTGCATAATACCATGCAGCATCCCAAGCTTGGGCAATTAAAACAATGGCATAGTTATAGGAGGCACAGAAAGAGGTAGATTGCACAGATAGTCTATTTGCATTTGTGCTGACAGTGTTTGCATGAATTAGTGCATTAGAGCAAGCCCTATTAACTTTGCTAATGCTTGCTTAATTACCCACACATAAAGTGTATAATCACATTGACTGAGATCCGTCAAACTAAAATGAGAGGAAGTAGTTCTCTTTGCACCTAAAGTGACCGAAACAATTTGTTTGGGAATGCATACTGCTTGACATCATTTAATTCAACATCTCTGCAGTAAAATCTTAATTCAGAGCATCCGTTGGGCATAAGAATATGTGGCATATCACCTGTGATGGCAGCAGGTGTACTTGTGTACTGTGAACATTTCTTATATCCTTTCAATGCTCCACATGTTTTTTTCTGTCTTGCATTGTGTTCTAACTGAATGCCAACACTACAACATTATTAGCACTTGTGAATTTCCTATAGAGATAAATGCAATGGTTCCATGGGTGCCTACTGGATGTTAAAGTGTTTGCAATTAAAACCCTTTGATATTATTTAACTGTTCCCTCAATGGCTCACAGTTGAGATTGAGATTGTTTAGTTCATGCTTGTTGTTAGTAACTGGGTTTCTGGTTGTCAGAGTATGCACCCTGCCACCAGCATACTGAAAAACCATTAAGTGCATGTTTGTTCACACCACTCCAAGTTGCAAGTCACTATACTTCCTAACATACACACCTCAGTGATCATCACAAACAACATGGAGACACTTTTCACATAGAAGCCTGTGTTTGTGTGTGTGTGTGGGGGAAGGGGGGGTGAGGGGGCACTGGTAGTTAGGCCAGTCCAGTGAGCAAGAGGAAAGTAAGTGCCTGATACATTTTATCTATTCATTGAAGAATTGAAGACAGTATACGTCTACATAAAGTCTGTTGGGTATTTTACAGAGTACTTTGGAAAAAACACAAATGTCTGATTATGAGTCAGGCCAAGGTGCCGTAGAGGCAACATTCAGATCGGATTTTTGAAGGACTTTCAGATGCGACATCTACCTTGTATGCAGACTCCTTGCCTGAGCCACCGAAGAAAAAGGCAAAATTGCGCTTTGTGAAGTACAGACCAGAATGGGAACTTAAACACCCCAACATCCGGAAGTCTTCAGAAGATGTGTACAAGGCAAAGTGCAACATCTGTTATAAAGACTTTTCCGTTGCCCATGGAGGAGAGCGGTATATTAAAACACATGAGGCAGTATCACAACATAAGAAAAATCCCTCAAGCTTTCAGCCGGAAGTAGCTAAAGTAAGTCATTGCTTGCATCATCATAACATAACCTAAATTACAAGTAATTCATATACACTCTTCTTACTTTGTCACACTCTTTTTAAGACCCCCCTGCTGTTGATTATGTCAGCCATCTTGCATTTGTGTTTACCAAGTCAGGTTGCCTTCAACATGTTTTTCTCATTCTGTCCATATCAAGAGCACATTATAATTGTTTTTGGCTTGGTAGCTGACACTTTAATTTAAGTTTGCAGCTCTAAGAACCATAGCGTTAACTATTTTCTTCATCAGTGGAGACTTTATCTGCGTGCTGCTTATACACCTTTTTTCATTTTTTTTATTTTATTTATTTTAGGTCACAGCTGCAGAGGTGACCCAGGTGTACCATGCTGTCAAACATCATATCTCCCACCGCTCCCTGGATTGTGGCTTTAAGCTGTCCAAAGCAATGTATCTATCCTGACTCATCTATTGCGGTGAAAGCATCCTGTGGCCGCACAAAGGCATCAAGTATCACAAAAAAAGTGCTTGCACCTTTATCGTTGCAGCAAGCATATGAAGATTTACAGGATGGATATTTCTCAGTTTGCAGCGATGCCTCCAACAAAGGAAACATTAAACTATATCCACTTTTGTTGCGGCACTTCAATTTCACATCCTGTGTGACCTACACTCTGCTGGACTTCTATGATGATGATGCTGAGACTGTTACTGCGATTGCACAGCAGATCACAAATAAATTAAAAGAGCATGGGTTGAAATTGGAGCATGTCGCTGCATACTGTGGAAACAATGCAAGTGTCAACTATGGCCGACATCACTCTGTGTTTCAGCTTTTGACGGGAGCAAATGAAGACATTCTGCCTGCAAACTGTCCTGCCCACATCTTACACAACTGTGCCAAACAAGCCATTAATGGACTTTCCATGGATGTAGAATACTTTGTTCTAAAGGTCTACAACCATTTCTCTTATTCAGCAAAGCGAACAGCGGAGCTGAGAGAATTTTTTTCTTTTGTTGACCTGGAGTGGCAGCCTTTGTTTCGGCATGTCCCAACAAGGTGGCTCACTTTGTTCCCAGCCATAGATCGACTTTTGAAGTGCGGGGCAGCACTAAAGTCCTATTTCCTTTCTCTAGGGCAAGAAAAAACACTTAGAGCAGTATGAGATTTTCTAGGACTAGAAAGTGGGGAGGCCGCCATGTCACGTGGCGAAGCTTACCTTTTCTTTGTTCATGACATTTTGATCATATTCAATGTGTCTATTCTGAAAGTTGCCATGTGATGTCCCCAATATAAAAAAACGGATGCATTTATACTTAGCTTGCCGGGCAGCAGTGCACCAACTGAGAGGATTTTTTCACAATTGAAGTTCACCTGGACTGACACAAGTAATAGGTGTGAAGTTGAGCTTGTTAAGGCGGAATTGCAGGTCCAGGTGAACATGAAACATTCATGTGGAGCTTTTGATCAGTTTTCCCTGAGGAACAAAGAACTTCAAACTTCTGCTAGTTCCGAAAAAAAGTACAGTTTCAAAAACGAGCACTAAAACTAATAGTGCTACGGTCCATGATAAATGTCGGGTACATTGGTGGTAAATTTTGTTTGGTGTGTTTTACTGCTTTTTAACCTATTATAAACATATTTTGACTTGTACTTATGTTGGTTGTCTATTTACTTACTTGTATACTATTGCGTGACCTCCTCTGAAGGTCAGTAAAACGTACCTTTTGTCCAGAATTTTTGTCCTGAATTTTGATCTTCCGTCCTGAATTTTTGTCCTAAATTTTGACCCTTTGTCCTGAATCTTGACACTCACTGTACTGAAATTACACCCTTGCCAGGTGGTCACCCTAGTGGGGTGGCAGCTGCAACATCGAGACGAGGAAGATGGTTCACAGGAGTCATCCATCAGCTATCCCATGCTGGTTGTCAACGGAAGAAGGGTCAGTGGCCAGCAGGACCACCAACAAGCCTTGGCAAAGGCAGGACTTGTAGTTGATAAGAAAGTTGCAGTGGTGAAGACCAGGAAGGTTAGAGGACTGAACATTTACAGGTGAGCCGGTTCCAACCCTCACCAGAGAGGAGAGCCTGCAATGGCAGGCCTACAGACAAAGTTTGCATGGGCTCCCATGGGTGGCATAATACACGCTGCAGCCCCTGGGAGTCCCCTGGTGTACCAATGCCCTGAACACCTAAGTATCATATACTAGGGTCTTACAGGGGTACACCAGTATGCCAATTTTGGGGTGTACTTTACCAACTCAGTTTAGGGGAGAGAACACCGACACTGGGGTCCTGGTTAGCAGGATCCCAGTGCACTACTTTCAAACACACTGACACCAGGCTAAACATGGGGGTAACCATGCCAGAAAGCTCCTCCTTTCCTAAGTGTCACCTTAACAAGACAAATCAGCTTGGAACATCTTACCTATCACATTGTACACCTAAGCCTTCACCAGGTCTGTACCGACATCAGGAACTAATCCTGCAAGATATATCATCATGAAATGTGATGGTCAGACAAAAACGCTGCTTGGGCATTAATTCTGCCTAATACGCTGCCGAAACTTGTACACTGTGTTCTGAGAGTTAAAAAACACAGCCTGGGTGGCATACAGGCTTACCTTTATACTGTTTAGAAGTTGGGCAAGGAGGCTAAAGACACGCCAGGGCAATGAACGCGTGCCAGCACCGCTTAGAGATGGAGATTCACAATGCTTGTCTTAACACTGTTTGCTCGTCAGTTAATCACACTGGTAGAACTCAGTGGGGGAGCTTCACAAGGCTCCTTTGCTCAGCTCCGAACTTATATAGTAAGCGCATCATCATCATCAGACTCTAGCTACGGAAGAATAGAGGGTGAAGGCTCTACCTATTCTCACCCAGGATGCCAACCTTCTTTTCAGCAAGGGGCAGCAAAACAGCCAGAGGAGGGGGCAGCAGATGACTGGCCTGCGGGTCAGAAGAAATTCGCACAAGGAGACGGACTTACAGGTAGTGAGTAGTTTCACCCCTACAGAAATACTCCCCATTTATAATTGATCTCAGTACAAGCTGAAAGCCACTGAAGAGGCATTATTGAGCAAAGGCCTATCATTTGTCCCTACAGAAATTCAGGATCAAGTTGATACTATGACAGAAGTCTTAAAGTTTTAACAAAGAGTGAGACAAAATATATTCTTTTCACATGGAGACTCTCCCAGTGAACAGAGTCCCACAGGGCTCAAAAATAAATCCAGGTTTTGTCCCACAACAACTACAATGCCACCCGAGTGATTTAATTTGAGGAGATAATCCTGAAAGAAATTGATTACTTAAACACCAAAAAGTTTGAGTTTAAGAAAAATTGTAACAAAACTGAAAAAAACTGCCCCACAACAACTTGGATAATTCTATAGTGATCAAACCAGCAGATAAGAGTGGGGGGATAGTGGTTCTTGATAGCGAAGCCTATGACCAAGAAGTACTAAGGCAATTAGAAATCTGATTCTCCAGTATTGGATCTTTCAAAGATTCATCATGCTTAAAGCATCCCTGCTGTCGAGGTGGGAGTCCCACAGTACCGTTTAATATAGCAGTAGGTGAACTACCTTAGGCCCTAATGGCAATGGACAGTCACTGTAAACCTTAAATTCTGAGTCTGGTTGTTCAGCCATCCAGAGAAATACATCTGTGATGCACACAGTCCCTCCCAGATCATAAAAGTGTAATCTATATAGCAAAACCACCCTTTTATGAATTGTCTAAAAGGATTGTGTGTCCCATAAATCCATTTCTCTTCAAAAAAGTACATAAAAAGGTTAGCTACTTCAGGAGTGCAGCTGCATCCTATTGCAACTCCTTTTACCTGTACATATATTTTTTAAACTGAAAGAAATTGTTTTTTTAGACAAATAGAGGCAACTCAGTCAAGAATTCAGTGGGGATAGGATGTGGACGGGCTCAAGACTCCATGTCTTCGTGGATCTCTTTGATTGCTTCCTCCGATGGGTTGTCTGTATATAATGATTTTATATCAACGTCACCAGTATATGGATCTCATCATTAAAATCTGTTCCTTCGATTTTATTGATCATATCCATTGAGTTCCTTACGTATGACTGTGTTATTGCCACAAAGGTTTCAAGAACACGTCCACATATTGGGCTAATGGTTCAACTAATGACCCATAAGCTGAAATGATATGTCATCCAGGTGGATTCTCTAAATTTGTATGAATTTTAGAAAGGATATACATCACGGGCCTACAGGAGTCTTGTTAGTTAAAAAGTTCATATTCTTTAAGACCATCCAACTCCATTTTTAGGTATTGTTCTAATTTTTTGAGTAAATGCATTGGGATTCAAATTAATATTCTGATCATGAAGAAAATTAATTAATTACCTTTAACTATGGTTCTCTAGTATTGGTATCTTTCATAAATTCACATGCTTGAATCATCCCCATCCTTGAGGTGGGAGTTCCACTGTACCTTTTAAAATAGCAGTAGGTGAACTACCTTAGGCCTTAATGCCAATGGACAGTCAGTGTTATAGCCTATCTATGTTCTATTTAAAAAAGAACCAAACTTGAACTACAACAAATCAGGCGGCAGCACCCTCTAGAACACTCCCAACAGAGGCTGATTCCCTCAGATTTTCTACTGCACGTTGTGCGAAGGGAGTCTCTTTGAGCTATGCTCAATTACTACTCTTTCTCAGTGAACTGAAACGATAGCTTTTCAGGATCATCAGATTTAGACTGGACATTATGTCCCAACCAACCAGAATCTGTGACACCTGTGAGAAGAAAAGACTCCATATTGATGACCCACACAAGAGGTGTATATATTGTCTACATCTGGATCTCAAGGTGAGGGATTGTAAAATCTGTTGCGCCTTTACTCTTAAAACTCTTAAGGACAGAGAAGACAGGCTATTACTGTGGCTGCAAAAACAAAAAGCAAAAGAGTGCCCTTCTTCTGATGAGAATGAGGCCTCTTCATAGGTCTCTGATTCTCTAAAAAGGCCTAAACCCTAGAGGAAACTCACCTCAAAGCCACCACAAAAGGCACTTACAAAATCTAAACATCTTTCACTGGGGCATGAGAAAAGCTATAAAGATCATCCGTCATCTTCAAAAAATCAACCAAAGGCCTTAGAAAAGGTGCACTCACAGCCTACTACTCCATATATGAAGAAAGCACCTCCAAAAACTGCTTCACAATCCTTACCGTTGACAATGAAAATGAAAAAGTTACCTTTGGAATCTGCAAAAAAGGCTTCATCGATGGTATACTCGTCAACGACCGTGTTCACGATGATGATGACAACGACGACAGCCACATCATTTCGGCTAGAATATACAAAAGAGCACCGACGGCAACGTAATCAGCCACGTTGGACCCGTCAACAAAAGACCCGTCGATGAGAGATCCATTGATGAAAGACCCATCAACGAGAGACCCGTCGACAACACCACTGCTAACACTGCCGACACTCCCCTCGACAGCATCCTTACCGTCAATGAAAAAAACACCAACGTGAACTAAAGAAAAAGTCATCTGTGATATTACCAAAACATACTTCCCCAACCAAGGTGTTACCATATCCTCCTCTACACCTCTTGGATGATGATGATGGCGACTGTTCTCAGGACGAAGGCCCCTTTGGTGCGGCTAGCTGTCCATCTCAACTTCATGTTAAATGTCAGGATTTGGATGAGGGTGACAATCAATATCAAGATGACTAGTACTCTGCGAGAGACCAAACAGGGCCTTTTCAATCTGAGTATTTTGATCAGGATCCCTCAATAACAATGCCAATGTCTTTGGTGACAAACCAACAAAACATGTTACAGGATTAATACAGAAGATTTCCACCCTCATCTCCTACAACGCCTATTACACAACCTTACAGGCTGGAAACAGTACCTCATACATCTGTCTAAATTCCGCTGAGAGTTCCACCTGTACCGGATGTCACTATCCCTTTGGCCCAACCTCCACAAGATGACCCCCAATCTACAGATGAGGAAAGAGAGGAGGGAGAAATACTGGATAATGCAATGCAGCCTAATGAGTGGGACGACAATTTAATACCCACTCCATCGCCACCTTTCGCAACACCAGTGGGTTCTCCACCAGAGGGTATAGGCAGATTTCACAATTTGATGAAGAGAGCAGCAAAACGTTTTGAGTTACCTCTTCTTACTGGGAAACAGACTGCTTTCTCTATGATTTCAGGGAGTCAGCAAAAAAACTTGGTGAAAGCTATCCCACTTGTATATTTCATATGGCAAGAAGGCCTTAAATCGGTGAGGAATACATCTACAATACCTGCGCCAATACCACGTTTGAAGAAAAAATATAAAGCCCCAGAAGATTCTCTAACTTGTTTGATTGGCCATCCTAAACCGGATTCCGTGGTTTCCCAGGCGGCACAACACCGTTCAAAGAATCCCTCCACGCCAATATCTTCTCCCCCTGATAGAAATGGACGTCGTCTCGACAACATCGGTACAAGATTCTCCACCATGGCAGCTATGACGGTTAAATTCTTTGGTCATTCTAGGCAGATATGACTGACAAATGTGGTCAGATATTTCTTCATATATTGACCACCTACCTGAAGATTATAAAGTAGAGGCAAGAAGGATACTCAAAGAAGGGGAGCCAATAGCAGCAGAAATAATTGACTGTGCCACTGACATCTCGGTTACAGGATTCAGACAACTGGCAGTGGCTGCAGTTTTACGCAGACAGGGTTGGCTAACATCCACCTCCTTTCGCCCAGAGATAGAGAGCAAAATAGTAGATATATCAAATGACGGTGAATCCCTCTTCGGTCAACATGTGGATGAAGCCTTACAGCCCATCAAGGCGGACACGGATACAGCAAGATCTCTGGGCACATTTTAATATAGAAAACAACCCTTTCAAGGAGTTAGAGGCAGAGGAACATACTCCTTTCATGGAGGCTACCAGGCATACAGACAGCAATTTCAATCAGGTCAGACATCCTGTCAACCACAGTATGGGCATAAACAACAATTTAGATCACTACCTGCAGCAGCGTACAAACACCTCACAAGAGGAAAGCTTCCTGCCCACAGCAGGGAAACAGGCAGAAAGCAATGACCATGCATTGGTACCAGCTACCCACCCCTCTCCCATAACCAGAATTGGAAGCTGCATAACAAACCACTTCCTACAGTGATCAGTGATAACATCGGACAAGTGGGTACTAGATATAGTATCCAGAGGGCACACCTGGGAGTTCCCTTAGAAGCCTCCAAACACCCCTCCATCAGGACAACTGCGCCCACATTTAAGGCAACTCCTCAAAGAGATATCCACCATGCTACAAAAAGAAGCACTGGAGGTTGTTCCACCTCTTCAAAAAGGCCGGAGGTTCTACTCCCGTTTCTTCCTGGTGAAAAAACCTTTGGGAGATTGGCATCCCATTCTAGATTTGCGAGCTTTAAACACGTTTCTGAATAAACAAACATTTGTATGGTAACACTTCAATACATTCTACACCTCTTGAATGTGGCAGATCACATGACATCTCTAGATCTCCGAGATGCATATTTTCATATCCCAATACATCGACATCATTGCAAATTTCTCCGCTTCCAAGTAGCTGGCGCACATCTACAACTCAAGATCCTGCCATCTGGACTAAAGTCAGCCCCTAGAATTTTTACCTAGAGGCCGGCCCAGTAGCAGCTCATCTTAAACAGCTAGGAATTCAAGTGTTCCCATACTTGAACGATTAGCTGATAAGGGCACCAATGCACCTGCCTCACAGTGTTTGAAATCTGGGCCTCACAATCAAGAGTCGCATATCCATCCCACAACAAGGCTAATTTTCTTAGAGGCCCTTCTGGATACCATACAAAACAAACCATTCTATCCCAGGAAAGGCATAAAAAAATCTGTCAGATGGCTCACAAATACTCTCTACAAAAAAGTATGTTTCACTACGGACGTACAAGTCGTTCATGGGAATGGTTTCTTCATGCATTCCACTTGTCTAGAATTGCCAACTACGTATGCAACATTTCAAGAAGAGCTAGACAAACAGTGGCTCCAGGTTAATTGCTCCTTCGAGGATCGCATTCAGAAATAACCTCAGCCATGTCTTGATGGACAAAAAAACAAATCTGTTCAAGGGGCTTTTATATTTGCAGCAAACTCCAAATTTCATCATAACTACGGACGCTTCCTACGTAAGGCATGGGCGGACACACCTGAGATGTCACGTGGTGGGAGGGAGGATCCTGACTAAGGGAGGCTCTGCCCAAGAAACATTATTGGGGGACAGGACGTGAGGGGATTCTGTGGCGGCCGCAGATTATGAAAGGTCGGCTTCAGAACCTTATCCATGTGCCCCTGGTTGACTACAGCGAAGGGCGCTATGGACCAGCACCTTGCCTCGCTAAAGGAAGCAACCTCCGCCCCCACCTCACTAACCCTGCTCACGAGCAATCCACCCCTTTTTTTTTTCCTTCTTTTCTCCCCGCCCTCCCTCTCCTCCCTATCCGTCTACCTTCCTCTCTCCCCCAGCGCAGTTCCCCCCCACCCAATAGTTTACAGCTCAAGCTCACTACCGCGAGAAATGGTTATCCTAGGATTGATCGCCCTCACTCGAAATGCCCAATAGGTTAGCCCACACCGCCAGACACATAGTTCTATCTTTTTCTCTCACCTTTCCTTTCCTTGTTCCCTCTTTGTTTTTTCGCAAATTGGATTATGTATTATAGATAATGACAAGAGCAACGTTTGATGCTCAGATGTATACGATTATATGTTCTCCACATTAATAAAGAGATTTAAAAAGAAATCTAAAAACTATGGACACTTCCCTCAAAGGTTGGGGTGCCCATCTTCAAGATTTGCAGATAAGCGGCAATCAGAGTCAAACAGACAAGAAGCTTCACATTAATCAACTAGAGTTAAAGGCGACCGAGCTCGCAATCAGAGCCTTCTTACCCAAAATACAGAAGTCAGCAGTCCTCATAAGGACAGACAACACCACCAGTATGTTCTGCCTGAACAAACAGGGAGGAACGCGAACATTAGCGCTATCACATCAAGCTCAGCGCATTTAGAAGCAGACCCTGGAAAACCAAATTTCTCTAAAAACAGAACATGTTCTGGGACAGTCCAATCCTGGCAATTGAGTTAAGCATAACGATCATCCTGTATCACGAATGGGACCTAGACTATCAGAATCTTAGCAAACTCTTCCAAAGACGGGGCAGGCCAAATTTAGATCTTTTTGCCACAAACAAGAACAAAACAATGCCCATATTACACAAGCTGGCATCCCCAAAAAAGATCTTGGGGAAATGTCTTTTTGATGAGATGGTCAGGAATTTATGCCTATGCATTTCCCCCAATTATGTTGATCCCCAGGGCGCTCAGCAAGATGAAAACAGAAGAATGGCTTCTCCTCCTCATAGCACTGTAATGGCATAGACAGTTCTGGTCCACAGAACTTCTTCTGTACTCAGAACGACTACATGTTCAACTCGGATAGACGCCGGCCTTACTGACCATGAACCAGGGCCAAGTCAGACATCCAGGCCCATCATCTCTACTCTTATCGGCCTGGCTCCTGAGTTCAGTGAATTCTCCAAATTAAACATTCCACCAGAATGAAGAGAGATATTAGCAAAAGCCATGGCAGATACTACCAATAGAACCTATATGTTTAAATGGAAGTGCTTCTGCTTGTGGTGTGTTACTTCATGAATCCACCCTCTCACATCACCCCCGGAGCAGATAATGCCTTATTTGCTCCACCTAGCTAAATCCGGACTTTCTTATTTGTCAATAAGAGTACATTTGGCAGCAATTTCCAGGTTCAGCACTTCTAAGGATGCTCCTTCCTTATGGTCTTCCCGAATTGTGAAGTAATTCCTCAAAGGTCTCTTCAGAGCAAGCATTTCCTCTTGTTCGAAAACCTCCATGATTGTGGTACCTAAATATAGTATTAGGACAGCTTATGAAGCCACCATCTGAGTTAACATACCTTACTTGGAAAACATCACTTTTACTGGCTCTCACGTCAGCCAAGAGGGTAAGTGACATCCAGGCCTTTACCATCAAAGACTCTTTTCTTCCATTTACGGCAAACAGAGTTATACGTCGAACAAATCCAAGTACATACCGAAAGTTCCATCGGAGTTCCATGTAAATGAGCCAGTGGTCCAGCGAACATTCTTTCCAAATCTGCAAACAGCCACAAAAAAAGCTCTACATTCTCCAGATGTTAAGAGATGTCTGAAATTCTATCTACAAAGAACCCATGAGATCCGGAAAACAGACCAACTGTTAGCATATGGAGATATAAAGAAGGGTTTCTCTGTATCAAAACAGACCATCGCCAGATGGATTGGGTTGACTATACAGTTCTGTCATTCTCAAGCTGGGAAGCCCTTACAAAGCAAAGTTAAAGCCCATTCCACCAGAGTTGTAGCCACATCCATAGCTTTTTTTCCTGGAGTGCCTATACAGTATAGCTGCTGCCCAGCAATGTGGTCCAGTAGGCACACATTTACGAAGCATTATTGCCTGGATGAACCCTACAAAACGGATATAGCTGTTGGGCAAGCAGTGTTAAGAAATCTATTCCACTAAGGTGAGCCTCTATTTTTTCCCACCTTCCACTTAATATATGTGTTATAAGGACATGAGTGTTATTATTATTATTCATTGTTATTGTTATTATCATTATTACCATAATTAATAATAGTATTTTATTGCTATTATTATTATTATTAATATTATCATTAAAGTTATTATCATGCTGAACGTTACTGCTCGCTATTCTGATTCAAGCATTTGAATCTATGAAAGATCCAATATTGGAGAAGAAAATTGGTTGTTTACCTGTAACTATGGTTCTCCAGTATTCGTATCTTTCATAGGTTCACATGTGACCCACCCTCCAACCCTTAGTGGCTCCCCTCAAACATGCAACTACTTACTTCACACTTGTATTAGAAAATCTGAGGGAATCAGCCTCTGTTGGGAGTGTCCTAGAGGGTGCTGTCACCTGATTGGTTGTAGTTCAAGTTTGGTTCTTTTTTCAAAAGAACATAGATAGGCTATAACAGTGACTGTCCATTGCCATTAGGGCCTAAGGTAGTTCACCTACTGCTATATTAAAAGGTACAGTGGGACTCCCACCTCGACGACGGGGATGATTCAAGCATGTGAATCTATGAAAGATACCAATACTAGAGAACCTTACTTAAAGGTAAGTAATTAATTTTCTTCATTATCGGAATATTAATTTGAATCCCACTCCTGCATTAACTAAAAAAAATTAGAACAATACCTAAAAATGGAGTTGGATGGGCTTAAAGAATATTCACTTTTTAACTAACAAGACCCCTGTAGGCCGGTGATGTATATCCTTTCTAAAATTCATATAAATTTAGAGAATCCACCTGGACGACGTATCTTTTCAGCTTATGGGTCATTAGTTGAACCATTATCCCAATATGTGGATGTGTTCTTGAAATGTTTGTGGCAATAACACAGGCATACGTAAGGGACTCAATGGATATGATCAATAAAATCAAAGGAAGAGATTTTAATGAGGAGATCCATATTCTGGTGACGTTGATATAAAATCATCATATACAGACAACACATAGGAGGAGGCGATCACAGCGATCCACGAAGTCATGGAGTCTCGTCCACATCCTGTCCCCACTGAATTCTTTTTCTAAGGAAAATGGATTTATGGGACACACATAGACAATTCATAAAAGGGTGGTTTTGCTATATAGATGACATTTTTATGATCTGGGAGGGACTGTGTCCATCACAGATGCATTTCTCTGAATGGCTGAATAACTAGACTCAGAATTTAAGGTTTACAATGACCCTGTCCAAATCTGAAATACATTTTCTGGATCTATCAATCTGGGTGAATGAGAGTCAGCTAGCAGTGAGTCTGTATGCCAAACCCACAGATCGTAATACACTGCTACATTCCTCGAGTGGTCCTCCAAAGCACCTAAAAGAAAACCTGCCGTATTGGCAGTTCTTAAGAATTTGGAGGAATTGCACTTACAAATACGATTATACCCAATATGCAGAAATGTTATGTATCAAGCTCACAGAGAGAGGATATCCAAGAAAGCTAGTGAAAACCTCTATGAAACATGCATGGTATACCCCATGAGAAACCTTACTGTGTTCTAACTTTTAATCCAAAAGCTCAGAAAATAAAACTGATTATTCAGCAAAATTGGAAGGTAGTTGTAGGAAGTTGGCTCTGTATGTACTATCTCAAAATGAGAAACAGTGTGCACAAAGTCCAAGGGTTCCCCTTAGAGCAGTGGTCTTCAAACTTTTTAATGCCGCGCCCCCCCAGTTGAAAAAAAAAACCATTGGGCCCCCTCAGAATTTTTCACAATTATTTTAGAAAGATGGCAATGTTTAAATAGGTCTATACCTATTTAAACATTGCAGTTAAGTACTGTTACCTTTTAAAAACTGCAATAACATGCTTCTGCTTAAAACAAAGGCATGTTATCTGTTTAATATTTCTTTTGGCCAGAGTTTGGCGCCCCCCTGGGATCACTTGAGGCCCCCCAAGGGGGGCCCGCCCCCCAGTTTGAAGACCTCTGTCTTAGAGGTTGATAGTGGCAAAATTAGATAATTCTAATGCTATCTTTTGTGGTAGTGTGGTTGAGCAGTAGGCTTATCAGAGGGTAGTGTTAAGCATTTGTTGTACACACACAGGCAATATATGAGAACACACACTCAAGGACTAAACTCCAGGCCAATAGGTTTTTATACAGAAAAATATATTTTCTTAATTTATTTTAGAACCACAAGATTCAGGATTGAAGTAGGTACATAAATTGTAAGGTACTTGGCATAGGTAAATATGGAACTTTGAATTAAAACAGTAATGTACACAGTTATGGCAAAAATGGCAATAAGCTATTTTAAAAGTGGACAATGCAAAAATCAACAGTTCCTGCGGGAGGTAAGTAATGGTTAGTTTTTCAGGTAAGTAAAGCACTTACAAGTTCAGTCTCCGGGACATAGGCAGCCCACCGTTGGGGGTTCAAGTTAACCCCAAACACCCAGCACAAGCAATTAAGGGCCAGTCAGGTGCAGAGGTCAAAGTAGGGCCCAAATAACATAGGCGCCCATGGAGAACAGGTGTGCTCCGGTTCCATTCTGCTAGCAGGTAAGTACCTGCGTCCTCAGGGAGCAGACCAGGGGGGTTTTGTAGAGAACTGGGGGGGTCACAAACAGACCCACAAAATACACCCTCAGCGGCACAGGAGCGGCCGGGTGCAGTGTGTGAAGTAGGTGTCGGGTTTTAGGTAGAATTCAATTGAGAGACCAGGGGTCACTCTGGCGATGCAAGCAGAGCACAGGGGGGCTTCTCGGGTCAGCCACCGACTGGGCAAGGATGAGGGCCACCTGCTGGTCACTCCTGCAGCAGTAGTTGGTTTCTCTCAGGCCTGTGGGCTGCGGGTGCAGAGCTTCTTCCAGGCGTCTGGTTCCTTTGTTACCGGGCAGTCACAGTCAGGGGGAGCCTCTGGATTCTCTCTGCAGGCGTCACTGTTGGGGTGCAGGGATGTCGTCTCAGGGTGTCCATGTAGGAGGCCGGCCTGGATTATAGTGGGTACCTTGTGGTACTTAAACCTTGTACCAGGTCCAGTTAACCTGTAGTGTGGTTGGTTTTACATATCCTTTGCGCGTTAGCTTTAGGCCTTTGTGCACTTTGCCCTGGATGTATTTTATTAATTTGCTAGCAGCTTAGAGCCTCTGTGCACTTTGCTCTAAATGCTTTTTTTATTAGGCTTCGTACTGTTATTTTTCAAATAGCCAGTTCTACGGTGTTGTTTTTTATTCATATCACACTGTTTTGCCTACTTCAGCACTGGAGTTCTCCATAACATATTCACTCTGTGCTTCAGTCAAGGATACAGTCTGGTACATTGCCGATAGACGTGGTAGGAGTTTAGACTTGGCATTCCTGCGTAGGGACATTTTGTGATCACGCTGACATGTTAGTTATAAAATAACTTCCTTGTCCCAATACACGCAAGAGGGAGATTCCGACCAGGGAACCACAACTACTGTAGATGCTGAATGCCTCGTTGCAGATGCTGAACCAAGATCACAGGCCTTTGCTCAGGTATGAGGGCTGATGTCTCCCCAGTGATACAGACAATCAAGCTAAACGCTTAACATGCTGTGCTCGAAATAGAACAAGCAGAGGGAGAGTAGAAACTATTATACACAATGATCGCTTTGTTCTTATGTTTTACTCTCCTGGTAACTATTTCAATCCTACTGTGTTGTATGGTTCTGGTTATTGCGGCTCATGCCTTATTATCTAAAATACAGTTGTTTTATTAAATCATTATATAAAACGTATACTGTCTTTGTCATTTGTATATGAGATCATATTGTAAATGAGAGAGTTGGTTTGGATCTGAGTGACCACGACTTCCCTGAGAAGTTGCAAAGATGTCATGCGCTCGGCTGCCCAATCATCTCTTCCCCGTGGGAGAAATGAGGCACTGCTAGTTAGCCGGAGCAAAAACCGGATTTAGGGTGACAGAGTTCCTTATACGTGGGTCAGACTCAGTCCCCCACACCGTTATTGATCCTGCTGCCTAGAAATCCAGTAGTCTCATTTAGGATAATGAGAGCCCACGCGACATGGCGCCCAACGTTTGGTCTGGCTCTAATATTTGGGTCCGACTGACTCTCTCGATCTCATATATATTTTGACTCCTCGGTTCCGTTAGCGGAGACGTCCGTGGGGCTGAGGGTTTCCGCCACCACGGTATAGGTACATCCTGTTACTTAGTGGTTGGTTGTTCAAGCTTGAACTTTGAAAGGAAAAACCCCGATATTGGTGTGCCTTCTCTGACCTAGATCTATTTTTTACAAATGGCGAATCCTAATGTAGTGAATATAGCTATCAATATGCATCACCCGCTCACAGGACACCTGATAGCACATGGACTGACGGTCCAAGGGGGTCCAGTCACTTTTGTGGTGGACGCCCATGCAGCCTATAGAACAGAACTTTTTTATTCTTGGGTCATATTTCCAGCAGTTGATGGGGGTACAAATACTTTTCACGAATACACTGTTGCGAATGTCCCTGGACAGTACAGGGCTTATGCATACTTAGAGATACCTCTCTCTTATCAAGAACACCATAATTGGCTTGATGGCGCCCTCCCACATACAGTAGCACAAGTAAGGTTAGGTCCGTTGAGTAATGATGGTCCGACCTGGCCTTTATTGGCTACTTATACACCATATCCTGCGGTTGCTAATTTGGCAGTGGCTGATGTGCGTCGTTTATATAAAGACTTAGCAACTACATACAGAAGATTGGTTCAGTTTGTAATGCAAGCATTGAATACTAATGCAGCGCGTGCTGCTCCGGCGCACCCACAAGCAGTGGTTCCGGGTATTAATCCGTCCACTGTACACTCAGTTATGGGTAAAGTACCGGCTAAACGTGAGGAGACTCCATTTTGGCTGGTGCAAAAGATTAATACGCTGGAAGTAGTATTTCCCCATACGGGACCTCAGGATAAACATAGAATATTGACGATGTGTTTGCCGTATGGGATGGTTCCTCCGGTGGACCTTTGTAATACCTGGGGCACGGTGTTTGCCGCGCTCTACACACACGGCACACGGTACACCGACATTGGCTAATTTACCGGAAGTGCCTAAACAAATTCAAGATGAATATGGAGCTGCCCCTGCCTTAGATTTGGGCATGCAGTTAATGGGCAATTTTGCCGCGGTTTCTTCTATTATTTTGAGTAATCTCAAGGGAGAGGCTGTAGCACTAGCTATGCGAATGCATCTTCGGGACGTTCCGCAGATTAATCAGGAGTGGGAACTTCCGAGAATAATAGCAGAAACCTATTCTAGTATCGGTCGCGATAGCCTAGGGGCTAGACCGCAAAAACCCCAATTGCAGGGTAAAAATAATAAAGATAATGCTAAACAACAGCAACCTGAGGGTACCAAAAAGCGCTGGGAAAAGAAACAGCAAACACCTAAAAAGGATGAGGGGCAGTCTCCGCAACCAGAGACCCCGCAGAATAGGTATAATCTCAGGAATAGGGATAATTTGAAGACGCCTGATAGATATCAATATACTGATACACGCCAAACTCGTTCCTTTCAGGCCTCCTCAGAGAAGAGAAGTGAGAGAGGTGGGCGGTCAGAGCGGAGGAAGGAGTACATGAAACCAAGACAGGATTCACAACGCTCAGCGGAGGTTTCTGTTAAACAAGAAGAGAAACCGCTGCAACAAAAACAGCAGTTTAAGAAGAAGAAAGTGGCAGCAGTCTCTGTTAGACATGCCGCTCAAGAAGAGAGTTCTCTTGACGAACAAGACATGGGCGTTAGCACTGTTAGACAGCGCAGCAGAGGTCACAATAGTTTGCCGGAGTGTTCTAGAGCATCTGGAGGTGAAAGCAACTGATGACTTCATACAAGTCGAAACGGCAGATATGCGAGTTTCTGATCCTGATAGAGTATATCAAGTGACTCTGCAATTAGAAGGGGACATTGACCGCATTGTACACGCCATCTTTTGGGACCATGTGGTAAAATCATATGATGTTCTACTGGCCGAACAGGATTGGCCACCTGACTTTGTTCGCGACTGTCCGGTTGGGGAGGAAGTTATTGCACCTTCCTTCTCACCACTTGTTCCGAAAGAACTAGCGGAGTCCTATAGTAAAAAATGGGCTCTAGCACAGGCTCCCGCCCTATATAGAAATAACGTGGGGTGGGATAGACAATCACCTTATCATGTCATTCCAATAAAGGGCGAACCTCAGCCACAACCGCAGTATCCTATCAAATTTGAGGCAAGGGCATCGGTTAGGAAAATTCTTACACAATTAGAGTACCAGGGTGTAATTGAGCCCTGTGTCTCGCCGATGAATAATCCCTTATTTCCAGTTGCTAAACCGGACCATTCATATAGGATAGTGGTGGATTACAGACATTTAAATGGTCATACACGCACATATGCAATACAGAATTCACATAGCGCAGCGCTTATGAATAATATAGCGCGTAAGAAATACAAAACAACGTTAGATATCTCGAATTGATTTTTCTGCCAAAATATAGCGCCCGAAAGTCGGAACTATACCAGTTTCAGTGCGTTTGGCTCTCAGCAAAAGTTTTGTCGTTTGCCTCAGGGGTATAAGAATAGCCCAAGACTGTTTTCGGCTCGTGTGACTGAAATGCTGCACGAGTTGGACCCTGAAGCGTTATCATATGTTGATGACATATATCTGACAGACGATGAGATTCTACAGCATCTAAGGCGTGTATCGCGCATTGTTGTGGGGTTTGCTGATATTGGCTATAAGTTTAATTTTAAGAAATCGAAGATTGCCTTCCTCAGCGTCATTTTCCTGGGATATGAGTTGTCGAGTGATGGCAAGAGCTTAGCGCCACATTTTTTGGAGAAATGTGCTTTATTGCAGCCTCCTAATACGGTTAGGAAGCTCCAGTCATTGTTGGGGTTTCTGAATTTTGGCAGAACTTACATTCCTGAATATGCTACACGTATAAAACCATTATACGAGTTGATTCGTCCGAATTTTTCGAGTAGATTTTGGACGATTGAGCATACACATATCCTACGAGATTTTCAAACAGATCTCTTAGCAGTTAAACATTTACACACACGGGACAATAGGACCCATTTAGTCATCAGGGTGATACCTGGGGCTGTTGGGTTTACATATGTCACCTTTAATGAGGGTGAGACAGTCCCGATTGCATACAAGTCCCACTTGTATTCTGCTGCAGAACAACGATTTGCACAGACTGAAAAAATACTCACTGCAGTACAGATGGCTGTGATTAAAGAAAGACCGCTAGCCCAGGGACAACGTATCGTTGTTGTTTCTCCGATTCCGGCCTTAGAGGCTGTTACAAAAGCGAGTGTTCCTAATTCGAAAGCTTTACACCCGCGATGGATTCAATGGGCTGCGTCTTTGACTGCCACTGATGTAGATTACATATTTGACCCTAAACTGCAGACTCAAGAATTTCTTCAATATGAAATAGAGTACCCAGTCCCTGCTGGTACATTGCCTATTGACCAGTACCAGGTGGTCATGTGTACTGATGGCTCTGCGCAACCAGCAGTTGGGACTAAACAGCAGTATTCTGCTGCATGTGCGGTGGTGAGTGGCGCGATGGAGGGGGAAGTGTTCTGCCCCCGACATACTTATACTAAAACCTTGGGAGATTGCACGGCACAGCTGGCTGAGCTCAAAGCTCTATTGTTGGTATTGGAGCACACGGATCCGGCGATTTTGACCTTGTTGGTCTGTGACTCCTACTACTGTGTACAGTCTTTCAATGAATATCTACACTATTGGAAGATAAATGGGTTCAGGGATTCTAAAGGCAACACCATTAAACACAAATTGTTGTGGGGTAAGGTTGCGGATCTGAAGGAGACGCTTCCTAAGGTCCATGTTGTACATACACTTGGACACCAGCGCGTTGGAATACACGTTGCTGGGAATACTTTGGCTGATGAAGCAGCGAAATCAGCAGTGGCTGTCGCCACTGTGGCTGCAGTGACTCGTTCGAGTTCTAAACCAGACACGGAGATTTCGGCTGCCATAAAAGCTACGGCTGATGGCACGCCATTTCCTAAAGGATTTCCTTCTAAATATAGTTACTGCTTGAGTAGTGCGCTGAATGCTGTTGTTAATATTCCAGGCATTGGTGTACGTGAACTACCCAATAAAATTGAGAGACCTCGATTAATTTCTGCAGCACATGAGGGGGTGGCGTCTGCACATGCTGGTGTGGCTGCCACGATTTCACTTTTACAGGCTCGTTACTGGTGGCCTGGTCTCTATAAAGAGACTAAGCAATATGTCCTTTGTTGTGACATTTGTCAACAGATTAAAGCTTCGTCGGCTAGACGCCCGCAGCAGACGCCCGCAGCAGACGCCCCTTCTGATTTCAAATAAACCTTTACAGTGTGTGTACTTGCATCATTGTGGTCCACTGACACCAGATAGTGCATACAAATATATTTTGGTTGCTGTAGATTCGTGCTCCAGATTTGTGTGGGTCTGGCCACAACACTCGGCTGACCCTCGGACTGTTATTAAAGATTTGCGCATCTTTGTCGATACATTTGCAGTTGCGGCTTTTCATTCGGACCAGGGCCCTGCTTTTGCCTCTAAGGCATTCAGGGTCCAACTCCAATTCTTGTCTCCATTTCATCCCGAGGGAAATTCTGTTGTGGAGCGATTAAATCGTGATTTAAAGCAATCCTTAACGGCCAGGGTTATAGGTACGGGTTGTAGTTGGCTAGCCCACCTGTATGGAGTACAGAGAGCACTTAATAACTTGCCTAGACGGTCACTGGGGGGTCGTACTTCATATGAGTGCCTGTTTGGAACACAAATGTATTTCCTGATCTAGATGGTCCTGGTGTGGAGGAGGCAGATACGCCCTTTGACATAAATGATCGTGTCACTGTTTTGCAGGATTTACAACAATTCCGTGAAGATAACTCTTCTGCAAGTGCTGCCTCCTCAGGAATTAAGGATGAGCCAGTAACACCTACTGGTTGGATACCCAGGATTGGGGATCTAGTGCGTGAAAAGGTCGCAGTGAAGAAAGAATTTGGTCCTTCTTATCGAGCACCTGTCCCTGTGTTAGGGGTAAGCGGCACGAGAACTGTAATTTTACCGCCGCTGCAAGGGGCCAAAGGAAATCGCTTTGTTTCCATTGAAATGTCAAGTTACAACATGTGGCCAATTCTGCACAGCAGACCAAAAGGGGCACCCAGTAGTTCCGGTATCCCTCGCAATACTGGGGAAGAAGTCCCGCTGCAGGTGATTTACACCGACGCTGTTTCCTCTCCGAGCTTGGGGAGGGTGGAAGATGATCTTGCGATTGTTCCACAGACGACGATTAATATGGAATCTTTTGATCAAATTGCTGTACGTTCTACTGATTTTTCTGAACGTGTGGTTTATAGCGTGCCTAGGCGAGAGCCTCCATCTGCTTCTTTGTTCACAGTTGCACCTTTTGCAAGAACTGCCTCTGGCTGCTTCAACGACACTGATGATGCAGTGTCCAGCTCCTCGTCCTCGATGTCTACAGTCCGCGGTCCATGTAAGCTGCTGTGTTGGCTTAAACGCACATATTTTGTTTTTCCTTGGAGCTATTTGTGGCTTTTTATGGCTGTAATGACTCTTTTTTTATGGTTGGGATTTGTGGTTACTTTTTTTTCTAGTGATACATGGTCATTTTCTTCCTGATCGATCTGACATTGAGCACGTGGAGACTGTGTTAAAACCATATTTTTCGTCTCATATGGTTCGGAGAGACTTGTCCAATGTAAACATTTCTGCAATACCGATTCCGGATGGGATTGTGTGGGATAAAGTAATGTTTGATATATATGGTCCCACTGAATTGATTCAAATACCGTATGTCCTCAAGTTATCAATGAATGATATTGTTATACCAAGCATTGTTTCTGATGATTGGGATGTGAAGACAGTAGATTCTATGCTAACAGATTTGCAATATTATACTGTCTATGACGATGAAGATGCGTACCAGTTTAGAGATAATCATGGTGACATGTTTTGCTACAACTATTATGGACACCACTTTATTCATAAAGCTAGTAGCCCTAAGTCCATTTTTAATTATGTGCAATGGGAACATTGTTCGACTCCTCCACAAGGGAGTTCGAAAACTTATTATGATAAATTTGCATATTTTTCTGGGCATAATCAACGAAATGCTAAGTCTTACTATTTCAAAGTTACTCCGTATTCTAATAAGCAAATGTTATTGACCGATAATAAATTACTGTATTCCAATTTGTTTGTATCTAAACTTTCGGTCGAGGGATATGAATACTGGTTTAAGACTGTTGACTTGAAAAGTGTTTGGGGTACGAAAAATTGGCAGATGCAAGGCAGGGACACATTATTTAGGGCGTGTATTATCCCTGTGCAAATGATTTTCCTCAATGACACAGTACAACAGACTAGCTGTTTGGGCTTGGCGACAATTAGAGAGTTGAATTTGCCTAGTATACCTGTTCCTTCCAAATTAAACAACTGGCAACACTATGTGAATGCTACTTTTAGTGAATTTACACATTGGGTCCAGAATGGTACGCTTAACACTTCATCGTTACATCCAGGCGGGTGGTTATTATGGCCTGTAGACACTAATGAGTGTCATCAACGTTTTGTCACCTCTTCAGGGGGGTTCAGGACTAGTAGGGCAGACCCTCGTTACGTTTCACCAGAGCATGCTGATATTATAACTACATACAGCGTGGGGAAGCTTTGTCAGCAATGGTTGAAGTCACCCACGCTGGATGCAGTTAAGTCACATCTCACGTTACTGTCTAATGATACTGATTTACAATATTTTTTGTCAGGTCCCAAGGTACCACGGAAGAAAAGGTTCATATACGAAGTTTATAATGAGATTTGGAAGCTTTCACAACAGGAGGCTGCAGCCCGGTTGAGGCAGATTGATCAGGAAAACCTGATGCAGACTTTGGGGGTCATTCTGACCTCGGCGGTAAAAGTCCCTAACCGCCGGCCAGAAGTCCGCCATTCTACCGCCGCGGCCGCGGTAAACCGCCACGGTCATTCTGACCACCAACTGTTAAACCGCCAAAAACCCGACATCCACGGAAGGCCGCCTCATCAGCGGGCAGCGATAAACTGGAGATAACCAAACCTCCACCGCCACGCCAACACAAACACGCCCATGCCATTCTGACCCACGAATCCTCGGGGCGGTCTTTCAACCGCGGTATTCCATTGGCGGTACACACCGCCGCGGTCAAAATACACACACCCATACAAAACACAGCCACATTGGACAATTTGAAATACACACACCTGATACACATACAAACAACACTCCCACACATCCAAGCAACTATAAAACACACACCCACATCACCCACAAACCCCTACAACCAAAAATATCTGAGAGAAGGCGCAATACACTGAGAGAGAGCACAGGGAACGCAAAGCACAACACACACAGGAACACAACATCATCACCCACACCACATTTACGCACACATCACCACACATCACCACGCACATCACCACAAACACCACCCCACACCTCATCCACACCACCCCATGGCACCCCAAAGACACCCCAGGTTCTCGGACCAAGAACTCAGGGTCATGGTGGAGGAAATAATCAGGGTAGAGCCCCAGCTCTTCGGCACACAGGTGCAGCACACCACTATTGCAAGGAAGGCTGAGCTATGGCAAAGGATCGTAGACAGGGTCAACGCTGTGGGACAGCATCCCAGAAATCGGGACGACATCCGAAAGCGATGGAACGACCTACGGGGGAAGGTGCGCTCGATGGTGTCAAGGCACAACATCGCTGTGCAGAAGACTGGCGGCGGACCCCCACCCATTCCACCCCAATTTACAGAATGGGAGCAAGAGGTAGTCGACATCCTGCATCCTCACGGCCTCGCTGGAGTACACGGAGGAATGGACTCTGGTAAGTCGATTCTCAACTACTTCCCCACCCCCCCAATCACCAGCATGCCAACCCACAACCCCACCCTCACCCCCAATCTCAAACCCCCCAGCACACATCCTCCCTGCCAGTGTCCCACCAGCACAACCCACCCTAAACAACACCAACCCCTGAATGCCAACACAAACCATAGACAGCCATCACCAATGCATGACCACTGCACAGACCCATTCCCTCCCTTCCCCCCCCCCAACCACCCTCACAACACCTCCCACAAGGGAATGTCAGCACTGGGGGACAAGGGCACTGACAATATGCACGCCATGGCACACACAAAGACAATAACCACACTATTTTACCCCTGCAGGGCCCTACCGCCATGGGGACCATAGTCCAGGCCCTCAACCGGATAGAAAACACATTGCAGGACCATGTGGCACCATAAAGGGCCCCCGTCACTAGCCAGGACCAGGAACAGCCTACCACCTCCGCCGGCGCTAGTGGACAGGAGGCCCCACCACAACGTCAGGCCACCAGAACCCCACCTCCTGCTGAAGAACAACCACCCCGCAAGCGGAACCTGAGATCTCACAGGAAGACAGAGTAGGATGCCAAGACCCCCGCCAGCATAAGATACCCCCTGATGTCATCCCACTGTCCCACATTGTCACCCTCTCCAATCTTGAACTGCCCCTGCTCCATCCTTCCACAGGCATATGGACAATGCACCTGTGAAACTGAGAACTGGACTCTGCCATGGACATTACTCCACCCCCACCCATCACCGTTTTAATATCATGTACCAATTTCTAGCACTAAAAATAAAACACTCATTGCACTGAAATAATTCAGGAGTCAGCCTGTATTATTTACAAATGTATTACACATTAATGTTCAATAATGGTCAGTCAATTTATGAAGACAACATACCGATGTCAATAACCATTAGTCCATGGGCTAACCAAGCAGAAGTCACGCAGTGGGTCATACAGCACTGAAAAGGGAAGGGAAAATCAAAAATCAATAATAAAGAACTGGGGGGAAATACACAAAGTAGAGATGCAGGAGCCTTTAAGTAAATGTTAAATGGCGTGGTTGATTCTTACCTATGTGCTACTGAAAATACTGTTGGATGACTGTGTCCCTGTTGTCTGTGTCGTCCCCGTCGTCTTCCTCCTCTTCACTCTCCACAGGCTCCACAGCTGCTACAACACCACCATCTGGACCATCCTCCTGCAGGAAAGGCACCTGGTGTCGCAATGCAAGATTGTGCAGCATACAGCAGGCCACGATGATCTGGCACACCTTCTTCGGGGAGTACATCAGGGATCCACCTGTCATATGCAGGCACCTAAACCTGGCCTTCAGGAGCCCAAAGGTTCTTTCAATGATCCTCCTAGTTCGCCCATGGGCCTCATTGTACCGTTCCTCAGCCCTGGTCCGGGGATTCCTCACTGGGGTCAATAGCCAAGGCAGGTTGGGGTAACCAGAGTCACCTAATAGCCACACACGTTGTCTCTGTAGCTGTTCCATCACATAGGGGATGCTGCTATTACGCATAACATACGCGTCATGCACTGACCCTGGGAACTTGGCATTTACATGGGAGATGTACTGGTCAGCCAAACAGACCACCTGCACATTCATAGAATGGTAATTTTTCCTGTTTCTGTACACCTGCTCATCGTCTTTTGGGGGTACTAAAGCCACATGGGTCCCATCAATGGCACCAATGATGTTGGGGATATGTCCAAGGGCATAGAAATCACCCTTCACAGTGGCCAAATCAGCCTCCTCAGGGAATACAATGTAGCTATGCATGTGTTTCATCAGGGCAGACAACACTCTGGACAAAATCTTGGAAAACATAGGCTGAGACATTCCAGATGACATGGCCACTGTTGTCTGGAATGAGCCACTTGCCAAAAAATGGAGGACTGACTGAACCTGCACTAGAGGGGGAATTCCTGTGGGTTGGCGGATGGGGGACATCAGGGCTGGCTCCAGCTGGGCACACAGTTCATGTATAGTGGCTCGGTCAAGTCGGTATCGTAGTATAATATGGCGTTCTTCCATTGTTGACAGGTCCACCAGCGGTCTGTACACGCGAGGATTCATCCTTCTCCTCGCAAGTCCCAGCGGACGGTGCCTAGGAAGGACAACATGGAGCACAGAGTCAGGCAAACCACAGGTTCGTTCACACAGCTTGCACAGTAAAAGAATCGCAATGCATTGAAATGCGTGTATGTGTGGCAATGCAAGGCCTAGGCCCGTGTGACGCAGTTTAAATTAAGCCATGTGGGCCCTTGAAATGGCGGCTGCCTGATCTGTGAAGTGGGACAAGGGGATGTGAGGTCAATGCGCTGGCGTGGCACACCGTGGCGGTAGGCGGTCGAAGACCGCTGTACGAAGGCGCATTGGTTAACATTGAAGCCTATGGGTTTCAGGAGCCAATGACGAGGTGCGCCGGCGGTCGCGGTACGCACCGCCGCGGTACGCATCGCCGCGGGCGTGACCGCCATTTTCTACATGATTAATCACTCGAGACCTGATCATCCACAGGAGAGGACCTATACTGCAAGTGCTGCTGTGACCTCGGTCTGGAAGTGACAATGGCTGCTGCGACTGGGGAAAGGGCCCCTGCCTTCACGTCTGAAGAGTTGGAGAAACTTGTTGATGGGGTCCTCCCCCAGTATGCGCTACTCTACGGTCCTCCAGACCAACAGGTAAGTACACTGGGTGCACATTGAATGGGCTATGCCTGTGTGGAGTGGGGTGGATGTAAGTTGTTGGGGTGGGGGGCGAATGAGGAGTGCAACGCACGACAGATGAGAGCATGTGCCATATGGCAAAGTTGGGGAGGGGGGGCATTCACATCTAACATGCAGAAAATTGATGAATTTTTCTTTCCCACCCTGTACATGTCAACTAGGTCAGCGCCCATCAGAAAGTGGACATTTGGCGTGCCATCGCCAAGGAAGTCCGGGCCCTGGGGGTCCACCTCAGACGGGGCACCCACTGCCGCAAGAGGTGGGAGGACATCCGCCGCGGAACCAGGAAGACCGCCGAGTCACTGCTGGGGATGACCTCCCAACCTAGGAGGGGTGCCAGTTGTACCCTGACCCCCCTGATGTCCCGGATCCTGGCGGTGGCCTACCCTGATTTGGATGGGCGCTTGAGGACATCACAGCAGACACAAGGGGGTGAGTATCAGCACATTCTGCTATCTTTACGCGCAGTGGAGGCGTCTGGGTGGGGGAGGAGGGCTGTGGGTGACATTAGGCCAGGGCGCTTTCTGTAGTGTAGTCCCCTCCTTTAGGCATGGCCCTGTGCCCCCGCCCCCAACCTCTGTAGGGTGCCAAGTACAGCTATCCATGGTCCTGCATCACACATGTGCGCGTTTGTTGTCCCTAGACCTGTTGTCCTAGTCAGAAGTACTGAGTAGTGTACCCCGATTGCGCGGCTTAGTGCATGAGGCTCCTGTGTCTGTCCTCTCCGCCAACGGTGTTGACAATGCATGCACTCAACCTGTTTTTATTTCTCCCCCCACCCTTTTTCTTCATCTTCTTGTGCATGTGTGCATTAGCATCATCAGGCGGAGGAGAATTGGCATCGGAGCACGAGGGAGCTGCAAGTCACAAGGCCCCGGTGGGCCCTGGAACAGACACCGAGGGCACCAGTGATCTGGAGGGCGAGGGGAGCACCACAACAGGGACCGGTGGTGACACCAGCGACACCGACACGTCCTCGGATGGGAGCTCCCTAGCGGTGGCGGCAACATCCAGGCCCCCCGCCTCTACAGGTACAGCCGCCACCCAGCGCACCAGCACCGCCCTCCCAGCAGCCCCTCAGCCTTCGCTCCGTGCCCGCTCGCCCAGGAAGGCGGGCATCTCCTTCGCCCCAGGCACCTCAGCCCCTGCGCCTGTCACCCCTGCTGCCCTCAGTGAGGAGGTCATTGACCTCCTGCAGACCATCATTGTTGGGCAGACTACCCTTTTGAATGCCATCCAGGGGGTGGAAAGGGAGGTGCATCGGAGCAATGCCTACCTGGAGGGCATTCATTCGGGTCAGGCTGCCCATCAACGATCGTTCAATGCTCTGGCCTCAGCACTGACGGCAGCCATTATCCCTGTTTCCAGCCTCCCTCTTCTAACTGCCTCCAGCCTGTCTCTGTCTCCTGTTCCTCAGCCTATCCCATCCACACCATCAGACCAGCCTGCACACACCTCAACACCCAAGGGCAGCTCATCCAGACACAAGCACCACAGATCCCACAAACACTCACCCAAGCAACACCCAGATGCAGACATTCCAACAGTCACTACCACCTCTGTGTCCCCCTCCTCCTCGTCTCCATCCTCCATCCCTGTGACGTCTACACTCACACCTGCATGCACACCACCATCAGCCAGTGCTTCCATCACCACCACACCCTCCAGTACAGTCCGCACACGTGCAGTCACCACCCCCACTACCATTTACACGTCCCCTGTGTCCTCTCCCACTGTGTCTGTCACCCCCTCTTCCAAGACACACAAACGCAGGCAGCCACCCACCCAACAGCCATCCACCTCACGACAGCCTACGTCACAATCACCTGCACCCAAAGACAGCACACCTGACTCTCCTACAACCACATCCTCTTCCTCCACTCCCATCACCACTACTCCTACCCTTTACCTTGGTCCTAAAAAAGTTTACCTCTCTAATCTTAACCTCTTTCCCTCCCCTGACCCACCCCCTCCAACTGCTAAGAGTCCCAAGAGCACCTCAGCCACCACCAGCCCAGCTTCGAGTGTCACTGTGGTGCATGGGTTCTGGAGTCCACCCTTTGGCAGCAGTGACACTTCTATCAGCAGCAAGGACACATCCAGCCCCCCCCCAGGCAAGAGGACCCGGAAACTAAAGGGCCGCCGTGAGAGGACTGACACGGCTGCCCCCAAGGAGCAAAGTTCGGCCACTTCACCTGCCACAACATCCAGGGGAGGCAAGGGCCCGAGAGCACCATCTAAGGAGCGAAAGGGCAGCAGGGCGGAGAAGTCAGCCAGCAGGAGCGCGGAGCAGGTGGGCCCCACAAGCCCCATCCCGGGTGTTAGGCAGGACACCAAAGGGCCAAGGACTCCATCACCGAAGGGTCCAGCAACAGCACGGTCGGAGGGTGACTGAGCAGGGAGTCCAGGCCAGGTCTGGCTCCCTTGACTTACTGGACGAGCACCGCTGAACAGGGCCCCGCCGTGAAGACAGGCACCGCTGAACAGGGCCCCGCCGTGAAGACAGGCACCGCTGAACAGGGCCCCGCCGTGCAGAAGAGCACCACTGAACAGGGCCCGCCGTGCAGAAGAGCACCGCTGAACAGGGCCCCGCCGTGAAGACAGGCACCGCTGAACAGGGCCCCGCCGTTAAGACAGGCACCGCTGAACAGGGCCCCGCCGTGAAGACAGGCACCGCTGAACAGGGCCCCGCCGTGCAGAAGAGCACCGCTGAACAGGGCCCCGCCGGGCAGAAGAGCACCGCTCTGCTGGGCCCCGCCGTCTCAAGCACCGCTCTGCTGGGCCCTTCATCTCAAGCACCGCTCCGCTGGGCCCTTCCTGCAAGCACCGCTCCGCTGGGCCCTTCCTGCAAGCACCGCTCCGCTGGGCCCCGCCGTCTCAAGCACCGCTCCGCTGGGCCCTTCATCTCAAGCACCGCTCCGCTGGGCTCTTCATCTCAAGCACCGCTCCGCTGGGCCCTTCCTGCAAGCACCGCTCCGCTGGGCTCCGCCGTCTCAAGCACCGCTCCGCTGGGCCCTTCGTCTCAAGCACCGCTCCGCTGGGCCCTTCCTGCAAGCACTGATCGCGGTTCACTGTGCCCACCATGCCTCCTCCTTGACCAGTGGAGACTGTAATCCACCTGATGGACTGTGTCTTTGCACGCCCTAGGATGGCACAGTGGGCAACCCACCCACTGTAAAGACTTGAGAGACTGTGGCTTTGCACTCCCCAGGATGGCACAGTGGGCAGGCCACCCACTGTAAAGACTTGAAAGACTGTGGCTTTGCACTCCCCAGGATGGCACAGTGGGCAGGCCACCCACTGTAAAGACTTGAAAGACTGTGGCTTTGCACTCCCCAGGATGGCACAGTAGGCATGGTGGCCCCTTCGTGGATCTGGCGTTGTGGACTCATGTGGCTGTGGTGCCTCCCCCCCTTCCCTTCCCCCTGAGGTGCCTGTAGTTTTGTCATCAGATGCCCCTGCAGTGTTCTCTCCAAAGGACTCAGGTCTCCTGTGTGGGCTTTGCCCTTGTGTTGCTACACTTTGGCCCACGGACAATTCGAATTTCGTAAGATGTGCAGGACTAATTGCCTCGGTTTTCCATTGCAATGTATATAAAAAAATAATAATATTATTATTCTTGCTAGTTGACCAATACTTATCAGAGGCTATTTTGTACATAAATTTATATTCCCAATTTTATTTTGTCATTGCATTTTTCACGGGGGTTTGGGTGGTGTCACTGTGACTTGTTGCTCTGCATTGGTGTGTACATATTTGGGGGTGTGGGGGTCGCATATGTGTGTTTCCGTAACCTTTCGTCCTCCCCCTCACGTGTGTCGTAGGTGCAGTACTCACCGTTGTCATCTGCGCCGGCGTTCATACTCGTGGTAGATGAGCAGGTAGACGAGAGCAGGTAGGATGTTTAATTCTGGTTCCATGCTGTCCTCCGTCCTCGTGGAGTGTGTAGAGGTGAGCGTTTTCCCGTTCGTAGTCTGTTTCTGCCGTGTTTTTATCGGCGGGGCTCCCGCCCCGGAAAAGGTGGCGGATTGGTGAGTTATGATAGTGTGGGCGGTACATTGTCTGCCGCCTGCCTGTTGGCGGTGACCGCCGCGCTGTTTGTTTGTACCGCCGTGGCGGTCGGAGTGTTAAGGTGGCGGTCTCTGTTGGCGGTTCCCGCCAGGGTCAGAATTCCATTTTTTGGACCGCCAGCCTGTTGGCGGGTAGGCCGCCGCTTTATCACCGACCGCCAGGGTTAGAATCACCCCCTTTGTCTGTTGTTGATAATGGCATGCATACCCTTTCTGACCGTGTTTACACGATTGACAGCATTGTTTCCTCTGCTATTGACATTATTAAATCGGACATGTCTTCTTTATATCATGGGCAGAGTCAGACGTGGTCCGTCATGCATCTGGGTTGGACTCTTCAGACCTTGAAGGCAGGTCGCGTTCCATGGCAGCACATTCGCGCCAGAGAGATCTTTGTTTCCTTTAATTTGACTCGTCAACAACACCTGATGGCTAAAAAGGAAGCGACGTATGTTATGTTGAATATTGAGAAATTGGAGAAGCTGCCTTTCACAGTGGCTGAGATTCCATCAGCTGAGTGGTTGATTCATGGGGTTATTAATCTGCCTATCTCCACTCTACAATTTACTTCTTGTTTGAAGCACATTCCGGTGGGTAGATATGAACTATTGGGAGACAGTTACATACACGAGGTGTGGGAGCTTCCCTTTCAATACAGATGTGTTAATGGTTTGAGGGAGGTTTTTCTTAGCGGTAGCGAATGCGAAGCTTCTGTCAGCCATTCCATGGTTTGTAAACAGCTGTCCTTGCACGGAGCGTGTAACGCTTCGATTGCTAACTTAGCTTGTTATCTGAAGGGAGTTCCAGTCCCGGTTATTAAAAACACTTTCCAGGTGCTTTCTAACGGCAGTTACATTGTTCTTAAGAGCGAACGCTGCTGTGGCATGCGTGCCGGAATAGTTTACGTTGTCGTTGTCAGCAGGGCTGTTACATGCTGCGGAAATGTGTTGTTTCCCCCCACTCAAATTAGGGAGGTAGCGGACATCTGGCCTCATATTGCTACTTCCAAGGTTAATTTCAACAAGTTGAGTCGGCTAAAAGCTTTATTGTTTCAAAAGCATGTGGCCCTTACATCTGCTAGCGAGACCTACGCACTTCAGGTGGCAAGGTCATCGGCGGAGATACAGTCCCTTTTGAATACTAACTTTCCAAGTCACTTCGGTGAACTTGTGGGATGTATATTTAATGCATCCAGCACTGCTGGTATTGCACATTTTTTCAAAGCCGTTGGTGTTGGTTTTGCTCACACCTTCTCTTCCATATTCGGTTTGATACCTTCGGCTATACATTCTATTTTCGGAAGCATTTTTGGGGGTTTCCCAATTACTTTGGCTTTATTGGCTGGAGTCTTGCTGTTGTTGCTATTTTTTCGCAATGGCTGTCCCGCCACGACGAGATCCTATATTGCTGCTCCCATCAGCGCAGCTTTGTCGTGATCGCATGATGCAGCATTTTGGAGCAACACTCCTGGGCCATTTGGAGTGTGACTGGTCTCTGTCATTCAGACCGGTTTTGGATTGTGTGCAACCCGTGTTTCGGTGCCTTTGGTGCTCGTTTGAACATGCACTGGCTCTCTGTCTCTCACTGCGGCGCCTTCCAGTGGTCGATCCTGATCTGTTGATGTTCCCGATTAGGGCTCATTCCCAGACTTATGCACTGCGGTTGCGTTTGCTTCGTGAGGCAGTTTATGAGATTCCCTTCCTGGAGGAAGATGGTTTTGTCTCGTTCATAGGCCTTGCACGGGGTGCCGCCCTGAATGGTTTTGGGGCTTTGGAGCACACCTGCTCCATGGTACTTTGTGGCGTGGATCTTCCGATATTGACATACATCGAAGTGGAGGAGCTCCTACTTTCAATTGCTTCTGTTTAAAAATTTGATTTTTTCCTCTCCTGCAAAATTGACATTATATTGAATTTGGCTTTCTTGTCACATGTTTTCCAAATATATGACTTTGTTGTCTTCTGACCTTGTCGAAATATGTATATACTTTTAGGTATTGGTTATATCTGGGGCATATTTTTATATTATTGGAACCACTTGCTACCGACAAGGGGAGGGTGTAGTGTGGTTGGTTTTACATATCCTTTGCGCGTTAGCTTTAGGCTTTAGGCCTTTGTGCACTTTGCCCTGGATGTATTTTATTAATTTGCTAGCAGCTTAGAGCCTCTGTGCACTTTTCTCTAAATGCTTTTTTTATTAGGCTTCGTACTGTTATTTTTCAAATAGCCATTTCTACGGTGTTGTTTTTTATTCATATCACACTGTTTTGCCTACTTCAGCACTGGAGTTCTCCATAACATATTCACTCTGTGCTTCAGTCAAGGATACAGTCTGGTACATTGCCGATAGACGTGGTAGGAGTTTAGACTTGGCATTCCTGCGTAGGGACATTTTGTGATCACGCTGACATGTTAGTTATAAAATAACTTCCTTGTCCCAATACACGCAAGAGGGAGATTCCGACCAGGGAACCACAACTAGATGCTGAATGCCTCGTTGCAGGTGCTGAACCAAGATCACAGGCCTTTGCTCAGGTATGAGGGCTGATGTCTCCACGGTGATACAGACAGGCAAGCTAGAAGCTTAACATGCTGTGCTCGAAATAGAACAAGCAGAGGGAGAGTAGAAACTATTATACACAATGATCGCTTTGTTCTTATGTTTTACTCTCCTGGTAACTATTTCAATCCTACTGTGTTGTATGGTTCTGGTTATTGCGGCTCATGCCTTATTATCTAAAATACAGTCGTTTTATTAAATCATTATATAAAACGTATACTGTCTTTGTCATTTGTATATGAGATCATATTGTAAATGAGAGAGTTGGTTTGGATCTGAGTGACCACGACTTCCCTGAGAAGTTCCAAAGATGTCATGCGCTCGGCTGCCCAATCATCTCTTCCCCGTGGGAGAAATGAGGCACTGCTAGTTAGCCGGAGCAAAAACCGGATTTAGGGTGACAGAGTTCCTTACACGTGGGTCAGACTCAGTCTCCCACACCGTTATCGATCCTGCTGCCTAGAAATCCAGTAGTCTCATTTAGGATAATGAGAGCCCACGCGACAATCCCTTATTAGTAGAATAGAGGTGTTCTAGAAGTTTAGGCTGAAGGAGGTAGCTATAGCAGAGCTGCTTAGGCTGAACTAGGAGACATGCAAAGCTCCTACTATATCACTTATATCACATAGCACTATATCATAAGAAAATACAATACTCAGAGTTACTAAAAATAAAGGTACTTTATTTTAGTGACAATATGCCAAAAGTATCTCAGAGGATATACTCCCTTAGGAGGTACGTAATATACACAAAATATATACACACAAACCAAAATCAGGTAAGTAACAGTTAGAAAAGTAGTGCAAACACTGTAGAACAAAATAGAATGCAATAGGAGACAATAGGTCTAGGGGCAACACAAACCATGTACTCCAAACGTGGAATGCGAACCACGAATGGACCCAAGGCCTAGTGTAGTGTGTAGAGGGTCGCTGGGAGTGTAAGAAAACACTAAGGGTGTCCAAGACACCCCACCCCAAGACCCTGAAAAGTAGGAGTAAAGTTACCCTACTACCCCAGAAAGACAGTAAAGTCGAGACAGGGGATTCTGCAAGGACAACAACTGACTGCAAAACACTAAAGACGGATTCCTGGACCTGAGGACCTGTAAAGGAAGGGGACCAAGTCCAAGAGTCACACAAGTGTCCAGGGGGGGCAGGAGCCCACTAAACCCCGGTGAAGGTGCAAAAGGGCTGCCTCCGGGTGGAAGAAGCCAAAGCTTCTGCAACAACAGAAGGTGCCAGAAACGTCTCCTTTGGTCAGAAGATGTCCCACGGCATGTTGGAGGATGCAGAGTTGTTTCCACGCAAGAAGACCGCAAACAAGCCTTGCTAGCTGCAAGGGTCGTGGTTGAGGATTCTGGGTGCTGCCAGGGCCCAGGAAGGACCAGGAGGTCGCCCCTTGGAGGAGGAGACAGAGGGGGTGCTCAGCAACACGGAGAACCCATGCAGAAGCAGGAAGCACCCGCAGAAGCACCTGAACAGGCACTTAGAAGATCTGAGGATGACAGTCAACTCAGAACAACAAAGGAGGGTCCCACGACGTCGGAGTCCAACTCAGCGAGTTGGGCAATGCAGGACGGAGTGCTGGGGACCTGGGATAGGCTGTGCACAAAGGAAGTCTTGCAAAAGTGCACAGAAGCCCGAGCAGCTACAGTTCACGCAGTACACAGGATTACTGTCTGGCATGGGGAGGCAAGGACTTGCCTCCACCAAGTATGGACAGGAGGGCCACTGGACTGTCGAAGACACTTGGACCCAGCTCCTGTGTTCCAGGGACCATGCTCGTCAGGATGAGAGGGGACCCAGAGGACCGGTGATGCAGAAGTTTGGTGTCTGCGCTGGCAGGGGGAAGATTCCGTCGACTCAAGGGAGATTTCTTCTTGGCTTCCAGTGCAGGGTGAAGGCAGACAGACCTCAGAGCATGCACCACCAGGAAACAGTTGAGAAAGCCGGCAGGATGAGGCGCTACAATGTTGCTGGTAGTCTTCTTGCTACTTTGTTGCGGTTATGCAGGCGTCCTGGAGCAGTCAGCGGTCGATCCTTGGCAGAAATCAAAGAGGGAAGTGCAGAGGAACTCTGGTGAGCTCTTGCATTCGTTATCTGGTGAGATACCCACAGGAGAGACCCTAAGTAGCCCTCAGAGGAGGATTGGCTACAGAGAAAGGTAAGCACCTATCAGGAGGAGTCTCTGACGTCACCTGCTGGCACTGGCCAATCAGAGCTGTCGACTGTGCCCTCACACCTCTGCATCCAAGATGGCAGAGGTCTGGGACACACTGGAGGAGCTCTGGGCACCTCCCCTGGGAGGTGCTGGTCAGGGGAGTGGTCACTCCCCTTTCCTTTGTCCAGTTTCCCACCAGAGCAGGGCTGGGGGGATCCCTGAACCGGTGTAGACTGGCTTATGCAAGAAGGGCACCATCTGTGCCCTTCAAAGCATTTCCAGAGACCAGAGGAGGCTACTCCTCCCAGGCCCTTCACACTTATTTCCAAAGGGAGAGGGTGTAACACCCTCCCTCAGAGGAAATCCTTTGTTCTGCCTTCCTGGGACCACGCTGCCCAGGACCCAGGGGGGCAGAAACCTGTCTGAGGGTTGGCGGTAGCTGCAGAGGAGACCCCGGAAAGTTAGTTTGGCAGTACCTCGGGCTCTATGCTGGAGACCTGGGGATGCATGGAATTGTCCCCCCAAAACCAGAATGGTATTTGGGGTGACAATTCCATGATCCTAGACATGTTACATGGCCATGTTTGGAGTTACCATGGTGACGGTACATATAGGTATTGACCTATATGTAGTGCACGCGTGTAATGGTGTCCCCGCACTCACAAAGTCCGGGAAAATTGCCCTGAACAATGTGGGGGCACCTTGGCTAGTGCCAGGGTGCCCTCACACTAAGTAACTTTGCACCTAACCTTCACTAAGTGAGGGTTAGACATATAGGTGACTTATAAGTTACTTAAGTACAGTGTAAAATGGCTGTGAAATAACATGGACGTTATTTCACTCAGGCTGCAGTGGCAGTCCTGTGTAAGAATTCCCTATGGGTGGCAAAATAAATGCTGCAGCCCATAGGGTACTCCTGGAATCCCAATACCCTGGGTACCTAGGTACCATATACTAGGGAATTATAAGGGTATTCCAGTGTGCCAAACAGAATTGGTAAAATTAGTCACTAGCCTGCAGAGAGCATAAACACTGAGGTTCTGGTTAGCAGAGCCTCAGTGATACAGTTAGGCACCACACAGGGAACACATATAGGCCACAAACTTATGAGCACTGGGTCCTGGCTAGCAGGATCCCAGTGACACATATCAAACACACTGACAACATAGGGTTTTCACTATGAGCACTGGGCCCTGGCTAGCAGGATCCCAGTGAGACAGTAAAAACACCCTGACATATACTCACAAACAGGCCAAAAGTGAGGGTAACAAGGCTAGAAAGAGGCTACCTTACTACAGTCCACGTCGTTGGAGTCGCCTGGGGGTCCTCGCTGCAGTGTTGGTTTCTCTGAACATGAGCCAGGGACGTTGGGTGCAGAGTGTTGGGGACTCACGCTTCCGGAGTGAGGCTTGAGTCCCTTTAAAGATGGTTTCTTTGTTGCAGTTTTGGACAGAGCCGCTGTCCACAGGAGTTTCTTGGTGCTTTGGTTGCAGGGCAGTCCTCTGAGTCCCCAGAGGTTGCTGGCCCCGCTGGATGCGTTGCTGTGCAGGTTCTTTGAGTCTGGAGACAGGCCGGTAGGGCTGGGGCCAAGTCAGTTGTTGTCTCTGTCGTCTCTGTGGGGCTTTCAGGTCAGCAGTCCTTCTTCTTGTTCCAGGTTGTCAGGAATCTGGTTTCCTGGGTTAAATTTAGGGGGGTGTTTCGGTCTGGGGGGCAGTAGCCAATGGCTACTGTCCTTGAGGGTGGCTACACCTTCTTTGTGCCTCCTCCCTGTGGGCAGGGGGGCACATCCCTAATCCTTTTAGGGGGAGTCCTCCAAAACAAGATGGAGGATTTCCTAAGGCAGGGGTAACCTCAGCTCAGGATACCTTAGGGGCTGTCCTGACTGGAGGGTGACTCCTCCTTGTTTTTCTCATTATCTCCTCCAGATTTCCTGACAAAAGTGGGGGCTGTGTCCGGGTGCAGGCATCTCTACTAGCTGGAGTGCCCTGGGGCGCTGTAACACCAGGCCTGAGCCTTTGAGGATCACCGCCAGGTGTTACAGTTCCTGCAGGGAGAGGTGTGAAGCACCTCCACCCAATACAGGCTTTGTTTCTGGCCACAGAGTGACAAAGGCACTCCCCCATGTGAACATAAACCCGTCTGGATGTGGCAGGCTGGCAGAAAATGGTCATCCTAGCACTAGTAGTTGGACTGGTATACAGGGGGCATCTCTAAGATGCCATCTGTGTGCATTTCTCAATAAATTTATTGTGCTGAGAAGTTTGATACCAACCTTCCCGGAATTCAGTGTAGCCATTATGGAACTGTGGAGTTCATGTTTGACAAACTCTCAGACCATATACTCTTTATGGCTACCCTGCACTTACAATGTCTAAGGATTGGCTTAGACACTGTAGGGGCATAGTGCTCATGCAGCTAGGCCCTCACCTCTGGTATAGTGCACCCTGCCTTAGGGCAGTAAGGCCTGCTATAGGGGTGACTTACCTATGCCTCAGGCAGTGGGTTGTGGGCAGGGCACTCTGAGGAGAGTGGCATGTCGACTTAGTCTTTTTCTCTCTACCAGCACACACAAGCTGTGAGGCAGTGTGCATGTGCTGAGTAAGGCGTCCCCAGGGTGGCATAATACATGCTGCAGCCCTTAGAGATCTTCCTTGGTCACAGGGCCCTTGGTACCAGGGGTACCATTTACAAGGGACTTATTTGTGTGCCATGGCTGTGCCGTTGTGGAGACAAAGGTACGGTTTTTGGAAAGAACACTGGTGCTGGGGCCTGGTTAGCAGGGTCCCAGCACACTTTCAATCATAACTAGCATCAACAAAAGGCAAAAAGTTAGGGGGTAACCATGCCAAGAGAGGCATTTTCTCACACTAGTTGATGAATTTAACATCTCTAAATCCCTTTTTGATTTAAGTCAAAAATTTGAAATAAAATTTAGTAAAGCAGCAAGGCCTCAAGAAAAACCACAGCAAATAATATCTTTATTAGGATTACCCCTGGTAGTAGAACACTTCAAATGCCAAAAATTTATGGCGTGCCAATTTTATCACAACAGCAAAACCATCACACTAAATGGCATCACGCTGAAACAAACCAAGTTTTCCAACTGCAACACAAAAAGTGTTGTATACAAC
Organism: Pleurodeles waltl; assembly: GCF_031143425.1. Classification (NCBI taxonomy): domain Eukaryota; kingdom Metazoa; phylum Chordata; class Amphibia; order Caudata; family Salamandridae; genus Pleurodeles; species Pleurodeles waltl. The sequence goes on from NC_090445.1 coordinate 33,344,205, forward strand.
ATTAGGTGTCCATGTGACAAGCTCTATATTGGGCAGACGACCCAAATGGTAAAATCATGGATAATACAACATAGGTCACGCATTCGTTATAAGATTCAAGGAGCACCCCTTGTGGAACATTATCAAGCTATGAACCATTCTGAAAATGATATATATTGGTCAGTTTTGTTTGTTGCACAAAATGATTCTAGTGCACTATTATCAAGAATAGAAGCAAGGGTGATTGAAAAATTCCACACTGGGGGTTTGGAGCTTGATGCAGCGGAAGATGGCAGCTCTTTGCTAGAGCTGGAGGAGATGGAGATGGGAAAGCGGGCCGAGTTATGCTTCTCCGATCTCCCTACTGTTACACAAAGATTCTGACATCAGGAGGGGCGATGACATCGAGCACCCTTCTCTTTTTATGCCAATCGATGCATAATTGCCTCTGAGGCTCACCGAAGAACAACCTGGAACAACAAACAAATGGCAGCATGCAGACACGTCCTAAGCATCTTTCTACACAAAGGTTGTATCTGACAGGAAGTGTGACCGCTTGAAAACACCTCTGGATATTTTCTTGAGCTAGTTTTTTCCTTCTTAGGCTTTTCAATTCTGGCGTCTGCATAATTTTCTTGATTGGATCTGAGCAAAGTGCAAATAAATTATGTTGCAGAACAGTTAAAGATCACTTTACCTGCTATTATTTGAATGGCAATTGGACACACATCAATGTTTATTCAGTTACTGAAAATAGAAAGATGCAGAATCTGGGAAGCCTTTTCTTCTGGTGAGAAGCCTGAACTTAGTTAAAACCCATATATGCAATTTCTTTAATTGAATCATTCAATATAACTGGAGATCTATTTTGATCATAGGAAGCAAGTTACATTTTCCAAATGACTGATAACTTAAAGGTGCAAGAGAGAGGGAATGTCTGGAAATTAAGAGGAGAGTTGGAGTGTGGAAAAGAATTGGGTGCTTAATGTTGAGACTGTCTCTTGTGCTTTAAGATATTTAAATATTAATTTGATGCTGGAAGAGATTAAGAGGAAAGGAAGAAAGATATTTCTCATGTCAGAATTTAAATCTGTAAAACAATTATCATACAGTGCAGCCTTGCTGTCTCAGCCTGTTACTGATGTCCCAAAGTGTAAGATGGCTGAATTCCCAGGATTATCTTCCTCAGCTAAGGACACAATATTGAAAGAGCTACTAGATATAAAATCATCACTTACGTCTGTAAATAACACAGTCTCTGCAAATACCACAGAAGTTCAAGGATTGAGGAGTGAAGTTAATAATGCAGACAATGGATAGTCACATCGCGGATATTGAATCTCGTCTTGATAAGACTTCTGATACAAGTCATGATATCTGGTATCTGCAACAGAAAATGATTGACCTGGAGGACCGAAGTAGGAGGAATAATATAAGGATCATAGTTCTTCCCGAACAACTTGAGAAGGATGATATGTTAGGTTTTTGACCAATTTAATACCAATGCTGATGAATATCACCTTTAATGTCCCACTGGAGTTTCAGCATGCTCATCAAGTCCGCTTTTGAACTTCAGATCATTCAACACAACCTTGACATATCTTAGCCTGCTGTTTGTGACATCAGCAAGCTCGTCAAAATATCATGGACGCAAGGAAACATGGTTCTTATACGTATGACAAGTCACAAATTATTATCACAGCAGACTTTTCAGCACCCACTAATCTTAAAAGGAAACAATTTCGAACTTTATGTACTAGATTGGAAAAGAGAGACATTAAGGGCCTCATTACCAGTGTGGCGGTCTTGAGACCGCTACACTTGCAGTGGCAGTCAGGACGGCCACTGTTGCGGATGTCCCACTGCCCACATTTAAACCCTGATGGTCAGACAATCAGTAAACGCCAGCACCACCAGGATCCATGTTCCTGGCAGTGGCGGAGATCATAATCCTCCAGGGCAGCACTGTATGCAGCGCTGGCCTGCGGATTATGACCTTTTTCTCCGTCAGCCTTTTCGTGGCAGTAGCACCGAAATATAAAGGCTGGCAGAGAACAGGTGCAGTGGGCTACAGGGGGGCCCCTGCACTACCCATGAACTTGGCATGGGCAGTGCAGGGGCCCCCCTGCACAACACCATCGCATTGTCGAGGGTGCTGGTGCACCCTATGGGCTACAGCATTGCCACCAGCTCGAAAACCGAGGTTTCTGCCCACTGACCTAGCGGGAAACTCTTAATAACTCCGGTGGGGTGGTCGCCAGAGAGGGGGCAGCCACCATGTTGGGAGTTTGGCGGATGGGCTTTCTCGTCCGCCACTCATAATTAGGTCCTAAATATGGTCCTTTGGAACCTGCAGCCATGATTGTGACTTTTCAAGGGAAAACTAAGGAGTATTCTGATCCTCATGATTTGGAATCATTTTTTAATGATTTAGATGAAAAGGATTCAGAGATGGCATACAAATCTTCCCCTCCACCACCCATGCAAGACCCTTCTAACCCTATTACCTCAGAAGTTGACGATTGAGGGGAATGGGACACTGTTCATCGACATTGGTGGCAAACTCAAAGTATGGAAGAAATTTCAACCTAGAGACATATCTAGATCACCCTTGAAATCTTGATTATGTTAGACAAATTGCATACACCACTACAATGTTTGGCTTTTTCCTTCTCTTCTTTTACTTCTATTTTCTGTATCAAGTTATCCTTATGCTTAGATTCAAAGTACTTTATACTGTCTCCTTTCTTTCCTTACATTATAGGTACAACTATAGAATTCCCTTTTCTTTTTGCTCTCTTCCCTTCATATGGTCTTATCTTAATGTGATTTCGGGTACTTTGTTTTTAATTCTATTTGCAAAAGGTGTAGTTATCCTCGTCTCTGTCTCTCACTCCGCTGTGTATTTTGTTTACTCCCTCAGGCTAAAGATTTAGTTTGTCAAGTGTACCTAGTTGTATTATCACTTTGAGTTAGACAATTTAATTTATATTGATCGATATCTTACATAATTGTTTCCTATTTATATTTGTTCCTAATACTTTACTATATTTTTATCTTTTTCTTTCTCCTCTTAACTATATTTATCTTAGTGTACTGAACTCCCTTGTTTTTGTATACTTTGCTTATTCTCCGTTTCTCATTCTTTTTCCTTGCATTCATTGGGGGTCATTATTACCCTGGCGGTCTTCTGACTGGCAGGGTAAAGGTGGCAGTCCCACCGCCAACAGGCTGGTGGTGAAGACTGCCACATTATGAATGTGGCGGGTTGGCCGCTGCCAACCCGCCACATCTCCACTTAAAACCGCCATGGCGGTTGGAACCACTGGGCTGGAGATGATCATCTCCGACCCGGCGGTCCACAGAAGACTACCGGTGGTATTAGGAGACGCCTTTCCACCAGGGTTTCCACTGCGGTAGCACCACTGCAAAAACCATGGCAGAAAGGCTACCGGTGACAGGGAATTTCTTCCCTGTCACCAGTAGACGACTCCCCCAACACCCGAGCAAGCACTAAACCTCCACTACCCTCTCCATACACAGCACCGCCCTTCAGACACAGCGCCCCCAACCCCACCCGCCTCCTGACACAGTGTCACCCCCCCCTCGAGTCACAGCGCCCCCTCCCAGCATACATGCACACAGACAGCCACACGCACCACGCATATACTCACTCACCTACACTTAAATACACACATTCACTCATACGCACCCATACGCGCATTCGCTTCAACATTCATACACGCATTCACTCACACGCATTCACCTCAGCACTCATACACGCATTCAACCACACATACTCACACCCATCCAAACACTCATACTCACACCCATCCAAACATGCATACTCACACGCAAACACACATTCACCACAACACTCACACTTGCATACACACTTACTTGTATACACGCACTCACTTCAACATTCAGACACTCATACAACCACACATACACACACTCATGCACACACGCAGACACCACACTCACACACACAACATCCCTCACTCTACCACCCCCCTTCCCTGTTGGACAATCAACTTACCTGGTCTGGGGAGGATGCCATCCGGCAGGAAACGGGTAGGGGCGCATACACCGCCGGCAGCGCCCTGCCAGCAGGACACCACCAGGCCGTATTAATTGCACATTGTACGGCTGGTGGAGTCATACTGGCGGGGCGGGCCAGTGGTGGAACTGCCACAGCGCCTCTGACCGCCAGCACAAGTACTGCAGGATTTCCTCCCAAAATGTGGCAGAAATCCTGCAGTACTCGTGATATGGTGTTTGGAAGACTGTCGGCACTGGCGGTCTTCTGAGAAGACTGCCAAAGTTGTAATGAGGGCCATAATCTTTAGTTTCTGTTTTCTTACAAGTCTCATTGTTCCCACTCTTTTCAGTATGTCTACTTCTAAGATGAAGCCTTTAAATATTATTTCTTTAAATGTTAATGGTTTAACACATTTTGCTAAGAGGAAGAAAATACTCAATTTTCTTGGACAACTAAAACCTGATATTGCATGTTGCAAGACACTCATCTTACTGTGTCAGAAAGCAAAAACTTGAAGAGAGATTGGATTGGTCATGTTATACATGCTAATATAGTCCCTAATAATGTTACCAGAGATTATACTCCTACTCGTAAATGTGGAGCTGCCATTCTTTTCCACAAAAACCTACCGTACAAAGTTATTCAAACGTGGATAGATAATGATGGTAGATATATCTTTGTTAAAATCCGTATTCAAAATTCGTTCATGATTGTTGTTTCGATATATGCACCCACTGATTCCAAAATGGCATTTATTTCTCAGATTAGTAGGTTACTTTCTTCTTTTGGATATACACGATTAATAATAGGAGGAAATTGGAATGGAACTATTGATCCATTCATTGACCGATCAGATAAACCAGCCACTCATCACACAAACGACAGATCTATCTTAAAAGATTTTGCATTGCAAGAACCATGGAGATTATTACATCCAGATACTATAACGCTACAGTTAATAACACATGCTGGACTTATTCCATGCTGCCTTTCAGATCATGACTTAATAGATCTTCACATTAATGTTGGATTATCACAAACCCCAAAATCCAGTTGCATGGGCAGTGCAGTGGCCCCCATGGGGCACCCTGCACCCGTCTCTGTCGGACTTTTCATGGCAGGGTTACAGCCATGAAACCGCTGGCGGAGAAGGTTGGTGCTGCTTGCAGCGCTGCCCTGGCAGATTAGGACCGCCAGTACCTCCAGACCATCGTGTAGATGAAAACTGGTAGCGCTACAGCTGCAGTTGTAATATGACGCTCGGACCACGACCCTAGTGGTCATCAGACCACCAGGGTCGTAATGAGGCCCTCAATGTTTCTTCATATAAAACACCTCAAGCAAAACAGAAATTATGTCAACACGCTGAACAATTTCTTAAGGGAAATGAGAACTCAGTAGCAAATTCCAGTATGCTATAGGGCTCTGGTAAAGCAGTAATTAGAGGTATAATTCTGAAAGATTTTGCCCTTCTCAAAAAACTGTTAAACATTGAGAGTTTATTTATGGAGAAAGAGGTTTTGACTCTTATGGATAGTTATAATCAAATGGAATTCCCCGAGATATTAAAGAAATGACTTTCTGTAAAATTTAAACTTAACAATTTGTATAGTTCTCATGACGAAAAATGCCTCTTTTTTGTTCATCAACGTCATTATGAAAGGAGGGAGAAAGCTGATAGACTTTTAGCATATCAGTTGTGTCAACAAGAATCCTCTAGAGCTATATCTGGTATCAAAAATTCATCTGGTAGCTGATGTACATTCCCTTCGGAAATACTGTTACAATTTCAGACCTACTATGAAACACTTTATACATCCATAGTTTCGATACCAAAGAGGAAGATGATTTCTTTGCCAATCTAAATATTCCAAGATTATCACAAGAACAAAGAGATAGCCTCTAAGGAGAAACTACAGTAGAAGAAATTACCAAAGCTATTGATTGTTTAGCTACAGGTAAGGCCCCCGGGGATGATGACTTCCCCACTGAATTTTATATTATTGCCAAAACCCTTATAATTCCATTGTTACATTCTTAACTTAATGAAGCATTAAACATTTGTTCCAGCTACAGACCTATCCCATTGATAAATACTGACTTAAAAATATTGGGAAAAATGTTTGCTTCTGATGGATACAACTACCTGTGGATTCCTCACCTAATGAATACTCCCATGGCGCCAGCATTCGACGGAAATCTTCTTACTAGTCTCTGCACGTCGACGAGGACGTCACTCTAGCCCACGCGACGCCGTCTGACGTCATACAGGCAATAAGAGGTCCTCGACGACGTGCGGACGTCAGTTCCCTTTTTTCCGTGCATTCGAAACGGTTATCTTCGAGGGAGCAACTGTTACTTTTGTGGTTACAGTGTATTTTTGCTGCGTAGTCTTTCGCTGTGGTAATAACGTCGCAGAGAAAGTCTGGATTCAAGCCTTGTCGTGAGTGTGGAGGCAAGATGTCGGTGACGGATCCTCATTCCGATTGCCTTTGGTGTTTGAGCTCCGACCACGACGTCTCGACTTGTGATTCATGCCAGCACATGAATCCAAAGGCCCTCAAAGAACGTGAGGCGAAGCTGTTTATGGCGAAATCGAAGGAGAAGCATCACAAGAAGTCTTCTTCTCCAAGACATCGGCGTCATCGAGACTCCCGGCGCCGTAGAGAATCTCGGCGTCATTCGAAGGAGACTCGTTCCAGGTCTTCGGATCGGCGCCGAAGGACATGGGAGATCAGTCCCACGGTTACGCCGCATCCTTCGACGCCGTTGCCCTCTCCGGCGTCTCCAACTTCACCTGGACAGGCGTCGGTGATTGAGGTTTTGGAGCCTCAGGTGTTTTCTCCGGCGTTGCAGACGTCGAGGCCGGCGTCGGGGTCGCCTCCGAGACAGGCACCCCAGTATCCGGCTTTTCCCACCCCTGGAGCCGATAGTTCCGCATTCTTGAATGCGATGTATGCCATCTTCCAACAGATGGCTCCAGGGGGTGCTCCGGCTGGGCCTTTGGCCTTTTCATTGGGTGATCCTGCGCCTCTTCGGCCGGCACCCTTTATGCCCTTTCTCCCTTTTGGGAACGTGGGCTCGGCGCCAGTGTCGGTGCCGGTGGCCGCTCCGGTGGCTTCAGAAGGATTGGCCCCGGAGATTTCCATCCCGTCGATGTTGGGATTTCGGCCTGTGACTCCGGTGGGTCCATCTGCTTCAGCTCCTCTTTCGTCGGCGCCGAAGTTACCTGTGGCGCCGGACGCGGCGTCGGTGGCTTCTGAAGATCGGCGCCGATCTTCGACTTCGGCGGAGGCATTGTCGACTCCGCGTATTGAACAACGACTTCATTCGAGGAGACGTGCTCTCCGTGTATTAGAGGAGCAGGAGTACCAACGAGCCCTGGAGGAAGGAGAGCTAGAGGACTCGGGTGATGGGCTGTGTGGTCTGGAGTCGGCCAGTGGGCTGGACACTTCCCCTGAGTGGGATCTTTCGTCCCCGGGAGAATACACTGAGGAGGCTGCTTCCTTTCATGCAGTGGTACGGAAGGCAGCTAGTTTTTTGGACCTGCCTTTGCCGGTGGTGGAGGCTAAACAAAACCTTTTAACAGAGGTGCTACATCCGGCCTCAGCTGCGGCGGAGCCTCTTTTGCCATTTAATGACGCTCTGCTGGATCCGGTGTTAGAGGTGTGGAAGAGGCCGGCATCTTCCCCAGCAGTTCACAGAGCCGTGGCCAGGAGGTATCGGGCGGCTCCGACTGACCCTGGTTTTCTGTCTAGGCACCCTACGCCGGAGAGCTTGGTGGTGCAGGCCTCCTGTTCATCCAAGTCAGCGCCTGGTTCTTTCCCGACGGTGCCTGGGGACAGAGATTCTAAGAAACTAGAGGCGCAGTCCAAGAAGATTTTTTCGTCCTGCAGTCTGGCGTTAAAAGCCACCAATGCAACCTGTATCCTGGGGAGGTATATTCATGCTCTGATGGATGACATTTCTTCATCATTTACAGAGCTTCCCCAGGGTCTTTTGGATCTTGTTTCAAATGCCCAGGCTGCTGCGACCCAGATTATCCAGACGGGACTGGATACCACCGACTCGGTAGCCAGAGCAATGGGCACAACTGTGGTGGCAAGGAGACAGGCCTGGCTCCGTAACTCGGGCTTTTCTGCGGATGTACAGTCCACATTGTTGGATCTCCCGTTTGATGGGGACAAACTGTTTGGAGCCAAGGCTGATTCGGCCTTGGAACGTTTTAAGGAAAGCAGGGCCACGGCTAAGTCGTTAGGGCTCCAAGCTCCTTCTTCCACGGCCTCTTCCAGATTTTTCAGGAGGTTTCGTGGATTTGGGCGTGGCTCTTCCTCCTCTTCCTTTCGGGGAAGATATCAGCAACCTGCCTCTTCCCATCCCTATAGATCTTTTAGGGGGAGAGGTAGGGTCCGCACCAGAGGAGCCTCTCAGCAGCACTCTGCCTCTTCCTCATCCTCTGGCGGGGTGCAGCAGGGGAAGCAGCCTTAGGCTTCCACCATTTCCCACTCACTCCTCTCCTGTAGGGGGAAGATTACAGCATTTTCTCACCAAATGGAAGACTGTTACAACGGACACTTGGGTTCTCAGTATTGTGGGAAAAGGCTACACCCTTCCCTTTCGGGAGTTCCCGCCCCTCATCCCGCCCCGTCCTTCTTATTGTTCAGAAGAACACCTCCTGTTGCTAGAACAGGAGGTACAAGCCCTCCTTTCAAAGGGCGCGGTGGAGTTGGTCCCAGAGCAGGAAAGGGGTCGAGGATGTTACTCAAGGTATTTCCTGATTCCCAAGAAGGATGGTCGTTTGAGACCAATCCTGGACCTGAGGATCTTGAATTGGTTCCTCAAGCAGGAAAAGTTCAAGATGCTGACCCTAGCACAGGTGCTCTTGGCGTTGAACAAGGAAGACTGGATGGTGTCTGTCGACTTGCAGGATGCTTACTTTCATATTCCGATACTCAAGTCACACAGGAAGTATCTCCGGTTTGTGGTGGGATCGCAGCACTATCAGTTTGCGGTCCTTCCGTTTGGTCTTACTTCACCACCTCGAGTCTTCACGAAGGTGATGTCGGTGGTTGCGGCAGAGCTCAGAAGGAAGGGGATAGCAGTATTCCCTTACTTGGACGACTGGTTGATCAAACCCAAGTCCCCGGAGCTTGTGTCGCATCATCTGCAGTCAACAACCCAGTTGTTGTTCGACCTGGGTTTTTCGGTGAACGAGCCCAAATCTCACCTAGAGCCCTCTCAGCGCCTCCTGTTCATAGGGGCAGTACTGGATACAACATTGGGTCGGGCCTTTCCTCCGCCTCAGCGGATTCAAGATATTCAGGATTTGGTTCCAATGTTTCGAAATGGAGCGGTAGTTCCAGTCCTCAAGGTCCTTCGTCTGCTCGGTCTGTTTGCCTCCTGCATTCTGTTGGTCACGCATGCTCGCTGGCACATGAGGGCTCTTCAGTGGTGCCTTCGAAGGCAGTGGTCTCAACACAAAGGGGATCTAGAGAGTACTGTCAAGATCTCCAGAGATGCTGCTGTGGATTTGAAGTGGTGGATTGCAAGCAACAATCTTTCACAAGGAAAGCCGTTCCAGCAGTCGCCACCAGTGGCCACAGTCATAACGGATGCTTCCACTCTAGGGTGGGGACCTCATCTGGGGGATCTGGAGATCAAAAGTCTTTGGTCTCCAGAGGAACAGATGTTTCACATCAATCTGTTAGAGTTACGGGCTGTACGTCTGGCTCTCAAGGCCTTCCTCCCTTCCCTTCGTGGTCAGTCGGTACAGGTCCTAACGGACAATACTACCACGATGTGGTACATAAACAAGCAGGGAGGAGTGGGGTCGTACCTTCTCTGCAGAGAAGCTCTTCGACTATGGTCCTGGGCAAAGGACCATCAGATTTGCTTGATAGCAAACCATCTGGCCGGAGTCTTGAACGTGCGTGCGGACAGTCTCAGTCGCCAATTCTCGGCAGACCACGAGTGGCGTCTCCATCCAGATCAAGTCCGTTTAATCTTCCAGAGGTGGGGGTTTCCTCGGGTAGATCTGTTTGCCACTCGAGAGAACGCGCATTGTCCGTTATTCTGCAGCCTCCAGTATCCGATGCAGGGAGCGTTGGGGGACGCGTTTCAAATAACCTGGTGCAGCCAGTTGCTTTACGCGTTTCCTCCCATACCCTTGATTCCTCGAGTATTGAGGAAGATTCGCCAGGACCGGGCTCTAGTCATCCTAATAGCTCCGGATTGGCCAAGGAGGGTATGGTACTCCGACCTTCTCCAACTCTCAATGTGCCCTCCGCTCCGTCTCCCTTTCAGGGCAGACCTCCTCTCGCAGTCGCAGGGGCAGGTTCTACACCCCAACCTCCAGAGTCTGCACCTACATGCCTGGAGATTGAACGGGGCAACCTGAGTTCCTTCTCTCTCCCACCTGAGGTAGTGGATGTTATATTAGCGGCCAGGCGACACTCCACTAAATCTATCTACGCTAATAGATGGTCTAAATTTGTTGCGTGGTGTGGAGAGAGGCAGATTGATCCTTTGCATGCTCATCTATTGGACGTTTTGTCTTTTGCTCTGTCTCTAGCGCAGAAAGGTTGTGCAGTGGCTACCATTAAGGGTTATTTATCGGCCTTGTCAGCCTTCATATGTCTTCCAGACCAACCATCTTTATTTAAATCCCCTATTGTTATCAGATTCTTGAAAGGTCTTCTAAATAAATATCCTCCAAAGCCATTCGTTATGCCGCAATGGGATTTGTCCTTGGTCCTGACTTTCCTTATGGGGTCCCCTTTTGAACCTATGCATTCTTGCCCCTTAAGGTATTTGGTTTTAAAAACAGTCTTCCTGATAGCTATAACATCAGCAAGGAGAGTCAGTGAGTTGCAGGCCTTATCAGTAAAGCCCCCTTATACAACTTTTTATGGGGATAAGGTGGTGTTGAGGACCAAGGCTGCTTTCCTCCCGAAGGTTGTTTCACCCTTCCATTTGGCTCAGGCAATTACTTTGTCCACGTTCTATCCTCCGCCTCATCCTTCCAAAGAGGAAGAAAGACTGCACCGTCTGGACCCAAAGAGGGCGTTGAGCTTCTTTATTGATAGAACAAAGGATTTCAGGCTGGAGGATCAGCTGTTTATTGGATACGTGGGCAAGAGGAGAGGAAAGGCAGTCCACAAGAGAACACTATCCAGGTGGGTTGTTCTTTGCATTAAAATATGTTACGCTTTGGCAAAGAAGGATCCTCCTGAGGGCATTAAAGCTCATTCCACCAGAGCTAAGTCGGCCACTTCGGCCTTGGCCAGAGGTGTTCCTGTGGTCGACATCTGCAAGGCCGCAACTTGGTCGTCCCTTCACACTTTTGCAAAACATTACTGTTTGGATTCTGAGGTTAGAAGGGACGGCCATTTTGCACGGTCAGTGCTGCAGGATTTCTTGGTTTGACCATTTCGGCACCCACCGCCGGGAGTGGTACTGCTTTGGGACTCTATTCATTAGGTGAGGAATCCACAGGTAGTTGTATCCATCAGAAGAACGAGTTACTTACCTTCGGTAACGACTTTTCTGGTGGATACATTAGCTACCTGTGGATTCCTCACGGTCCCACCCGCCTCCCCGTTGCCTTTCTGGTCTTACCAAGTAATCCTTGAGTGCGCTCCTCTTGGTCTTCGAGGGTGCAATAGATGTTGTGTATAATATATTTATATATGTATATATGTATATATCTTTGTGTATATACTTGATGTGTATATATATATTTTAAAAAGAGAGAGTTATATATATATATATAAAAAAGATTTACAGTTATTCATGCAATGTTGTGTATTTTTACAATGTAATGGGATGTTGCCTTGCTCTTTCATTGCATTGCCTGGTTGTTCTCATGCACGTAAAAAATGATTGGTACTGACGTCCGCACGTCGTCGAGGACCTCTTATTGCCTGTATGACGTCAGACGGCGTCGCGTGGGCTAGAGTGACGTCCTCGTCGACGTGCAAAGACTAGTAAGACGATTTCCGTCGAATGCTGGCGCCATGGGAGTATTCATTAGGTGAGGAATCCACAGGTAGCTAATGTATCCACCAGAAAAGTCGTTACCGAAGGTAAGTAACTCGTTCTTTTCGTCTTAACTCAGTTATTACATAATTTTTTTTACCCATCTCAAGTCAGTTTTGTCCCATCCCGTTCCTCTTCGAATCATTTTCGAACAATCCTACATTTACTCTGGCATCACCGTGATAAAACAGAAGACAATGTGATACTGTCCCTAGATGCAGAGAAAGCTTTTGAATGGGGATATTTGTTCAGAACTATGGATAGAATGGCTTTTGAACAGACGTTATTACTTTAGCTAAAGGAATGTATCATTTTCCAACTGATGCAGTTACATGTAGTGTCCTATTTTAGGATTTATTGAGGTACACGACAAGGATGCCCGTTTTCTCACTTGTTATTTCTTCTTGCATTAGAACCACTAGCTATTGCTGTTAGAGAGAATATCAATATTAAGGACTATTGTAATCCCTACTGGCGAAGTGAAAGCTTTTAATTATGCTGATGATATATTATTGACCCTCTCAGCTCCTGAATCTTGGGCTAATACTTAGTTTTCTCTTTTGAATCACTTTTAGATGTTTTCAGGATATAAAATTAATTGGTCTAAATGCAAAGCTTTACTAATTAATATTAGTACTACAATAGCTTCTTTGGCCATTTTTTCTTTTAAGTGTAGATCTTCTCAATTTAACTACTTAATCCTGGTTTGAAGAATATATGATAATGGATAATCTGAACCCTATTATTGAAAATCTTAAACATGATTTTCAATGCTGGTCCCAATTAAACCTGTCATTCGGGGTAGAGTTCAAATCATTAAAATGAATACAATCCCTAAATTTAATTACTTTTTTGGTATGTTATCACTACCTGTAATGGCCACTTTTTACAAAAGTGCTACAGCTATGATATCTTGTTTCATTTGGGGAGAATGTAAACCCTGTATAAGTAGCTCAAAATTACACTTGTCTTCACTAAAAGAAGACTTACGCCTTTCTGATTTGGAAAAGTACTGGTTGGCTCGATGTAGGAAAATGCCTGCACTCCACAATTAGCACATTCTATATATATGCTTTCCTCGTATAGCAATACCCCTATATGGGTAAATTTTGAACAATTTCTATTAAAAACAACTACCCCAATTGCCATTTATTATACCAAAAATCCAAAGTACTCACGATTTTCAAATCCAATCATTTATTCTTATTAATTGGCCTGGCAAAAAGCTCATAAAATAATAGAATGTAATGCACATTTCCATTTGATGCCCCAATATGGAATAATTCTCCAATTACTCATAAGGGAAAAGAACTTAACTGGTATGTTTGGGGCAATCTTAAAATAAACATAGTATCAGATTTATTTACACAAAAAAATTATTTGAAATCATTTTCAGAATTGCAAGAAGAATGCCATCTTTCAAATTCACAGTTTAATTATTTTATTTTATTATCATCCATCTTAAACTCCATAACAGATTCATGCATGGAGTTAATTACGCCATCATCTATTGCTCATTGCATTGATACATGGAAACATTTTAAAGGCACAATATCCGGTATATGTGCCATACTAATTGATTGATCCTTTTCTATTGATACATCCAATAATTTGAAATCATGGTGATCTTCACAACTTAATATTACCTTTTCGGACAAAGATTGGTCTATACTTCTAGAAAATTATAATAAAGGCCTTCAAGATTCTCGTTTGAAATTTAATTATTTTAAAATACTTCATTGTTGACATTGGTCGCCCGCTAAACCTAATTCTGATAATCTTAGCCCTAATTCTAATTGTTGGAGATGTCAAAAACAAGATTGTGAAATTGTTCATATTTTATGGCAATGTTCTGAGATGCACCCTTTTTGGGCACAAATAGAAAGTTACTTAAGGAAGTCATCACCTATAATCGTGTCCCTTACGCCCTGATTATCCCTACTATATGACACTTCTAATTTAAAAAAGATTTCTCCACAGGTATTTAGATGGTTGTCTACAGCTTTTGGTTTGGCTAAAATTTATATTTTACAGTATTGGAAATCTAATGTTCTACCAACAATTCAATCTTGGCTGAAAGATATGTTTGAAATAGCCCAGTTTGAGAAAGTGATATACAAACTGAATGATAATTTATCTCAATGTCATGTTAATTGGGGTTCTTTTTTAGAGTTCGAATTTTTTTTTCTCTTTTTTAATTGGTCTTTTTTATACTTCTTGTATTCTGATGGTTTCTTGCTCATTTTAGGAGTGTGAACAAATCAGCATATACTTATAAGTCTTGAATGGTTGTTAACCACTGTTTTTGTAAAATTAGTATTTGATATAGATATGTAGGAAGCTGGCTCTGTATATACTATCTCAAAGAAAGAGATAGTGTGCACCAAGTCCAGGGGTCCCCCAAGAGGTTTGACAGAGGCAATAATAGATAATACTAATGCTCTATTTGTGGTAGTGTGGTCGACCAGTTAGGCTTATCAGAGGGTAGTGTTAAGTGTTTGTTGTACACACACAGGCAATAAATGAGAATACACACTCAATGACTTAACTCCAGGCCAATAGGTTTTTATATATAAAAATATTATTTTTTAAATTTAATTTAGAACCACAAGATTCAAATTGCAGTTAAGTTTGCAAAGGTATAGTTAGGACTTTGAACCGAAACATTGATGTACACAGTTTTTCATAAAATGGCAATAAGCTATTTTAAAAGTGGACAAGGTGTAAAATTCAACAGTTCCTGGGGGAGGTAAGTACAGTTAGGTTAATGCGGTAAGTAAAGCACTTACAAGTTCAGTCTCCGGGGCATAGGTAGCCCACCGTTGGGGGTTCAAGTCAACCCCAAACATCCAGCACCAGCAACACGGGGCCGGTCAGGTGCAGAGGTCAAAGAGGAGCCAAAATAACATGGCCGCCTATGGAGACAGGGGGTGCTCTGGTTCCAGTCTGCTGGCACCGAAGTACCAGCGTCTTCGGGGAGCAGACCAGGGGGGTTTGGTTGAGCACTGGGGGGGTCCCTAGTAGGCACACAAAGCACACCCTCAGCAGCACAGAGGCGGCCAGGTGCAGTGGGCAAATAGGGCGTCGGGTTTGCAATAGGTTTCATGGAGGGACCCGGAGGTCACTCAGACGTTGCAGGCAGGGCACGGGGGCTTCTCGGGCCTGCAACCGACTGGGCAAGGGTGAGGGCCACCTGCTGGTCACTGCTGCACTGGTGGTCGGTTCTTCACGGGCCTAGGGGCTGTGGGTACAGTGCTTCTTCCAGATGTTGGGTTTCTTCGAACCGGGCAGTCGAGGTCACGGGGGTCCTCGGAATTCCCTCTGCAGGCATCGTCGTGGGGGTGCAGAGAGCTAAGCCCAGGGTGTCACAACGTCAGAGTCACCTGGGGATCCTCTCTGGGTCATTGGTTTCTCTGGAAACGGGCCAGGGGCGTCAGGTGCAGAGTGTTGGGGACTCACGTTTCTGGAGTGATGTGGGTGTCCCTTTATAGATGATTTCTTCTTGCTTGGTTGAACAGGTCTGCTGTCCACTGGAGTTTCTTGGTCCTTTGTGGTTGCAGGGCAGTCCACTGAGTCGGCAGAGGTCTCTGGTCCCGCAGGATGTGTCGCTGGTGCAGGTTCTCTTAAGTTGGAGACAGGCCGGTAGGGCTGGGGCCAAAGCAGTTGTCGTCTTCCTCCTTCTTTGCTGGGTTTTCAGTCATTCTTCTTTGTAGGTCATCAGGAATCTGATTTCTTGGGTTTCAGGGTTGCCCCTAAATACTAAATTTAGTGGTGTGTTAGGGCTGGAGGGCAGTAGCCAATGGCTTCTGTCCCTGAGGGTGGCTACACCCTGCTTGTGCCTCCCCCCTTTGGGGAGGGGGCACATCCCTATTCCTATTGGGCTAAATCCTTCAAAGCAAGATGGAGGATTTTCTAAGGAGAGGGTCACCTTAGGGGTGGACCTGGCTGGGGGGGTGACTCCTCCTTGTTTTTCTCATTATCTCCCCGGACTTGCCGCCAAAAGTGGGGGCTGTGTCCGGGGGGCGGGCATTTCCACTAGCTGGAGTGCCCTGCAGCGCTGTAAAACCAGGCTTGAGCCTTTGAGACTCACCGCCAAGTGTTACAGCTCCTGCGGGTGGAGGTGTGAAGCACCTCCACCCAGTACAGTCTTTGTTCCTGGTCACAGAGTGCACAAAGGCACTCACTCCATGTGGCCAGAAACTGGTCTGGAAGTGGCAGGCTGGCAGAGACCGGTCAGCCTAGCACTAGCAGTTGGGCTGGCAGGCAGGGGGCATCTCCAAGATTCCCTCTGTGTGCATTTCTCAATAGATCCCACACTTGCATCAGTGTGGATTTATTGTGCTGAGAAGTTTGATACCAAACTTCCCAGTATTCAGGGTAGCCATTATGGAACTGGGGAGTTCATGTTTGACAAACTCTCATACCATATCCTCTATATGACTACCCTGCACTTACAATTTCAAAGAATTGGCTTAGGCACTATAGAGGCATAGTGCTCATGCAGCTATGCCCTCACCTGTGGTATAGTGTATTCTGCCTTAGGGCTGTAAGGCCTACTAGAAGGAGACTTACCCATGCCACAGACAGTGGGTTGTGGGCATGGCACTCTGAGGGGAGTGCCATGTCAACTTAGTCTTTTTCTCCCCACCAGCACACACAAGCTGTGAGGCAGTGTGCGTGTGCTGAGTGATGGGTCCCCAGGGTGGCATAATACATGCTGCATACCTTAGAGAACTTCCCTGGCCACAGGGCCCTTGGTACCACGGGTACCTTTTACAAGGGAATTATCTGCGTGCCAGGGCTGTGCCAATTGTGGAGACAAAGGTACAGTTTTAGGGAAAGAACACTGATCCCCCTGAGCCCCCACAGCGACGCCTGCAGAGACGCTGAAGAGACCCCTGGGTCTCCCATTGAACCCTATTACAAACCCGACGCATGGCTGCACTCTGCACCCGGCCACCCTTGTGCCGCTGAGGGTGTACTTTCTGTGCCTGCTTGTGCTCTTCAAAACCCCCCTGGTCTGCCCTCCAAAGTCGCGGGTACTTACCTGCTGGCAGACTGGAACCGGGGCACCCCTATTTCCATTGAAGCCTATGTGTTTTTGGGCACCACTTTGACCTCTGCACCTGACTGGCCCAGAGCTGCTGGTGTGGTAACTTTGGGGTTGCCTTGAACCCCCAACGGTGGGCTACCTTGGACCCAACTTTGAACCTTGTAAGTGTTGTACTTACCTGTGAAACTAACAAATACTTACCTCCCCCAGGAACTGTTGATTTTTGCACTGTGTCCATTTTTAAAATAGCTTATTGCCATTTTTGCCAAAACTGTACATGCTATTGTGATGATTCAAAGTTCCTAAGATACCTGAGTGAAATACCTTTTATTTAAAGTATTGTTTGTAAACTATATAAAAACCTATTGGCCTGGAATTGTCTTTTGAGTGTGTGTTCCTCATCTATTGCCTGTGTGTGTACAACAAATGCTTAACACTACCCTCTGATAAGCCTACTGCTCAACCACACTACCACAAAATAGAGCATTAGAATTATCTCTTTTTGCCACTATCTTACCTCTAAGGGGAACCCTTGGACTCTGTGCATGCTATTTCTTACTTTGAAATAGTACATACAGAGCCAACTTCGTACAGGTACCCATGCCAGCGGTGGCAGTTTCCTACAATATATTTTTTTCTTTTCAATATTTGCTTATTGCTTATTATTATTTATTTTCTTATTATTCATTTTGAAATGATTAATGTCCTTCATAATTTGTACACTTTTGATTTGTATATCCTATGTATGCTTTTTTTTGCCAATTTGTTTCTGATAGCTTTTTGG
Source organism: Pleurodeles waltl (assembly GCF_031143425.1). NCBI lineage: Eukaryota > Metazoa > Chordata > Amphibia > Caudata > Salamandridae > Pleurodeles > Pleurodeles waltl. The sequence goes on from NC_090445.1 coordinate 33,362,103, forward strand.
AAAATTTTATAAAGAATTGAAATACAAAACACTACTAAAACAATCCTCACTGTGTGTAATGGTCTGAACAGTTTGGAGGAAATGTGGGCACTTATTTAGTGACTTGAGCCCATAAAGATAATATGAAGTGTTTGTAACTCTATGAATATATGTAATTGGGTTGTAATGTATATATTGATTGTAAAATAAGATGTTTGATTGGAGAGAGATCAGTTTGTTCCTCCTGTAACTGGTTTTTAATGAAATTATGATGCTACTGTTTTGAGTGTTGCCTGTGCTGCTGGTGTTCCACACATTATATATTCACAATATGGTCTGAGTTTTTTATCATAATTTGCTCCGTGATGTTGTGCACAGTGGGTTTCTAAGGCCATTTTGTCTCTATGCAGTCGCTCTCCAAGATGGCCGCCACAGTAGCTCCCATTTGTAATTGATTTTCCCACAGGTACATGTGAGTTGCCCATGGATTGTCCCTCAAGTCCTTTTAATTTGAGTATTGGACACTCAGGCCCTCATTATGACATTGGCAGTAAGTACCGCTTACTGCCCATGCTGACTGCTGCCAACATACTGCCACCGCAGCGGATTACCGCTACCCATATTGTGATACACACATAGTAATCTGTCACAATACAGCCACACACCCAAGTCTGCCAGCCCAAAGGTCAGTGATAAACTGGCAGTAGCAAAACCCACACTGTTACGCCAACAGAACTACGCCCACATTATGACCCACAAATCACTGGGCTCAAAATACACACACACTAACAAAACAACACCACATTGGACAATTCAAATTACACACACCTGACACACATACACACACCACACACCCACACCACTATAAAACACACACCCACATTACCCACAACCCTTTACGACTAAAAACAATTGCCACACAGACAAGACACAGCCACACACCATCGTCACCTATACACTATCCACGCACCCTACATCACACACCCAAACACATCACCCAACACACCCTCACCCACACCACTCACACTATACCTATGGCACCACAATGACACCCCAGGTTCTCAGAGGAGGAGCCAAGGGTCATGGTGGAGGAAATCATCCAGGTAGGGCCACAGCTATTCGGATCACAGGTGCAGCAGACATCCATTGCAAGGAAGATGGAGCTATGGCAGAGAATCGTAGACAGGGTCAACGCCATGGGACAGCACCCCAGAACAAGGGATGACATCAGGAAGAGGTGGAACGACCTGTGGGGGGAAGGTGCGTTCCACAGCAGCAAGACACCAACTCGCTGTACCTCCTCCCCCACAACTAACAATATGGGAGGAGCAAGTCTTGGCAATCATGCATCCTGAGGGCCTGGCAGGAGTAGAAGGAGGACTGGACTCTGGTAAGTCAAATCACTGTTACTATCCCCCCCCCACCTTCATGCCATCACCTACTTCCACCCTCACTCCCATTGTTGTAGTTTAGCAGCGATTAGATTAAGCATTAGCAGAAGACATCTGTATTTGTAACTATTGTGAACATTTCGCGGAATCCATTTTTGTATTCATGGCAGCCATTTTCTCTGCCACATGCTGCCATGTGCTCACCATGTGCTCTGTCCTACCTTTCTGTTAACTACTCTTGAAATCTGCCTAGTGACAAGTTATATTTAGCATCTCCCACTTTCGCACATGCTCAGTAAGGTCTGCAGCTGTTAGTCCTTGAAAACTGTTAGCTCCTCCTACCTGTCGACTGTGCATTTTCCACATGACCTTACATGTATACAAGTCTTGCATCTATAATCGTACCACCTCCTTTTAGCCCCTGCGTGGGCATAAAAGGACCATGCTCTCTCAGTTCAGTGTGCTACTTCAGACATTACCTAAGGGTGCTGTTTGAACTGTAGTACCACCTCATGAGGTTAATAAACTTTGTCTTTTATTTCAGTTCCTGTGCCAACTTCTTCCTACATGGTCTAAGGACTTTGTGCAGGGAAAGGTGAACCCCTTGCACTAGTAGGCCTTGCTGAGGCTTACTTCAACAAATTGGCGCCCGAACAGGGACTCATCGGTGACTCGGATGCCCAACGGATTAGTCGCGACGAAGGATTGGGATCTCGCTGCGGACGATCAATGCCTGAGGAGACCCGAGTCTTGGCAACCACAGCTTTTTTCCCTTCTTTCTGATTTGACCATCCAGGTGGCGCCGGTCCTCGACTGAGATCCTTATTGTTCAATCGTCATGCAGTGACCATTTGGTCGATTTTAGAACTTGGCAGTTGGAACCTGGACACCCTGTGATTGGTAAGAGCCGTTTTACGGCACTTGCTGTGGGTTTTGATGCCTTTGTTTGGTAATGTAGTGTAGCACTACTTACTGTGGCTCTCGTGTTTTGGGTGACTAGTCAATTTGTGTCCTTTGAATTGATATATAAACTGCAATTTAGGCAGGTAATGAGGAGAATTTTCTCCAATTTAATTTTGATTTGAACGGCACCTTAAGTGCTACTTTGATTATAATATTGCATATTTTGCACTATTTTTGGCATGCCTGTTTTTAGCGCACTTCGTAGGATGTGTTGCTTTTGTAATGGTACCAATTTGAGACTGGAAGAATCGCAACCGCCACCCCCAGAGGGGACGCCCAATAGAGATATGTATGTTAAACATGGTCTTTCTTCTATAATGTACAGCACATTATGGAATAAATACACTCGTGCGGATCCTGAGTTACGTTGGCCTATGCATGGGTCATTTGATTTGCGAAAGATTGTGTATGTGGAACAATGTATGTGTAAGCGAAAGTCTAGGCAAGATATGTTTGACTGTGTACGAATGTGGGAGAAAGAAGTGCGTGGGCGAGTGAAACGTGAGCAAGCCTTGCTTGAGAAAGAGCAGCGGAAGAATGTATATGTGAAAGCATTGGAAATGAGAAAGAAAGAAATAAATGACTTAAAAGAGCTAGAAGAGAAAGAACGTAAATTACAGGTAACTGGCCAATACACCGTTAGGCAACCTCTCTATCCTATCCTTAATAAACCACATGATGATTTATTGTTACTAGATCGCCCTCCACCTCCGTATGTTGTTCCTTCTGCCCCTCATGAGTTAGCTAAGGTCTCCAGTTCGGAGCAACAGAAGGTGCAAGACAGTCGCTCTATGTTGCCTGCTGACCATGCGTCTGAGCTTAGATCTATTGCTCGTAAAACAATTCGGATCGTTGTCTCTGCTTCTGAACTTTTAGACAACATGAAAGGGTGGACGGAAAAGGAGCAGCTATATTTTACTGAGGCATTTGGCTCAGAAGTTATTGAACTATATCGGAAATATTCTGATGAGTTAGAGCCCGATGATGTAGCAGCTGATCATAAGCAAATGCGTGATGGTCTTTTTGTTTTCTCCCAGGTGGCTGATGCAATCAGGCGGTTGGTAAAATTATGTGTTACGGCAGTCCGCTTGCAAGAGGAGAAAAGGGCTGTGGACGTAGTTGCACAGACATCTCAGACCGGTGGGTTGCAAGCTTCCATCTTCGGAACAGATAAGACTATGATAGTTCACGCGAAACCAATGCGGGAGGCCGCACCTTTGTATGTTCCTCCTAAAGGATTGGGTACAAGTGATGATAAAACTTCTGTTGATGCTAAGGGTTATTTTATTTATAATTGGGTGTATACTCCTTGGAATAGGGCAGATGTAATGGCACTTAAAACAGCATTACCTGACCCGTGGAAAAATCCAGCCGCATTTTATGAGGAAGTTGAGGGAGTAATTAGTTCTTGTACTATGACTTTGGCTGACATTGATTTTTTTTTCGGATTGATATTACCGCCAGATATGTGGAGAACTGTTCGTAAAATTGATGATCGTGCAGTTTTTGGGGCGTCATGGAAAGAATTAGAACAGATGGACGGGGATAAGGAACCTGCGAAAAAGCCATATCAGTTGATTCTAGATCTTCCTGCAGCCATATTAGTTAAGTTAAAAACGATTATTCCCCCTAAAAGATAGATTGGACTGTTTTAGCGTCTTGTAAGCAAAAGGCAGATAAATCGGTCTCTGATTTATTTACACGCTTTGAAGAAGCATTTCATGATTTTAGCGGTCAGTTATTGTCAGATGATACAGGCAGACATTTGTTTGTCGATAAATATGTTGCAAATCTGTTACCAGGAATGGCTAGTCGCCTAAAAGCTAGTGAAAGTTCATGGACTACCTCTACTCCGGTTTCTCTTTTGACTATGGCTCAGTATTATGAACGTCAGGAATTAGAAGCAAAAGGTAGCGAGGACAAAAAGATTAAAGAATTAAAGACGAAGGTTATGTTGGCTCAAGCTTATGGTCCGCCTTTTAGAGGTGGTGATAGAGGTGGACGTGGATCTTATGGTTCTTCTTACACTCGTTTGAATTTGTCTGTTGATCAGTGTGCGTATTGTAAGAAATTTGGGCATTGGGCTGCCGATTGTCCAGCACTATGTGTTCAGCAGTGTTCACGTGGTCGGGGACAAATGAGAAATCGCTCAGGATATTCAGGACCTAGAAGAAGCACAAATAATCATGCTAGGGTTGATGCTAATGTACGAGGGCAGGATGGGTTTAACACTTTTGATAGACGGAACCAATACCAGATGTCTTACTATGTGCTTCCTGATTTCCAAGATTCTGTTTATGCATAGGATTGTCTAGGATAGGGTAAGGAATCAGTTGACGTTCCAGTAGATCAGAGGGGTCCTTATGTTACAGCACATGTTTTGGGTTCTACTGATCAGTTTCTGGTTGATACAGGAGCTACTCGTAGCGCCTTGACTAAACAATTGATTCCAAGGGCTCCCCTGTCTGGCTTAACCATTACATCGATAGGTTTCGATGGAACACCTTCCCCTAGCCCATTGTCACAACCACTTGCATTCCATGTTGATAAATTTACTGCTCCATGTCCATTTTTGCTTTCTCCAAATACACCAGACAATATTGTGGTTCTTGATATGCTCAAGTATTTCAGGGCTACAATACGATGCTCTCCTGAAGGGGTGCGTGTTATTTTAAATGATAATCATCTTGTCTTGTTAAAGAGGATATTGCATTAGCTTCACTCCCTAGTACTTTGTGTGCTACTTCAGATACTGATGTGGGACAAATGATCATTCCACCGGTACATATTAGTGTCAAAGAGGGAGCTGTATTGCCACGTTTGCCTCAATCCAAAATTTCACAGGAGGGCGAAGAAGCACTCACACGAATTGTGCATGATCTTATTGCAGTTGGAGTTGTTGAGGAAGTTCTGTATAATGTTTGTAACAGTCCGATTCTTCCTATTCTGAAAAAGGATACTGATACTAGGATTTACCGATTCATTATTGATTTACGAGAAGTCAATAAGATTGTGATACCACAATATCCTGTGGTATCTGACATCACGACACTCCTTACTTTGGTTCCTCCGACAGCAACTACGTTCTCTGTGATAGACTTAAAGAATGCTTTCTTTTCGATCCCTATTCATCCTGACAGCCGATATTTGTTTGGTTTTACTTTGAATAAACGATCATATAGATTTTGCAGAGTTCCTCAAGGCTATAGGGAGAGTCCAAGTATTTATAGTCAAGCGTTAAAACGACAACTTGATTCTTTTGTTTTGCCTGAAGGTGTGGCTCTCATACAATATGTCAATGATATTTTGTTGGCAGCTGATACCCCTGAGCAATGTGAAAAGTGCACTTTGTCCTTACTTTCTTTTCTTGCTTCACACCATCATAAAGTGTCACGAAAGAAATTGCAATATTGTAAACCAAAGATAACCTATTTAGGTCACCTTTTGTCTAAGGAGGGCCGTGCACTTACATCAGATCGTATTCAAGCTATTTTAGACACACCAGTACCCTCTACTCAGAAAGATGTACGGACATTCCTTGGTCTTACTTCTTTGTGTAGGCAATGGATATTAGGGTTTCCACACATTGTCAAACCTTTGCTAGCACTTTTGACTAAAGATACTCCAATGCCCCTCCCATGGACAGATGAATGTGAGACTGCTTTCAGGCAGCTGCGACAAGTCCTTTGTTCCCCACCAGTGTTAGGTACTCCAGATTACATGAAGCCTTTTGCACTTCATGTACATGAGAAAGATGGATGTGCATTGTCAGTTTTAGTACAGACACATGGCGATAAGCAGCGTCCCTGTGCATATTTTTCAGCAGTTCTTGATCCTGTCGCTCGAGCGTTGCCTGGGTGTTTTCGTTCAGTTGCCGCAACAGCTGTGTCAATACGTCAGAGTGAAGGGATAGTTTTGTCACATAAGCTGTTGGTGTTAGTACCCCATGCGGTTGATGCTCTTTTAAATCAAACAAAGACACAACATGTAACTAGCGCCCGTATAACAGGATATGAGTTGACATTGCTGGCTCCTCACATTACACTGAAGAGATGTACAACACTAAATCCAGCCACTTTGTTGCCATATCCGGTGACTCAGCCTCAGTCACAAGAAACACATGATTGTATATTCCTTACCAAAGAACAGACAAAGGGTCGTATTGATTTACAAGATACGCCCCTTTTAGATGTAGACGGGGAATTGTGGGTTGATGGGTCTTGTTTGAAGTTGCCAGATGGTACGACCTCAGCTGCATATTCAATCACCATAATACACACGGTAGTGGAGACAGCTCGTATACCACAGAAGTCAGCTCAAGCAGCTGAACTAATAGCTTTGACACGAGCATGTGAGCTTAGTATTGAGTTATGTGTGAACATTTATACAGACAGCCGCTATGCTTTTGGAGTGGCTCATGATTTTGGTTTGCTTTGGAAGGAGAGAGGCTTTCTCACATCCCACGGGATGCAGATAATGCACGGAGAATTAGTGCATAACCTCTTGACTGCATTGACATATCCAAAGAAACTAGCTATTGTGAAATGTAGTGCACATAAGAAAGTGACCGATAAGATAGGGCAAGGTAATGCTCTTGCGGACCGCGTTGCACGTGAGACTGCGATGCAGCGAAGTACTACTTCTATGTATGTAGTGAAGTCACAAGCTGAACGTTGGCATAATGCTAGACAAGACGTATTAGATATACAGAAATCTGGTTCTGTGAAAGAAAGTGAGCAATGGCCTGAAGAAGGAGAATTGGATGATGAGGGCTGTTGGCGGAATAAGCAGATGGATAAATGGAAATTGCCTATAGCTTTTGTACAACCTATGGTTCAGATGGCACATGGGCTGGCACATGTTGGAGCTTCAACAATAACGAAGTTGCTTACGCAAGTTTGGGAGCATCCAGAAATTTCCAGTACAGCTAAGAGAGTAGTACAGTCTTGTTTGATCTGTTTACAATACAATCCTGGAAAAGGGACACGTACTCCTGCGGGAGGGTTTGCTACACCAACTGCACCTTTTGAAGTTCTACAAATGGATTATATTCAGCTTGAACACTGCAACAATTTAAAGTATGTCTTGGTGGTGGTTTGTGCCTTCAGTAAATGGATAGAGGCGTACCCCACAAAGGATAATACTGCCATTACCACAGCAAAGGTGTTTTTGAAAGAATTTTTCCCTAGGTTTGGTGTTTGCAGACATTTATGGAGTGATAACGGAACTCATTTTGTTGGGTAAGTTATTAAGTATGTCCTGAAAGGATTAGGGATCAAACAGAAGTTCCATGCGGTTTTCCAACCACAATCAGCAGGGTTGATGGAAAGGTATAATGCTACTTTGAAGCTGAAGTTAGCGAAGATACAGGCTTCCACATCCTTAACTTGGCCGGATGCATTACCATTGGCATTATTGTCTATTAGGCCAGTGCCACACTCCCGACTTGGCCTTAGTCCTTATGAGGTGGTATTTGGGAGGCCAATGAATATTTGGGGAGTTCCTAGGCCAAAATCTGTATATAATGTACCTTGTGTCCTGATGAATGATTATTTGGCACAGTTAACCGACAATTTGGTTTCTATTCATCAACAGGTCCGAGAAGCACTTCCTGACAGATCTACAGGTGAAGGCCATGAACTCCGACCTGGTGACCAGGTGATGATTAAGTCTTTTGAAAGATCAAGCAGCTTGGAACCAAGGTGGCGAGGCCCAGAACAGATGCTCCTTGCGACAAGGACAGCAGTTCGAGTGACGAACCGAAAGAATTGGGTCCATAGTACTCACTGCAAGAGAGTGCTACCTACCTTGGTGGAACCTGCTGTGCTGACCGATCATCGAGAGATTTTGACTACGGAGAAAGGCCGTGCTATATCACCTGACGAATCTGCAGAGGTCTTCCCGGACCACACGACTTCTGGAGTGTCGCGATATAATTTGAGACCGAGGAAAGAATCTGAATTTTTTTTAAACAAACTGGTTGAGCTACCGCCCTGGGTTAGTGAAACGGAGAGCCAATGTGGCAAGGGGGGGGATCAGCCATGCATTAGAGTAGTGACACCCGTCTTGGCCCGTGGTGAAGAAATCAGCGGCTGCCCAGGGATAAGAGCTCCAACGATTGTTTTTAATCCATTTCTGAAAGTGTTGATTATCAATGTTGCTAAAATGAATAACAAACTGATCATTAGTACTATGGGGTTTGTTGTTGTTTTGGTGGTTACAGCAACAATCACCTGGTTTGTTGAAAAGAAGGCTCCTGCTCGTGAGTTTTTTGTTGCCACTAATCCAGTACCAGAGGATCACTATTACTTTACGCTTCCCTATCAGGAGCAGAAGCACCGTCAATCGTACTTCAATAATACTTTCATTCAGATGTTGCATCATACTCATAATGCTACAAATACTACTAACTGTTGGGTATGTGGAATGATACCTGCACATCAAAAGAAAGGAGGAACACCTTTCATTCCTCTTCCTTTTTCACACAATGGTTCTTGTCAAGCTTGGTACACGCTTTTGTTTGCATCTGGAAAACGTACAGAGGGCGTACTTCTTTTTCGCCTTAATAAAGTATGCTACCAAGACAAAGATGGGTATCCCCAAGCCAAAGGAACTAAATGGGAATGGGAAGAGTATCAACCGGACAATGTTTCAATACCATATGTCTTCACAAATATAAGAGACTCTGACAAGAAAGAACAATTTGTGATTTCTGTTACAAAAACTAAAGCAGATTTATGTATACGTAGCATTGGGCGAATTCCAGTAGGGATAAGCGATTGTACCTTGATTTTAACTATTGAGGGTGTAAATAATAGTAGTTTTACAGCTTCACATAATACATATTTTGTTTGTGGTAACTATGGATATTACCAACTACCTGTTGGATGGTCAGGTGTGTTTTATGTATCTTTTCTATTACCCCCTGTGTTTTTGGCCCCTGCATCATATCACCGAGATTTAAAACTGTTCAATGACATCATTAACAATAGATATAAAAGGGAAATAAGTACAAATGAGGTAGACCAAACGGATACTAGCCTGCAACAATATGTTGATTTTAATTTAGGATTGTTCCCCTTTGTGGGTGCTGTGTTAAACAGTAGGAAAGTGAGACGATTGACTAGGGTTGTGGAAGCTGTTACCAATCAGGCAGCTCTGGCACTTGGTAATATTACTGAGGAGCTCCAAATTGCGAGGATTGTAGCGCTCCAAAATCGTATGGTACTAGATGTGATATTAGCTGACCGAGGTGGTGCATGTCGCATCATCGGTAGTAGTTGCTGTGTTTTCATTCCCGATCACTCACCTTCAGTATATGATGCAATATCTAAATTGCATAAAATTGCTGCAGAAATCCACACAGAGACTGGTACTTGGACTTTTTCTGGATGGTTTTGGGCTCTTGTTTCCGCCTGGGACTGGAAACTACTGACTATCCTGTGTGTAATGATTGCAATATTTTTCACATGCTGTATCTGTATTCAGTGTGGTCCAATGTTCTGCTCCATGTGTATTACTGCTTGTATGCCTACCAAAAGAAATATTACAGAAATTAAAGCACAACATATGTTAGATAAGGAAATAGCTGAAATAATGAGCATAAATATACAATATGAATATTTAGATTATCCCAGAAAGGCGAATGTCTTCAGCTAATGCTGAAAGGGTCGTCTGTTGTAGTTTAGCAGCGATTAGATTAAGCATTAGCAGAAGACATCTGTATTTGTAACTATTGTGAACATTTCGCGGAATCCATTTTTGTATTCATGGCAGCCATTTTCTCTGCCACATGCTGCCATGTGCTCACCATGTGCTCTGTCCTACCTTTCTGTTAACTACTCTTGAAATCTGCCTAGTGACAAGTTATATTTAGCATCTCCCCCTTTCGCACATGCTCAGTAAGGTCTGCAGCTGTTAGTCCTTGAAAACTGTTAGCTCCTCCTACCTGTCGACTGTGCATTTTCCACATGACCTTTCATGTATACAAGTCTTGCATCTATAATCGTACCACCTCCTTTTAGCCCATGCGTGGGTATAAAAGGACCATGCTCTCTCAGTTCAGTATGCTACTTCAGACATTACCTAAGGGTGCTGTTTGAACTGTAGTACCACCTCATGAGGTTAATAAACTTTGGCCCTGATTCTTACCTTGGCGGACGGCGGAGGCCGTCCGCCAAGGTACCGCCGTCAAATGACCGCACCGCGGTCAAAAGACCGCGGCGGCCATTTAAACATTTCCGCTGGGCCGGCGGGCGCTCTCCAAAAGATCGCCCGCCGGCCCAGCGGAAATGCCCCTGCAACGAGGACGCCGGCTCAGAATTGAGCCGGCGGAGTTGCAGGGGTGCGACGGGTGCAGTTGCACCCGTCGCGTATTTCAGTGTCTGCTTTGCAGACACTGAAATACTTCGTGGGGCCCTCTTACGGGGGCCCCTGCAGTGCCCATGCCATTGGCATGGGCACTGCAGGGGCCCCCAGGGGCCCCGCGGCACCCCCTACCGCCATCCTGTTCATGGCGGGTTTCCCGCCATGAACAGGATGGCGGTAGGGGGTGTCTGAATCCCCATGGCGGCGGAGCGCGCTCCGCCGCCATGGAGGATTCACTAGGGCAGCGGTAAACCGGCGGGAGACCGCCGGTTTACCCTTTCTGACCGCGGCTGAACCGCCACGGTCAGAATGCCCTTCGGAGCACCGCCAGCCTGTTGGCGGTGCTCCCGTGGTCGGTGACCCTGGCGGTCACCGACCGCCAGGGTCAGAATGACCCCCTTTGTCTTTTATTTCAGTTCCTGTGCCAACTTCTTCCTACATGGTCTAAGGCCTTTGTGCAGAGAAAGGTGAACCCCTTGCACTAGTAGGCCTTGCTGAGGCTTACTTCAACACCATCACTCCACCACCTCACACACACCCCACCATCACAACCCACCCCTCCCTATATCAAGCCCTGCATGTAACACCAATGCTCGGAACCCCATCACAGACCTGCATGGACAGCCATCCCAAAATCATGCACACTAGAGAGAATTACCTTGCCCACCAAATAACTACTCACACAAGGCAAAGCTGCCAGGGCAATAACAACCATAGAGAGCAACACACCCATGCACAAGATGTCACACGCAGAAACAATAACACCATTTACATCCCCACAGATCCCCCACCCAACGTCACCGGAGAGGAGGTGCCAGCAACATCTAGTCCCCCCCCCAGAAGAGGCCCACAGTGATGACAGCAGCTCTGGACACCTGGATATGGATGACCAACCTGGCCCATCAGGGACCTCTGGACAGTCTGTTACCCAGGTAGAGTCCCATACCACCACAGAGCCTCCCCCCTCAGGAAACACCACCACAGTACCCACCCAGAGGGCCCATAGCTCTGTCTCCAGTACACATCAATCAGCAGTGTGTCCACCACTACAGGGACCCCAAGCAACCCCACAAACACAGGATGATCAGGGACCTGGGGTCAGTGGGCACACAGTTCAGGGGACAGAGGCACAGGACAACAGGAAAGCTGGGAGGACTGCTGTGCGACAGGGGGAGGACAGGCCCTGGGAACGTACTCTCCAGGAGGCACTCACTAAGATCACGGGAGCTTACCACCATTCCCAGGAGAGGATGGGCCAAATACTGGACAAGTTGCAAGAGACCCAGCGGCTGCAGGAGGGGCAGTACCTGGGATCAGGGAGGACTTGAAGGTCATAAACACCACCCTGGTCACCATTGCAGGGGTGCTGTCAGATATGGTCAACACTATGGGGGAGGCAGTGGCACACCAGCGGGTGCCTGACACTAGCTAAACCACTGAACAGCTTTCCACCTCCACTGGTGCTAGTGGACAGGAGGCCACACCACAGGACCAACAGGCCACCAGCACACCTCCCCCTGCAGAAGGAGAACCATCCCGCAAATGGTCCCTGCGATCCAGACAGAAGCCAGAGACTATTGCCAAGACCCACACCAGGAAATAAGACTCTCCTGATTGTCACCCTTGTGTCCCACTCAGTCACCCTGTCCACCTTGAACTGCCATTGCTCCACTTCTAATGGCCCCTTGGACAATGCACCTGTGATCCACATAGACTGGACTCTATATAGGTAAGATGGTTCAAGCTGGTTTGCTTTGTTAAAGTGACATAGGAGATGCATGGATCCCCTGATGCATTCTGCATGACCCTCAAATAAATAATAAATAAATCTGGGATTTGTAGAGCTCGGCAAATCACCCATGAGGGTCTCTAGGCACTGAAATGTAGGCATGGGGTGATTAAGTGATTTTTCCAGAATCATACAGGATGTTTAGCCGAGACTCAAACCTGGTTCCTCCAGCTCTGTAGTCGTCAGCTTGGGCCGTTATGCCACACCCTCACAGGTGCAGGCTCCCCCTAGTGGCGATTATAAAACATGCGCACCTGGCAGCACATGATGACATAAAGTAAAGCATCATATCTGACACATGGTTTTATTCTGAATTTGGGCAGTGTGCAGTTATTCACTGAGAGTTTGCACCAGGGTGTCTATAGGAGTGCGTTAATACGTCCCAGACAATAAGTGTTGACTGAGTTTGCCGTAGACAAAATGCCTCTTGTCTTTTCGGTTCAGTCCGAAAGAGGCCATGAATACAGTAAGCCGAAAAGCGTTGACAGTATTTAGAGGATGTTAGAAATGGGGTCTCTGGTTGGCAGTCAGTTTGTATTCTGTGCAAGCAAGGACCCTCACACTAGTTAGGGTAAGGGAGTTACACAGCTCAGATAACCCCTGCTCACCCCTTGATAGCTTGGCACAAGCAGTCAGGCTTATCTCAGAGTCTTTGTCCTCTCTAAGGTAGAAGCAGCAACTGTAGGCCAACCCAGCAAAGCACACTCACAGGCAAAGGGACAGTATTCCTCCTCCAGCTCTTCTCCTTGGCAGAGGTTCATCTTGATTCAGAAGTAATTTAAAAGTCTGGGGTTTCGGGTTTACTTCTTAAACCCATTTCTGTCCTTGAAGTAGGCAAACTTCAAAGGAAAGTCTCTCTTGTTCACAAGATCCTGCCTTGCCCAGGCCTGGCCCCAGACTCACACCAGGGGGTTGGAGACTGCATTGTGTGAGGACGGGCACATCCCTTTCAGGTGTAAGTGTCAGCTCCTCCCTTCCCACTCTAACCCAGGAGACTCATTATGATATGCAGGGCACTCCTCAGCTCCCTTTGTGACACTGTCTAGAGGGAATTCACAAACAGCCCAACTGTCAGTCTGACCCAGATGTGGCTTCCACAAGCAGGCAGAGGCACAGAATGGTCAAGCAAGAAAATGCCCACTTGCTAAAAGTGGCATTTTCAAACTGACAATCTAAAAACCAACTTTACCAAAAGAATTTTTTTTTTTAATTGTGAGTTCAGAGACCATAAACTCCATATCTCTATCTGCTCCCAATGGAAAACTGCACTTAAAAGACATGTAAAGGCAGTCCCCATGTTAATCCATGGGAAAGATTGGCCTTGCACTGGTGAAAACTGAATATGGCAGTATTTCACTATCAGGACATGTAAAACTCATCAGTACATGTCCTACCTTTAACATACACTACCCATGGGGCTACCTAGGGCCTACCTTAGGGGTGCCTTATATGTACAAAAAGTGAAGGTTTGGGCCTGGTAAGTGGGTACACTTGCTAGGTCGAATTGGCAGTTTAAAACTGCACACATATACACTGCAGTGGCAGGGTCAGAGACATGTTTACAGGGCTACCCATGTGGGTGGCACAATCAGTGCTGCAGGCCCACTAGAAGCATTTCATTTACAGGCCCTGGGCACTTCTTGTGCACTCTACTAGGGACTTACTAGTAAATCAAATACGCCAATCATGGAAAAGCCAATTAGATTTACAATTTACACAGAGAGCACTTGCACTTTAGCACTGGTCAGCAGTGGTAAAGTGCCCAGAGGCAAAAACGAAGTCCAGCACACAGTCAAAATCACAGGAAGAGGTGACAAAAAGACAGCGGAAACCACGCCAAGGATGCCAGGTCTAAAAGAGGAGTCTGGTTCCGATGAAAATAACAGATGAAGAAACATGAAAGGAGGATAACTATATTGAGAATATTATGGACTTGGTCCTCCTTTGTTTGACTACTTCTACGGGGGCCTGTTGTATAGACTTTAAATCGAACACCTAGTAAAAATTGTTTGAGGGACAAGAGATTATGAGTTCTATTGTTCTATGATTTGTTTGTTGAGGGATTTGGCTGTTTTTGCTGGATAAAAAGGGTTGTGGCAACATTAAATAAAGGGGGTCATTCTAACCCTGGCGGTCGGTGATAAAGCGGCGGCCAACCCGCCAACAGGCCGGCGGTCAAAAAAATGCAATTCTGACCCTGGCGGGAACCGCCAACACAGGCTGCCGCTTTAACACTCCGACCGCCACGGCGGAACAAGCAAACAGCGCGGCGGTCACCGCCAACAGCCAGGCGGCAGACAATGTACCGCCCACCCTATCACGACCCACCAATCCGCCACCTTTTCCGGGGCGGGAGCACCGCCGATAAAAACACGGCGGAAACAGACTACGAACGGGAAAACGCTCACCTCTACGCACTCCACGAGGAAGGAGGACAGCATGGAACCCGAATTGAACATCATACCTGCTCTCGTCTACCTTCTCATCTACCACGAGTACGAACTCCGGCGCAGACGACAACGGTGAGTACTGCACCTACGACACACGGGAGGGGGGAGGACGAAAGGTTACGGGCACACACATATGCGACCCCCCCAATATGTACACACCAATGCAGAGCAACAAGTCACAGTAACACCACCCAAACACCCGTAAAAAATACAATGACATAACCAAATTAGGAATAAATATTTATGTACAAAAAAAGCTCCTGAAAATTATTGTCCAACCGTGAAAAATATTTACAATAAAAATAAATATATACACATCAGTGTATAACTGAAGTAACAAGTCCTGCACATCCTACGAATTTAACATGTCCGTGGGCCAAAGTTTTGCGAAACAAGGGCAAAGCCCACACAGGAGACCTGAGTCCTTTGGAGAGAACACTGCAGGGGCATCTGATGTAAAAACTACAGGCACCTCAGGGGGAAGGGAAGGGGGGAGCACCACAGCCACATGAGTCCACGACACCAGATCCACGAGGAGCCACCATGCCCACTGCACCATCCTGGGGAGTGCAAAGCCACAGTCTCTCAAGTCTCTACAGTGGGTGGGCTGCCCACTGGACCATCCTGGGGAGTGCAAAGCCACAGTCTCTCAATGTCTCTACAGTGGGTGGGCTGCCCACTGTACCATCCTGGGGAGTGCAAAGCCACAGTCTCTCAATGTCTCTACAGTGGGTGGGCTGCCCACTGTACCATCCTGGGGAGTGCAAAGCCACAGTCTCTCAATTTCTCTACAGTGGGTGGGCTGCCCACTGTACCATCCTGGGGAGTGCAAAGCCACAGTCTCTCAATGTCTCTAAAGTGGGTGGGCTGCCCACTGTACCATCCTCGGGAGTGCAAAGCCACAGTCCATCAGGTGGATGACAGTCTCCACTGGTCAAGGAGGAGGCATGGTGGGCACAGTGAACCATAAACAGTGCTTGAGACGGCGGTGCCCAGCGGAGCGGTGCTTGAGATGAAGGGCCCAGCGGAGCAGTGCTTGAGACGGCGGTGCCCAGCGGAGCGGTGCTTGAGATGAAGGGCCCAGCGGAGCGGTGCTTGAGATGGCGGTGCCCAGCGGAGCGGTGCTTGAGATGAAGGGCCCAGCGGAGCGGTGCTTGAGATGGCGGTGCCCAGCGGAGCGGTGCTTGAGATGAAGGGCCCAGCGGAGCGGTGCTTGAGATGAAGGGCCCAGCGGAGCGGTGCTTGAGATGAAGGGCCCAGCGGAGCGGTGCTTGAGATGAAGGGCCCAGCGGAGCGGTGCTTGAGATGAAGGGCCCAGCTGAGCGGTACTTGAGATGGCGGTGCCCAGCGGAGCGGTGCTTGAGATGAAGGGCCCAGCGGAGCGGTGCTTGAGATGAAGGGCCCAGCGGAGCGGTGCTTGAGATGAAGGGCCCAGCGGAGCGGTGCTTGAGATGGCGGTGCCCAGCGGAGCGGTGCTTGAGATGAAGGGCCCAGCGGAGCGGTGCTTGAGATGGCGGTGCCCAGATGAGCAGTGCTTGAGATGAAGGGCCCAGCGGAGCGGTGCTTGAGATGAAGGGCCCAGCGGAGCGGTGCTTGAGATGGCGGTGCCCAGCGGAGCGGTGCTTGAGATGAAGGGCCCAGAGGAGCGGTGCTTGAGATGAAGGGCCCAGCGGAGCGGTGCTTGAGATGAAGGGCCCAGCGGAGCGGTGCTTGAGATGGCGGTGCCCAGCGCAGCGGTGCTTGAGATGAAGGGCCCAGCGGAGCGGTGCTTGACAGGAAGGGCCCAGCGGAGCGGTACCTGTCTTCACGGCGGGGCCCTGTTCAGCGGTACCTGTCTTCACGGCGGGGCCCTGTTCAGCGGTACCTGTCTTCACGGCGGGGCCCTGTTCAGCGGTGCTCTTCTGCACGGCGGGGCCCTGTTCAGCGGTACCTGTCTTCACGGCGGGGCCCTGTTCAGCGGTACCTGTCTTCACGGCGGGGCCCTGTTCAGCGGTGCTCTTCTGCACGGCGGGGCCCTGTTCAGCGGTGCTCTTCTGCACGGCGGGCCCTGTTCAGCGGTGCTCTTCTGCATGGCGGGGCCCTGTTCAGCGGTGCTCTTCTGCACGGCGGGGCCCTGTTCAGCGGTACCTGTCTTCACGGCGGGCCCTGTTCAGCGGTACCTGTCTTCACGGCGGGCCCTGTTCAGGGGTACCTGTCTTCACGGCGGGCCCTGTTCAGCGGTACCTGTCTTCACGGCGGGGCCCTGTTCAGCGGTGCTCTTCTGCACGGCGGGGCCCTGTTCAGCGGTGCTCTTCTGCACGGCGGGGCCCTGTTCAGCGGTGCTCTTCTGCACGGCGGGGCCCTGTTCAGCGGTGCTCTTCTGCACGGCGGGGCCCTGTTCAGCGGTACCTGTCTTCACGGCGGGCCCTGTTCAGCGGTGCTCTTCTGCACGGCGGGGCCCTGTTCAGCGGTACCTGTCTTCACGGCGGGCCCTGTTCAGCAGTGCTCTTCTGCACCGGCGGGGCCCTGTTCAGCGGTGCTCTTCTGCACGGCGGGGCCATGTTCAGCGGTACCTGTCTTCACGGCAGGCCCTGTTCAGCGGTGCTCATCCAGTAGGTCAAGGGAGCCAGACCTGTGCTGGACTCCCTGCTCAGTCGCCCTCGGACCGTGACGTTTCTGGACCCTTCGGGGACGGAGTCCTGGGCTCTTTAGTGTCCTCCTTCGCAGCTGGGATGTGACATGTGGGGCTCACCGGCTCCGCGCTCCTGCTGCCCTTCCGCTCCTTAGATGGGGCTCTCGGGCCCTTGCCTCCCCTAGATGTTGTGGCTGGTGAAGTGGGCGCACATTGCTCCTTGGGGGCAGCCGTGTCAGTCCTCGCACGGCGGCCCTTGTGTTTGCGGGTCCTCTTGCCGGGGGGGGGGCTGGATGTGTCCTTGCTGCTGATCGAAGTGTCACTGCTGGCAAAGGGTGGACTCCAGTACCCATGCACAACAGTGACACTCGAAGCTGGGCTGGTGGTGGCTGTGGTGCTCTTGGGACTCTTTGCAGATGGAGGGGGTAGGTCATCGGAGGGAAAGAGGTTAAGATTAGGCAGGAAATGTTTTTTAGGTCCAAGGTAAAGGGTAGGAGAAGTGGTGATGGGAGTGGAGGAAGAGGATGTGGTTGTAGGAGAGTCAGGTGTGCTGTCATTGGGTGAAGGTGCTGGTGCTGTAGGCTGTCGTGAGGTGGATGGCTGTTGGGTGGGTGTCTGCCTGCGTTTGTGTGTCTTGGAAGAGGGGGTGACAGACACAGTGGGAGAGGACACAGGGGACGTGTAAATGGCCGTGGGGGTGGTGACTGCACGTGTGAGGACTGTAGTGGAGGGTGAGGTGGTGATGGAAGCACTGGCTGATGTAGGGGTGCATGCAGGTGTGAGTGTAGATGTCACAGGGAGGGAGGAGGAAGACGAGGAGGAGGGGGACACAGAGGTGGTAGTGACTGTTGGAGTGTCTGCATCGGTGTGTTGCTTGGGTGAGTGTTTGTGGGATCTGTGGTGCTTGTGTCTGGATGAGCTGCCCTTGGGTGTTGAGGTGTGTGCAGGCTGGTCTGATGGTGTGGATGGGATAGGCTGAGGAACAGGAGACAGAGACAGGCTGGAGGCAGACAGAAGAGGGAGGCTGGAAACAGGGACAATGGCTGCCGTCAGTGCTGAGGCCAGAGCAGTGAACGCTCGTTGATGGGCAGCCTGACCCGAATGAATGCCCTCCAGGTAGGCATTGCTCTGTTGCACCTCCCTTTGCACACCCTGGATGGCATTAAAAAGGGTAGTCTGCCCAACAATGAGCGTCCTCACGAGGTCAATGAGCTCCGCACTGAGGGCAGCAGGGGTAACAGAGGCAGGGGCTGAGGTGCCTGGGGCGAAGGAGACACGCGCCTTCCTGGGCGAATGGGCACGGAGCGAAGACTGAGGGGCTGCTGGGAGGGCGGTGCTGGTGCGCTGGGTGGCGGCTGTACCTGTAGAGGCGGGGGGCACTGATGTTGCCGCCACCGCTAGGGAGCACCCATCCGAGGACGTGTTTGTGTCGCTTGTCTCACCACCGGTCCCCGTTGTGGTGCTCCCCTCGCCCTCCGGATCACTGGTGCCCTCGGTGTCTGTTCCTGGGCCCACCGGGGCCTTGTGACCTGCAGCTCCCTCGTGCTCCGATGCCAGATCTCCTCCGCCTGATGATGCTAATGCACACATGCACAAGAAGATGAAGAAAAAGGGTGGGGGGAGAAAAAAGAAGACCAGGCTGAGTGCATGCAATGTCAACACCGTTGGCGGAGAGGACAGACACAGGAGCCTCATGCACTAAGCCGCGCATTCGGGGTACACTACTCAGTACTACTGACTAGGACAACAGGTCAAGAGACGTCAAACGTCACATGGGTGATGCTGGACCATCAATGGCTGTACTTGTCACCCTACAGAGGTGGGGGCCGGGGGCACAGGGCCATGCCTAAGGGAGAGGACTACACTACAGAAAGGGCCCTGGCCTAATGTCACCCACAGCCCTCCTCCCCCACCCAGACGCCTCCACTGCGCATAAAGATAGGAGAATGTGCTGATACTCACCCCCTTGTGTCTGCTGTGATGTCTTCAAGCGCCCATCCAAATCAGGGTAGGCCACCGCCAGGATCCGGGACATCAGGGGGGTCATGGTGCAACTGGCACCCCTCCTAGGTTGGGAGGCCATCCCCAGCAGTGATTCTGCGGTCTTCCTTGTTCCGCGGCGGATGTCCTCCCACCTCTTGTGGCAGTGGGTGCCCCGTCTGTTGTGGACCCCCAAGTTCCGGACTTCCTTGGCGATGGCACGCCAAATATCGATTTTCTGATGGGCGCTGACCTATTTGACATGTACAGGGTGGAAAGGAAACAATCATCAATGACCTGCATGTTAGATGTGATTGGCCCCCCCCACCAACTTTGCTATATTGCACATGCTCTCATCTGTCGTGCGTTGCACTCCTCATTTCCTCCCCACCCCACCAACTTACATCCCCCCCACTCCACACAGGCATAACCCATTCATTGTGCACTGAGTGTACTCACCTGTTGGTCTGGAGGACCGTAGAGTAGCGCATACTGGGGGAGGACCCCATCCACGAGTTTCTCCAACTCTTCTGAACTGAAGGCAGGGGCCCTTTCCCCAGCCGCAGCAGCCATTGTCACTTCCAGACCGAGTTCACAGCAGCACTTGCAGATTAGGTCCTCTCCTGTGGATGATCAGGTCTCGAGTGATTAAGCAGATAGGAAATGGCGGTCACGCCCGCGGCGGTGCGTACCGCGGCGGTGCGTACCGCGACCGCCGGCGCACATCATCATTGGCTCCTGAATCCCATAGGGTTCAATGTTAACCAATGCGTCTTCGCACAGCGGTCTTCGACCGCCTACCGCCACGGTGTGCCCCGCCAGCGCAGTAACCTCACATCCCATTGTCCCACTTCACAGGTCAGGCAGCCGCCATTTCAAGGGCCCACATGGCTTAATTTCTAATGCGTCACACAGGGCTAGGCCTTGCTTTGGCACACATACAAACATAGCAACCCATACATTTACCTGTACTGTGCAAGCTGTGTTGTACGTACCTGTGAGTTGATTGACTCTGTACTCCATATTCTCCTTCCTAGGCACCGTCCGCTGGGACTTGCGATGAGAAGGAGGAATCCTCGCGTGTACCGGCCGCTGGTGGACCTGTCGACAATGGAAGAACGCAATATAATACTCCGATACCGACTTGACCGAGCCACCATCCATGAACTGTGTGCCCAGCTGGAGCCAGCCCTGATGTCCCCCATCCGCCAACCCACAGGAATTCCCCCTCTAGTGCAGGTTCTGTCTGTCCTCCATTTTTTGGCAAGTGGCTCATTCCAGACAACAGTGGCCATGTCATCTGGAATGTCTCAGCCTATGTTTTCCAAGATCTTGTCCAGAGTGTTGTCTGCCCTGATGAAACTCATGCGGAGCTACATCATTTTCCCAGAGGAGGGTGATTTGCCTACAGTGAAAGCTGATTTCTATGCCCTTGGACACATCCCCAACATCATTGGTGCAATTGATGGGACCCATGTGGCTTTAGTCCCCCCAAATGACGATGAACAGGTGTACAGGAACAGGAAAAATTATCATTCAATGAATGTGCAGGTGGTCTGTTTGGCTGACCAGTACATCTCCCATGTTAATGCCAAGTTCCCTGGGTCAGTGCATGACGCGTATGTTATGCGAAATAGCAGCATTCCCTATGTGATGGAACAGCTACAGAGACAGCGTGTGTGGCTAATAGGTGACTCTGGTTACCCCAACCTGCCGTGGCTACTGACCCCAGTGAGGAATCCCAGGACCAGGGCAGAGGAACGGTACAATGAGGCCCATGGGCGTACTAGGAGGGTGATTGAGCGAACCTTTGGGCTCCTGAAGGCCAGGTTTAGGTGCCTGCATATGACTGGTGGATCCCTAATGTACTCACCAAAGAAGGTGTGCCATATCATCGTGGCGTGCTGTATGCTTCACAACCTGGCTTTGCGACGCCAGGTGCCTTTCCTGCAGGAGGATGGTCCAGATGGTGGTGTTGTAGAAGCTGTGGAGCCTGTGGAGAGTGAAGAGGAGGAAGACGAAGAGGACGACACAGACAATAGGGACAGAGTGATACAACAGTATTTCCAGTAGCCCACAGGTAAGAATCACCCACGCCATTTCACATTTGCTTAGAGCCTCCTGCATCTGTACTTTCTGTATTTCCCCCCAGTTCTTTTTAACTAATTTTTGGTTTTGCCTTCCCTTCTCAGTGCTGTATGACTCAGTGCGTGACTTCTGCTTGGTTTGCCCATGAACTACATCGTATTGACATTGGTATGTTGTCATCACTAATTGACAGAACAGATATTGAACAGTAATGTGTAATACATTTGTTAATAATACAGCATGACTCCAAACTGATTTGTGTGCAATATGTGATTTATTTACAGTGCTAGATATTGGTACATGTGATTATAAGGGTGATGGGTGGGGGTGGAGTAATGTCCATGGCAGAGTCCAGTTCTCAGTCTCACAGGTGCATTGTCCTTTTGCCTGTGGAAGGATGGAGCAGAGGCAGTTCATGGTTGGACAGGGTGGCAATGTGGGACAGTGGGATAACTTCAGGGGGTATGTCCTGCTGGCGGGGGTCTTGACATCCTACTCTGTCGTTTTTTTGGATCTCAGGCTCCTCTTACGGGGTGGTTGTTCTTCAGCAGGAGGTGGGGTTCTGGTGGGCTGTCGTGGTGTTGGGGCCTCCTGTCCACTAGCGCCGGCGGAGGTGGTAGGCTGTTCCTGGTCCGGGCTAGTGACAGGGGCCCTGTGTGGTGCCACATGGTCCCGCAACGTGTCTTCGATCCTGTTGAGGGCCAGGACGATGGTCCCCATTGCGGTCCCGATGTTTCTCAGCTCGTCCCTGAACCCCATGTAGCGTTCCTCCTGCTGTGCCTGGATCTCCGTGAACCTGGTCAGTACCGTCGCCATCGTCTCTTGGGAGTGGTGGTAGGATCCCATGATGGTGGTGAGGGCCTCTTGGAGAGTGGGTTCCCTGGGCCTCTCCTCCCCCCCCCTGTCGCACAGCAGCCCTCCGAGCTGCCCGGTTTCCCCTGGCCTCTGTCGCCTGGACGGTGTGCCCACTACCACTGCCCCCAGGTCCCTGTTGTTGTTGGGGTGGTGGGTTAGCCTGGGTGCCCTGTAGTGGCAGACACACCGCTGATTGACCTGTCCTAGAGACAGAGGCATGGGCCTGCTGGGTGGGAGCTGTGCAGGTGTTGCCAGAGGGGGTCGGGTCTTGTGTGGCCTGTGGCTGCCTGAGGGGAACCGACTGCCCAGAGGTCCCCGATGGTCCGGGCTGGTCATCAGGTTCAGTGTCGACAGAGCTGCTGTCCTCACTGTGGGCCTGTTCCGGGGGTGGGATGGACATTTCTGGACCCTCCTGGCTGGTGTGTTGGCGTTCGGGTCCTGCATGGGGTAAGAGAGTTTGGTTATTGTTTCTGTGTGTGCAATTGCGTGCGAGTTATGGGTGCCCTTGTCCCCCAGTGCAGGCATTCCCTTGAGGGAGGTGTTGTGAGGGTAGTTAGGGGGGGGGATGGGTAAGTGCAGTGGTCATGCTTAGGTGATGGGTATCCATGGTTTGCGTTGGCATGCAGTTGTTGGTGTTGGGATGGTGAGACATTGTCAGGGAGGATGTGTGCTGGGGGGTTGGGGGTGAGGGTGGGGGTATGGTTTGGCATGCTGGTGGGGTGGGGGGGATATAGTAGTCCATTCCTCCGGCTACTCCAGCGAGGCCCTGAGGATGCAGGATGTTCAAGACCTCTTGCTCCCATGATGTAAATTCGGGAGGGGTGGGTGGGGGTCCGCCGCCAGTCTTCTGGACCGCGATGTTGTGCCTTGACACCATCGAGCGCACCTTCCCCCGTAGGTCGTTCCATCGTTTGCGGATGTCGTCCCTATTTCTGGGATGCTGTCCCACCGCGTTGACCCTGTCCACGATCCACTGCCATAGCTCCGCCTTCCTGGCTATACTGGTGTGCTGCACCTGTGAGCCGAAGAGCTGGGGTTCCACTCTTAGGATTTCCTCCACCATGACCCGGAGTTCTTGGTCCGAAAACCGTGGGTGCCTTTGGGGTGCCATGGGGTGGTGTGGGTGAGGTGTGGGGTGGTGTATGTGCTGATGAGTATGTTGGTGTGTGGTGCTTTGTGCTTCTATGTGGTGTGTGTGAAGGTGTAGTGTGCCTCAGTGTGTATTGCTATATATTGTTTGCTGTGTCTCTCTCTCCTTCGTCAAGATTTTTGTTGTAGGAGTTTGTGGGTGATGTGGGTGTGTGTTTTATATCGTATTGATTGTGTGGGAGTGGTGTGTGTATGTGTATCAGGTGTGTGTATTTCGAATTGTCCAATGTGGCTGTGTTTTGGTGCTGTGTGTGTATTTTGACCGCGGCGGTGTGTACCGCCAATGGAATACCGCGGTTGAAAGACCGCCGCGTGGATTCGTGGGTCGTAATGGCATGGGCGTATTTCTGTTGGCGTGACGGTGGAGGTTTGGTCATCTCCAGTTTATCGCTGCCCGCTGATGTGGCGGACTGCAGTGGAGGTCGGATTTTTGGAGGTTTGGCCGTTGTGGGTCAGAATGACCGTGTCGGCTTACCGCGGCCGCGGCGGTGTTATGGCGGTCTTCTGACCGGCGGTATGTGCCTTTTACCGCCGAGGTCAGAATGACCCCCAAAGTGCCATTGATGTGCCTGATTAACTCAAGGTACTATGCAGATTGACTGCCTTATTGCACCAAAATAGTTGTGGATATTATTAATCCCATCTTCTTCACCACTTTTTGATTTTCGTTTGCAATGCCCAGGTGGGTGTGGTTATAGGACAAACACCTGTGTATTTCTCAGATATTCCTCACAGCACTTTTTGCTTTTTAGTGCTGTTTTCACTTAAAACTTTGAAAATCAATATTTCCAGTTTTGCTTATTGGATTTTTGTTGTTTTGGTCTTGTTTCATTTGCTAAATTCAGATCTAGCTTTCTAACTTGGTGTGTACTCTTGTTTTGTGTGGTGTTATCACTGTTTTACTGTTTGAAGTGTTGCACAAATACTTTAGATGTTGCCTCTAACTTAAGCCTGACTGCTTTGTGCCAAGCTACCAAGGGTGAGCACAGGTTAATTTAGGGTTTGCTTGTGCCTTACCCTGACTAGGATTGGGGTTGTTGCTTGACTAGGGCTTACCCCACTCCCCCCAGTCAACCAACAACCCAATATCTAACAGTGATTATGTCTTACTGGTTTGAAACCAGACAGACTTAAACCTTCTATTCTCCGTAACCACTCTGTTTGGAGGTCATGCAGATGATGAGATGCAGAACATGAAGATTGAATTGGAGACACTCTAAGCTGTCAGGCTTCGGATAAGAATCAGTACAGGAGACACCAGTACAAACCCTATGGTCACCATTACAGAGAACAAAAGATTCAAGTTCAACAACTGCAGCAACAATACCAACAGCAGTAGTAACATCAGGCACCCTATCAGGCTTGTGAGTCTGCAAAAGAGAGAAGCAGCCATCAAGCACTAGTACATGCAAGAAACACACCAAACAGTAACTCTCTAATTCTCACGCTTTTGTCCGATGGGAGCAAGCATCAGCCATCATCTTGAAGAGTGGAAGCTAATAACAAAAAACAGATTGGTGCTGAATAGTATGCAAAATATTTACAAGATAATTCGCTTATCAAATCATCAACATTTCAGGTGGCCCAGTATCACTTCAACATAGCAGGCTCTGTGCTCATGTACTTGGGTCTCAGAGTAAAGATTCTAAGGACCTGAATACGAGTTCGGCAGACGATTTTGCCTGTCTGCTGAACTTCTGACGGGGAGGTTGCCGCCATAGTGGCTACCTCCCTGCCGGGCCCATTACGAGTTTCCCGCTAGGTCAGCGGGCGGAAATCTGAGTTTCCCCCCGCTGGCCTAGCAGGAAACACCCTACAGCATTGTCTCCGGCTTGTACTCGAGCCGGTAGCAATGCTGTAGAATGCAGGGTGCACCAGCACCCTCACAATGTTCACTCTCTGCAAAGCAGACAGTGCACATTATGAGGGTGCTGGCCGGGGGGGCCCTGCACCCGTTCTCTGCCACCTTTTTCTTGGCACTGTTACAGCCTTGAAATCACTGGCGGAGAACAAGGTCGTAATTGCCAGGTCAGCGCTGCTTACAGTGCTACCCAGGCGGATTAGGACTGCCACAACTGCCAGACCGCCGAGACAACTAATCCTGATGATCCGACTGCGGCACGTCCACCGTGGTCATAATGTGGAGCTCAGACCACTGCATTAGTGTCGTCAAGTGACCGCCAGACTCGTAATGACCATCTAAGTCTATGAAAGCTCCAGTTCACTCCATCCATTACTGAGAGACTCTGTTCTATCTCTCTAGAGTACAGAAGATGATGGCCCGCCAAATCTCATAGTTCTGGACTCAGTGACACCCTGCATATTTCTGGTACCCAGTGCCCGATAACAGATTGTTAGAACAATGCATGGAAGACTAGTGGTGCCAGCTCTCAGGCATCTGGGAACACAAACGTGTTCTCTCCCAAACTTCCTTGTTAGTGGTGAGCAGTCTCCTAGAGAATGCTCATTTTCAGTGGACATACTGTCTTAAATCGTTGTGACAGATGCTTCCCCACTAAAGAGGAGAGCCCACAGGAATCAGCTTCAAGCTCAGAGAATGTGTCTGGAGAAAGGGAAGACTGTCCATATCAACCTGCTGAAATTGGGGGCAGCTCAGGTGGAACTCAAGTCTTTCCTACCATGCTTCAAGGCAACATCCCTGCTTGTTCAAATGTACATCACAACAATGGTGTATTGCATCAACAAGTAGGGAAGCACAAGGTCCATCCTCCTGTCTTTAGAAGTGCAGACAATCTGGAAAAGGTTGATTTCAAAGAATTTGCAAATCACAGCAGTCATCTACTTGGTGTCCAAAATGCAGAAGTGCATTCTCTCACACAGAGCAAATCAACTGAATCAAAAATGGGTGTACGACACCATAGTGTTACACATCTTTTGCGAATCAGGATTTCCACAAATTGCAGAAAACATGAAATGCTAAAGTTACAATCCAGGTATTACCATCTAGGCACTCATGGGGGAACTCTTTTGATTAGCTGGTCAAAGATGTTTGTATATGCATTTCCTCAGATTCCATCAGGAATCATCACACTAATGAGAAACAGAGCAGGGATGATTCTCATTGTTATTATCAGTGCTGGTACACCAATCTGCTGCACCAATCAGAAAATCTGCACAGGAAACAGCTGCACCAATCGGAACATCCAGACATGAAAATGCTGTGTAGACTGGATCTCCAATTCAAGTTCAGGAGCACTATCCTGAATCCCAATCTTTCATCACTGAACTTGGCAGCTTGGTTTCTGATCTCCTGCCATATGGGTATTTAAAACTCGGCTAGGTTGCATGAACATTTTGAAAGAGTCGAATTGTCCATCCACCCGAACATCTTAATGTCTCAAATGAAAAATGTTCAGCTTCTGTTGTATTCTGTTGTATCCATGAAAAACACTGAACCAACCAAAAATTCAGAGAAAGCGGTGTAAGGAAATGCCTCCTTGGGGAGAGTGCCTTTGTCACTCTGTGGCCAGGAACAAAGCCTCACCTCCTTTGTTACAGCGCCACAGGGCATCCCAGCTAGTGGAGATGGCCGCCCGCCCCACCGGCCACTGCCCCCACTTTTGGCAGCAAGGCTGGAGGAGATAATGAGGAAAACAAGGAGGAGTCACCCCCCAGTCAGGACAGCCCCTAAGGTGTCCTGAGCTGAGGTGACTCTTACTTTTAGAAATCCTCCATCTTGTAGAAGGAGGATTCCCCCAATAGGATTAGGGATGTGCCCCCCTCCCCACAGGGAGGAGGCACAAAGAGGGTGTAGCCACCCTCAAGGACAGTAGCCATTGGCTACTGCCATCCCAGACCTAAACACACCCCTAAATCCAGTATTTAGGGGCTCCCAGAACCGAGGAAGATAGATTCCTGCAACCTAAAGAAGAAGAAGGACTGCTGACCTGAAGCCCTGAAGTGAAGACGGAGACGACAACTGATTTGGCCCCAGCCCCACCGGCCTGTCTCCCTACTTCGAAGAAAACTGCAACAGCGACGCATCCAACAGGGTCCAGTCACCTCTGAAGCCTCAGAAGACTACCCTGCATCTAAAGGACCAAGAAGCTCCCGAGAACAGCGGCCCTGTTCAAGAAATTGCAACTTTCTGCAACAAAGAAGCAACTTTTAAAGACCACACTTTTCCCGCCGGAAGCGTGAGACTTTCCACTCTGCACTCAACGCCCCCAGCTCGACCTGCGGGAAACTAACACTACAGGGAGGACTCCCCGGCGACTGCGAGCCCGTGAGTAGCCAGAGTTGACCCCCCTGAACCTCCACAGCGACGCCTGCAGAGGAAATCCAGAGGCTCCCCCTGACCGCGACTGCCTGTAACAAGGAACCCGACGTCTGGAACCAGCACTGCACCCGCAGCCCCCAGGACCTGAAGGAACTCAACTCCAGTGCAGGAGCGACCCCCAGGCGACCCTCTGCCTAGCCCAGGT
The DNA here is from genome assembly GCF_031143425.1 of Pleurodeles waltl. NCBI lineage: Eukaryota > Metazoa > Chordata > Amphibia > Caudata > Salamandridae > Pleurodeles > Pleurodeles waltl. The sequence goes on from NC_090445.1 coordinate 33,390,170, forward strand.
GGTGGCTACCCCGAGGAGCCCCCCCTGTGCCTGCCTGCATCGTTGAAGAGACCCCCGGGTCTCCCCATTGATTCCTATCTGAAACCCAACGCCTGTTTGCTCTCTGCACCCGGCTGCCCCTGTGCCGCTTAGGGTGTACTTTCTGTGCCTGCTTGTGTCCCCCCCAGTGCCCTACAAAAACCCCCTGGTCTGCCCTCCGAGGATGTGGGTACTTACCTGCTGGCAGACTGGAACCGCGGCACCCCTATTCCCATTGAAGCCTGTGTGTTTTGGGCACCACTGTGATCTCTGCACCTGACCGGCCCTGAGCTGCTGGTGTGGTAACTTTGGGGTTGCCTTGAACCCCCAACAGTGGGCTACCTTGGACCCAACTTTGAACCCTGTAAGTGTTTTACTTACCTGTGAACTTAACAATTACTTACCTCCCCCAGGAAGTGTTAATTTTTGCAGTGTCCACTTTTAAAATTGCTTATTGCCATTTTTGTCAAAACTGTACATGCTATTGTGATTATTCAAAGTTCCTAGAATACCCAAGTGAAATACCTTTAATTTGAAGTATTACTTGTAAATCTTGAACCTGTGGTTCTTAAAATAAACTAAGAAAATATATTTTTCTATATAAAAACCTATTGTCCTGGTATCAGTCTTTGAGTGTGTGTTCCTCATTTATTGCCTGTGTGTGTACAACAAATGCTTAACACTACCCTCTGATAAGCCTACTGCTCGACCACACTACACAAAATAGAGCATTAGACTTATCTCTTTTTGCCACTATCTTACCTCTAAGGGGAACCCTTGGACTCTGAGCACACTATTTCTTACTTTGAAATAGTATATACAGAGCCAACTTCCTACAAGCGTTACTGTTGTGACCTGGCTCGGAACTCCGGAGTGTCCTGTGGAATCCTTTGACGGAGCTTGGTGATGTCTTGAGATTCCACATGACACTAACGGACCGTTGCACATGTCTCTGCTTCCTCTGTGCCCCTTTAGCCTGTAAGTTAAACCGAACAGTTGCCGTATGAAAATATTACAATAAAGACTCACTTACCTTGTGAACCTGCGTTGGATCATCTCTTCACTTCAGATGTGGCGACGAGGATGAAGTGGATCAGTCGGACGCACTTTGCCTTGTGATTTTCTTCAGTGCGTCGGTGAACCCTGACCGTCTTTACTGATCTGGATAGGACGTTCACAGGCCACCAGAGAGGTCTTTGTCTGCTCTTCTTTTTTGAGGTATTTGGGGGCACAGAGTGGAGAACGAACACATCGTTAGGCCTAACGGTGTGTTCAGCGCGTGCAGCTGAGCGCGTTTGTGCTGTAATGAGCACGGCGCAAGGCATAATTACCTGAGCTTGTGCGTGCTGTACTGCGCGCACACGCGCAATACTGAGTGCTATTTGTGTGCACTGCATTTTCTTTTCTTTTTCTTTGTTTACATTTGCCAGCACGTTTTTTTCTTATTTCGATGAATTAACGCTTGGTGTGCTGCCAGCGTTAGTCTCCTGGTGGGAGCTGTCTACTGGCACTGGCAAGAAGTGCTTTATAAAAAATTAAAAAAACTGAAGAAGGACTCAGTTTCTGTTCTTGTTATTTTTCCTATGATATCAACATAGAAGACAGACTTCAGTAGAAGGAGAGTGCAGTGTATATCGGCCATCTTTCTTTGGGACATCATAGACACACATATATATATATATATATATATATATATATATATATATATATATATATATATATATAAATATATATATTTTTTTTCTTTCTCTTCTTGTTTCTTGATTTTTCTCATATTTTTTTTATTGATATTGTTTTTTCTTCTTCTGTCAATCTCAAGAAGAAAAGGGGAAAATTATAAAAAAAGCAAGAATGCAGAACGTGTTGCCACCCTGTCCTTTTTTACAAGATACGGGTGACCCTCCTTTGGAATGGAAGTTATGGCTGCGTTCTTTCAAGGCTTATTTAGGAGCTATTGATGGTCACAAATTTAAGCCTGAAAGAAAAAAAAGTCTAATGTATTATTATCTGGGTGTGGAAGGACAGAATATCTTTGACCATCTACCAGTCTACGAATTACGTGAGGAAGAAGAGTTAGATGAGTTCGAAATGGCGGTCGCACAACTGGACAAGCATTTCACTAAGACCAAGAATGTTGTTGTACATAGGTACAAATTTTTCACAAGGGCGCAAAATCCTAATGAAAGTGTGGATTCGTTTATTACAGCATTAAAAGTGTTGGCTGCCAAGTGCAAATTTGAAAATTTTACTTCTCAACTAATACGCGATCAACTAGTAGCGAGATGCTACTCTAAAAGAATCCAAGAAAAGTTGCTAACATGTAAGGATCCGTCTTTAGACAAAGCTATTGACATAGCAAAGAGTATTGAATGTTCCTTGGAGGATGCAAAACAATTGGAGTCGTTTTGTCTAATGTTTCTATTTCAGGTGCGGTAATGAATACACAGAACAATGATTACAAGAAAGAAGTTCGTACGGAGAAAAAACAAGAGAACATTCCATCTTCAAGGAATACCTTGCCATCCAAATTCAACCAAAAGACTATGGGGGTCATTACAACATTGGCGGTAAAAGCCGCTTACCGCTGTGCAGAATACCGCCAATACACGGCCACTGAATTCCGCCACGGTCATTATGACCCACAGCTTGGAATCCGACGAAATCCAGACACCCACACAAGACCGCCACACCAAAGGTCAGTGATAAACTGGCGATAACAAAACCTCCACCGTCATGCCAACAGGAATACGCCCACACTATCACGACCCACGAATCCATGCAGCGGTCTTTCAACCGCAGTATTCCATTGGCAGTACACACCGCCGCGCTCAAAATACACACGCATTTACAAAACACAACCACATTGGACAATTCCAAATACACACACCTGATACACATACACACACCACTCCCACACATCCAATACAATATAAAACACACACCCACATCACCCATAAACCCTTACAACCACAATTGCGACTGAGGGGCAGAGAGAGACACCACCATCTACAAACTAGCATCCACAGGCACTCAACACCATCACTCATACAACATCCACGCACCTCACACAACACACCTCTAAATATCACCCCACACATCACAACACACACCACCCCACACATCACCCACACCACCCCATGGCACCGCAAAGACACCCCAGGTTCTATGAGGAGGAGCTCAGGGTCATGGTGGAGGAAATCATCTGGGTAGAGCCACAGCTATTCGGATCACAGGTGCAGCACACCCCCATAGCTAGGAAGATGGAGCTATGGCAAAGAATCGTGGGCAGGGTCAACGCAGTGGGACAGCACCCAAGAACTAGGGATGACATCAGGAAGAGGTGGAACGACCTACGGGGGAAGGTGCGTTCCGTGGTCTCAAGTCACCACATCGCGGTTCAGAGGACTGGCGGCGGAGCCCCACCTCCTCCCCCACAACTAACAACATGGGAGGAGCAGGTCTTGGCTATACTGCATCCTGAGGGCCTCGCAAGAGTAGCTGGAGGAATGGACTCTGGTAAGGCAAATCTTAACTATTACATCCCCCACCCACCTGCATGCTATCACATACCCCCAACTTCGCCCGCACCCCCATCACTCCAACTCCTCACGTATGTCCCAATATCACAAACCACACATCCCAAACTCAAGCCCTGCATGTAACACCAAAGCATGGACACCCATCACCAATGCATGGCCACTACACATACCCATACACTCCCCTAAACCATTATCACACAAGGTCCTACACAGGAATGCAAGCACTGGGGTACACGGTCACCCACCCATTGCACACCATGGCACACACAGATGCAATAATCATGCCTTTACACCCCTGCAGGACCTCTACCCAACGTCACCGGACAGGAGGGTCCAGATATATCCACTCCACCAACAGAAGAGGCCCACAGTGATGACAGCAGCTCTGTCCAACTGGATCAAGATGACCAGCCCGGCCCATCTGGGACCTCAGGACAGTCAGTTCCCCTCACACTGGCACAGGCCACTACAGAGCTTGCCCCCTCTGGAAACACCAGCGCAGCACCCACCCAGCGGGCCCATACCTCTGTCCCCAGGACACGTCAATCAGCAGTGTGTCCACCACTACAGGGAACCCAGGCTAAACCACCACCCCAACAACACCAGGGACCTGGGGGCAGTGGTAGTGGGCACACGGTTCAGGGGACAGAGGCACAGGAACACAGGGGAACTGGGAGGGCTGCTGTGCGACGGGGAGGACAGGCCCAGGGAACCCACTCTCCACGAGGCCCTCTCCAACATCATGGGAGCCTACCACCATTCCCAGGAGACGACGGCAACGGTACTGGCCAAGTTTCAGGAGACCCAACGGCTGCAGCAGGAACAGTTTTTGGGCTTCAGGGAGGAACTAAAATACATCAATTCCACCCTGGGCACCATTGTAGGGGTGCTGAAGGAACTCGTTAACACCAGGAGGGACACTGTGGCACAACAAGGGGCCCCTGACACTAGCCTGGACAATGAACTGCCCACCACCTCCGCCGGCGCTAGTGGACAGGAGGCACCGCCACAGGACCACCACACCAGTATCCCACTCCCTGCAGATGGAGAACCACCCCGCAAACGGTCCCTGAGATCCAGGACAAAGACAGAGAACAATGCCAAGACCCCACCAAGAAAAGAGACCACCCTGATTGTCATCCTTCTGTCCCACTTTGTCACCCTGTCCATACTTAAACTGCCCCAGCTCCACTTCCTATGCCCCTTTGGACAATGCACCTGTGAGACTAATAGCCTGGACTCTGCCATGGAAATTCCTTTACCATCAGCCCTGACCATTTTACAACCCCCACCATTACTGAGCACTTAAATAAATGCCCTTAAATAAAAAAACAATCTGGAGTCAGTCTGTGCTTTCAAAAATGTTGTATTTGCAATTACAGTGGCAAAATGCTATATCAAATGTAATGTCAACATACCTATGTCACACAGCACTAGTCCATACATATACAAAGCAGATGTCACACAGTGGGATCCACATCTGTGAAATCGTAAGGGAAAGTGACAACTCAGTGACCATACACTGGGTGAAAATGACAGACAGATGAGAGGTAGTAGAATTAAATCAGATGTAGCAGGCTGTGTTGTCTTCTTACCTGTGTCTCACTGGAAGTATTGCAGGATCACCGTATTCCTGTTGTCTATGTCCTCTTCTTCAGCTTCCTCGTCTTCACTGTCCACATGCTCCACAGCTGCCACAACACCTTCATCTGGACCATCCTCCTGCAGAAAAGGCACCTGTCGTCGCAAAGCCAAGTTGTGAAGCATACAGCGGGCCACGATGATCTGGCATACCTTCTGTGGTGAGTAGAATAGGGAACCACCTGTCATATGGAGGCACCGGAACCTGGCCTTCAGGAGGCCGAAGGTCCTCTCTATAACCCTCCTAGTTCGCCCATGGGCCTCATTGTAGCATTCCTCTGCCCTTGTCCTGGGATTCCTCACTGGGGTCAGTAGCCATGACAGGTTGGAGTAGCCAGAGTCACCTGCAAATGTCGAGGGACAACTGTTAGACACACACTAACCCATAGGGACAACCCCAGACAACTATCCACACTGTGTAGGGTCCATGTCCTCACCTAATAGCCACACATCGTGCCTCTGGAGTTGCCCCATCACATAAGGGATGCTGCTATTCCGCAGAATGTAAGCATCATGCACTGAGCCAGGAAACTTGGCGTTCACATGGGAGATGTACTGGTCGGCCAAACACACCATCTGCATATTCATTGAATGGTAGCTCTTCCGGTTTCTATAAACCTGTTCACTCCTGCGGGGGGGGGACCAAGGCAACATGTGTCCCATCAATGGCACCTATGATGTTGGGGATATGTCCCAGGGCATAGAAATCACCTTTCACTGTAGGCAAATCCTCCACCTGAGGGAAAACAATGTAGCTCTGCATGTGTTTCAGCAGGGCAGACAACACTCTGGACAACAAGTTGGAAAACATAGGCTGGGACATCCCTGATGCTATGGCCACTGTTGTTTGAAATGACCCACTTGCTAAGAAATGGAGTACTGACTGCACCTGCACTTGAGGGATGATTCCTGTGAGATGGCGGAAAGCTGACATCAGGTCCGGCTCCAACTGGGCACACAGTTCATGGTTTGTGGCACGATCAAGTCTGTAGGTGATGATCACACGTCGCTCCTCCATTGTCGACAGGTCCACCAGCAGTCTGTACACTGGAGGATGCCGCCATCTCCTCACATGACCCAGCGGACGGTGCCTATGGAGGAGAACAGCGAGCAGAGAGTCAACCATCTCTGAGGTACGTAAACACAGCATACTCAGAAATATTAGCAAATCGACATATGCCTGTATGAGTGTTTAGGCAAGGCCTAGATATGTGTGACGCAGTCCAAAATAATGGCATGTGGGCCCATGAAATGGCGGCTGCCTGACCTGTAAAGTGGGACAATGGGATATGAGGTAACCGTCGCGGTATGCGGTCGAAGATCGCGGCGCAATCCTGCATTGGTTAACATTGGAACCTATGGGTCCGCTGAGCCAATGACAATGCACGCCGGCAGTGACGGTACGCACCACCGCGGACGTGACTGACATTTTCTCTCTGTTCAATCAGTTGATACCTGATCTTCGACATGAGAGGACCTACACTGCAAGTGCTGCTGTGACCTCAGTCTGGAAGAGACAATGGCTCGTGTGTCTGGGGAAAGGGCCCCTGCCTTCAGCACGGAGGAGTTGGAGAAACTCATGGATGGGGTCCTTCCCCAGTACACGCTATTCTACGGTCCTCCAGACAAAAAGGTAAGTACACTGGGAGCATGCTGTATGGGCAATGGCTGTGTGGAGTGGTGTGGATGAAAGAATGGGGGGGGGGAAATGAGGAGTGCATGAAACGACGGTGAGTGCATGTGCGTCGTGCCAAGGGTAGGGATGTGGGCCAATGACTGTGACGGTGCGGACGGTAATAACTTATTTTTTTCCCCTGTACTATTCCTGTAGGTCAGCGCCCACCAGAAGAAGGACATTTGGCGTGCCATCGCCAAGGAAGTACGGACCCTGGGGGTCTACCACAGACGGAGCACCCACTGCCGGAAAAGATGGGAGGACATTCGCCGCTGGAGCAAGAAGATGGTGGAGGCCCAGCTGGGGATGGCCTGCCAACGTGGGAGGGGTGCCCGCCACACCATGACCCCCCTGATGTTCAGGATCCTGGCGGTGGCGTATCCGGAGTTGGATGGGCGCTTGAGGGCATCACAGCAGCCACAAGGGGGTGAGTACACTCTCTTTCTGCTGATTCAGAGCGCATTGTAGGTGTCTGGGTGGGGGAGGTGGGCTGTGGGTTTCCCCTAGGCCAGGGCGAGTTTAGTAGGCAAGGACTCTTCTTAAGGCAGGCCCTGTGGCACCCCACCCCACCTGTGTACAGTGCCAACTACACCTAGTCAGGCTCCTGTGACATCCATGTGTGCAGCAATCTGGCATAGCCTTGTAACCCATGTCCCCGGATTGAATAGGGAACTCCAAGTGCGCAGCGTAGTGCAGGGGGCTTCTGTGTCTGTAGTGTCCGCCAACAGTAGTGGTATTGCATGCACTCAACATGTCTTTCTTCTGTCTCCCCCTTCTTTTTTGTGGTCTCCCTGTTCTTGTGTGCATTAGCATTATCAGGCAGAGGAGCAGTGGCACCGGTACAGGAGGGAGCTGCATCCCACGTGACCCTGGAGGGCGACACCACGGAATCTGAATTTACCAGTGGGACGGAGGAAGAGGGGAGCTCCACGCCGGGGACAGGAGCTGATATCAGCGATACGGACTCCTCCTCTGATGGGAGCTCCCTTGCGGTGGTGGGCCTATCTGTGCCCCCCGCATCTACAGGTACAGCCACCACCCGCCCTCCCAGCAGCCCCTCAGCGTTTGCCCCGTGCCCGCTGTAAGGAAATGCCTCCTTGCATGGTTACCCCCAGACTTTTTGCCTTTGCTGATGCTAAGTTTTGATTTGAAAGTGTGCTGAGGCCTGCTAACCAGGCCCCAGCACCAGTGTTCTTTCCCTAACCTGTACTTTTTTTTCCACAATTGGCACACCCTGGCATCCAGGCAAGTCCCTTGTAACTGGTACTCCTGGTACCAAGGGCCCTGATGCCAGGGAAGGTCTCTAAGGGCTGCAGCATATCTTATGCCACCCTGGGGACCCCTCACTTAGCACAGACACACTGCTTGCCAGCTTGTGTGTGCTAGTGGGGAGAAAATGTGTAAGTTGACATGGCACTCCCCTCAGGGTGCCATGCCAACCTCACACTGCCTATGTAGTATAGATAAGTCACCCCTCTAGCAGGCCTTACAGCCCTAAGGCAGGGTGCACTATACCATAGCAAAACCTTAGACATTGCAAGTGCAGGGTAGCCATAAGAGTATATGGTCTGGGAGTCTGTCATGCACGAACTCCACAGCACCATAATGGCTACACTGAAAACTGTGAAGTTTGGTATCAAACTTCTCAGCACAATAAATGCACACTGATGCCAGTGTACATTTTATTGTAACATACACCCAGAGGGCACCTTAGAGGTGCCCCCTGAAACTTAACCGACTATCCGTGTAGGCTGACTAGTTCTAGCAGCCTGCCACACACCAGACATGTTGCTGGCCACATGGGGAGAGTGCCTTTGGTACTCTGTGGATAGTAACAAAGCCTGCACTGGGTGGAGATGCTTATCACCTCCCCCTGCAGGAACTGTAACACCTGGTGGTGAGCCTCAAAGGCTCTCCCCCTTTGTTACAGCACCCCAGGGCACTCCAGCTAGTGGAGTTGCCCGCCCCCTCCGGCCACAGCCCCACTTTTGGCGGCAAGGCCAGAGGAGATAATGAGAAAAACAAGGAGGAGTCACTGGCCAGTCAGGACAGCCCCTAAGGTGTCCTGAGCTGAGGTGACTGACTTTTAGAAATCCTCCATCTTGCAGATGGAGGATTCCCCCAATAGGATTAGGGATGTGCCCCTCTCCCCTCAGGGAGGAGGCACAAAGAGGGTGTAGCCACCCTCAGGGCTAGTAGCCATTGGCTACTAACCCCCCAGACCTAAACACGCCCTTAAATTTAGTATTTAAGGGCTCCCCAGAACCTAGGAACTCAGATTCCTGCAACCTAAGAAGAAGAGGACTGCTAAGCTGCAAAACCCTGCAGAGAAGACGGAGACACCAACTGCTTTGGCCCCAGCTCTACCGGCCTGTCTCCCCACTTCTAAAGACACTGCTCCAGCGACGCTTTCCCCAGGGACCAGCAACCTCTGAAGCCTCAGAGGACTGCCCTGCATCTAGAAGGACCAAGAACTCCAGAGGACAGCGGCTCTGTTCACCAAAGACTGCAACTTTGCAACAAAGAAGCAACTTTGAAACAACTTGTGTTTCCCGCTGGAAGCGTGAGACTTGGCACTCTGCACCCGATGCCCCCGGCTTGACTTGTGGAGAACAATCACTTCAAGAAGGACTCCCCGACGACTGCGAGACCGTGAGTAGCCAGAGTTGCCCCTCCTGAGCCCCCACAGCGACGCCTGCAGAGGGAATCCCGAGGCTCCCCCTGACCGCGACAGCCTGCTTCTAAGAACCCGGTAGCCTGGTAGGGACATTGCACCCGCAGCCCCCAGGACCTGAAGGATCCGACCTCCAGTGCAGGAGCGACCCCCAGCTGGCCCTCTCCCTTGCCCAGGTGGTGGCTACCCCGAGGAGCCCCCCACCTTGCCTGCCTGCATCGCTGAAGAGACCCCTTGGTCTCCCATTGCTTTTTATTACAAACCCGACGCTTGTTTGCACACTGCACCCGGCCGCCCCCGTGCTGCTGAGGGTGTACTTTCTGTGTGGACTTGTGTGTCCCCCGGTGCCCTACAAAACCCCCCTGGTCTGCCCTCCGACGACACGGGTACTTACCTGCTGGCAGACTGGAACTAGGGCACCCCCTTCTCCATGGAAGCCTATGCGTTTTGGGCACCACTTTGACCTCTGCACCTGACCGGCCCTGAGCTGCTGGTGTGGTAACTTTGGGGTTGCTCTGAACCCCCAACGGTGGGCTACCTGGGATCCAAACTTGAACCCCGTAGGTGGTTAACTTACCTGCAAAAACTAACAAACTCTTACTCCCCCTAGGAACTTTTGAAAATTGCAGTGTCTAGTTTTAAAATAGCTATATGTGATTTATGTGAAAACTGTATATGCTATTTTGCTAATTCAAAGTTCCTAAAGTACCTACCTGCAATACCTTTCATTTGAAGTATTACATGTAAATCTTGAACCTGTGGTTCTTAAAATAAACTAAGAAAAGATATTTTTCTATACAAAAACCTATTGGCCTGGAATTGTCTCTGAGTGTGTGTTCCTCATTAATTGCCTGTGTGTGTACAACAAATGCTTAACACTACTCCTTTGATAAGCCTACTGCTCGACCACACTACCACAAAATAGAACATTAGTATTATTTCTTTTTGCCACTATCTTACCTCTAAGGGGAACCCTTGGACTCTGTGCATACTATTCCTTACTTTGAAATAGTGCATACAGAGCCAACTTCCTACATTGGTGGATCAGCGGTGGGGTACAAGACTTTGCATTTGCTGGACTTCTCAGCCAATACCTGACCACACAACTAAATTCCAAAAATTGTCATTAGAAACTGATTTTTGCAATTTGAGCTATTTTTCTAAATTTTTTAAAGTCCTGCTAGGGCCTTGTGTTAGTCCCTGTTAGCATTTCTTTTAGAGTTTAAATGTTTTGTGAAAGTTTGAATTAAGTTCTAGAGATAGTTTTAGATTCTTAAAAAGTATTCCAACTTTTAGAAACATAATGTGGAATGCAGAAGAGAGTGTGATGGAACTCGACCTCACACCTTCCCTCCAACTTAAGATGAGGGAGCTAAGGTCTCGCTGCAAAATAAAGAAAATACCAGTTGGCATAAGCCCTTCCAAAGCACAGCTCCAACCCCTCTGAGGATGACCTCCCAGAGGATGAAGCTAGTGACTTGGAGGAGACTTCCCCCCCTGCAGTCCTAGTTAGGGAGAACAGGGTCCCTCAAACCCTGACTCCAACTGTAATAGTCAGAGATGCTGCTTCCCTCACAGGAGGGTCCAGCACCTCTGTACTCACTGAGGATAGACTCAGTGAAGATGACCTCCTGTTAGCCAGGATGGTCAAAAGATTGGCTTTAGAGAGACAGCTCCTAGCCATAGAAAGGGAAAGACAAGAGATGGGTTTTGGTCCCATCCATGGTGGCAGCAACATAAATAGGGTCAGAGATTCTCCTGACATGTTGAAAATCCCTAAAGGGATTGTAACTAAATATGAAGATGGTGATGACATCACCAAATGGTTCACAGCTTTTGAGAGGGCTTGTGCAACCAGAAAAGTAAACAGATCTCACTGGGGTGCTCTCCTGTGGGAAATGTTCACTGGAAAGTGTAGGGATAGACTCCTCACACTCTCTGGAAAAGATGCAGAATCTTATGACCTCATGAAGGGTACCCTGATTGAGGGCTTTGGATTCTCCACTGAGGAGTATAGAATTAGGTTCAGGGGGGCTCAAAAATCCTCGAGCCAGACCTGGGTTGATTTTGTGGACTACTCAGTGAAAACACTGGATGGTTGGATTCAAGGCAGTGGTGTAAATGATTATGATGGGCTGTACAATTTATTTGTGAAAGAACACCTATTAAGTAATTGTTCAAATGATAAACTGCATCAGCATCTGGTAGACCTAGGACCAATTTCTCCCCAAGAATTGGGAAAGAAGGCGGACCATTGGGTCAAGACTAGGGTGACCAAAAGACAGGGATCACAAAGCCTCCCCAGGGGAAGAGTGTTGAGACATCCAAAGGTAAAAATAGTAAAGAGTCTTCTACAGGCCCCCAAAAACCTGCACAGGAGGGTGGGCCCAGAGCCTCTTCACAAAACAATTTTGGGTACAAGGGTAAAAACTTTGATCCCAAAAAGGCCTGGTGTCGTAGCTGTAATCAGCCTGGACACCAAACTGGAGACAAGGCCTGTCCCAAGAAAAGTACCACTTCTAACTCCACTCCAGCTAACACGGCTAGTCTCCAAGTGGGATCAACAGTGTGCCCAGAGCAAATCAGGTGCCACACTGAAGCTACATTAGTCTCTGAGGGTGGGGTGGATTTAGCCACACTGGCTGCCTGGCCTCCTAACATGCAAAAATACAGGCAGCAGCTCTTAATTAATGGGACAAGTGTAGAAGGCCTGAGGGATACAGGTGCCAGTGTCACCATGGTGACAGAGAAACTGGTTTCCCCTGGTCAATACCTGGCTGGACAAACTTATCCAGTCACCAACGCTGACAATCATTCTAAAGTACATCCCATGGCTATGGTAACATTAGAGTGGGGAGGGGTCAATGGCCTGAAACAGGTGGTGGTCTCCTCAAATATCCCTGTAGACTGTTTGCTTGTAAATGACCTGGAGTCCTCAGCATGGGCTGAGGTAGAATTGAAAACCCATGCAGCCATGCTGGGTATCCCTGAACTGGTGTGTGTCAAGACAAGGGCACAGTGCAAGGCTCAGGGTGAAAAAGTAGAGTTGGAGCCTGGAAAAAGGGCCCAGCCTACCAAGAGAAAAGGAAAGACAACTGGGAAACCAGCTGCAACACAACAAAAAGAAGAGAACCTCTCTTCCCAGGAAGAAGTTCTGCCCTCTGAGGGAACTGAGCCTCTGGAGTTAGAACCTTATCAGGTTGAGCTCTTAGGCCCAGGGGGGCCCTCAAGGGAGCAGTCGTGTAAGGGCCAAGAAACCTGTCCCTCTCTTGAAGGCCTTAGGCAGGAAGCTGCTGAAGAGTCCAATGGCAAGAAAACTGGAACACATAGGGTCTATTAGGAAGATGGACTCCTGTACACTGAGGCAAGAGATCCCAAACCTGGTGCCACTAGGAGAGTGGTAGTGCCTCAGGAGTTTAGGGAGTTCATACTGACCTTAAGCCCATGATATTCCTCTTGCTGGGCATTTGGGACAAACCAAGACGTGGGAGAGACTAGTCAACTACTTCTATTGGCCCAACATGTCCCAGAAGGTCAAGGAGTTTTGTGTCTCCTGTACCACCTGTCAAGCCAGTGGTAAGACAGGTGGACACCCAAAGGTCCCCCTCATTCCACTTTCAGTGGTGGGGGTCCCCTTTGAAAGAGTGGGTGTGGACATAGTGGGTCCACTTGAACCTCCCACAGCCTCAGGGAACATGTACATACTAGTAGTAGTGGATCATGCTACTAGATACCCTGAAGCAATTCCCCTTAGGTCGACTACTGCCCCTGCAGTAGCCAAGGCACTCATTGGTATTTTTACCAGAGTGGGTTTTCCTAAGGAGGTGGTGTCTGACAGAGGTACCAACTTCATGTCAGCATACCTGAAACACATGTGGAATGAGTGTGGAGTGACTTACAAATTCACTACACCCTACCATCCACAAACTAATGGCCTTGTTGAGAGATTCAACAAGACATTAAAAGGCATGATCATGGGGCTTCCTGAAAAACTCAAAAGGAGATGGGATGTCCTCTTGCCATGTCTGCTCTTCGCTTACAGAGAGGTGCCTCAGAAGGGAGTAGGGTTCTCACCCTTTGAACATCTGTTTGGCCACCCTGTAAGGGGACCACTAGCTCTTGCGAAAGAAGGCTGGGAGAGACCTCTTCATGAGCCTAAGCAAGATATAGTGGACTATGTACTTGGCCTACGTTCAAGGATGACAGAGTACATGGAAAAGGCAAGTAAAAACCTTGAGGCCAGCCAACAGCTCCAGAAGTTTTGGTATGACCAAAAGGCCGCAATGGTTGAATTTCAACCAGGGCAGAAAGTCTGGGTTTTGGAGCCTGTGGCTCCCAGGGCACTTCAGGACAGATGGAGTGGCCCTTACCCAGTGCTAGAAAAGAAGAGTCAGGTCACCTACCTGGTGGACCTAGGCACTAGCAGGAGCCCCAAGAGGGTGATCCATGTGAACCGCCTTAAGCTCTTCCATGACAGGGCTGTTGTGAATCTGTTGATGGTAACAGATGAGGACCAGGAAGCTGAGAGTGAACCTCTCCCTGATCTCCTCTCCACAAACCCTAAGGATGGCTCAGTTGATGGAGTGATCTATTCAGACACCCTCTCTGGCCAACAGCAATCTGATTGTAGGAAGGTCCTGCAACAGTTTGCTGAGCTCTTTTCCCTAACCCCTGGTCAGACACACCTGTGTACCAATGATGTGGACACAGGAGACAGCATGCCTGTCAAAAACAAAATATTCAGACAGTCTGACCAAGTTAAGGAAAGCATCAAAGTGGAAGTCCACAAGATGCTGGAATAGGGAGTCATTGAGCACTCTGACAGCCCCTGGGCTAGCCCAGTGGTCTTAGTCCCCAAACCTCACACCAAAGATGGAAAGAGAGAGATGAGGTTTTGTGTGGACTACAGAGGACTTAATTCTGTCACCAAGACAGATGCCCATCCCATTCCAAGGGCTTATGAACTGATTGATAAATTAGGTGCTGCCACATTCTTAAGTACCTTTGACTTAACAGCAGGGTACTGGCAAATCAAAATGGCACCAGGAGCAAAAGAAAAGACAGCATTATCCACACCTGATGGGCATTATCAGTTTACTGTTATGCCCTTTGGTTTAAAGAATGCCCCTGCCACCTTCCAAAGGTTGATGAATCAAGTCCTTGCTGGCTTGGAGTCCTTTAGTGCAGCTTATCTTGACGATATTGCTGTCTTTAGCTCCAGCTGGCAGGATCACATGGTCCACCTGAAGAAGGTTTTGAAGGCTCTGCAATCAGCAGGCCTCTCTATCAAGGCATCCAAATGCCAGATAGGGCAGGGAACTGTGGTTTACTTGGGACACCTTGTAGGTGGAGGCCACTTTCAGCCACTCCAGCCTAAGATCCAGACTATTCTGGACTGGGCAGCTCCAAAAACCCAGACTCAAGTCAGGGCATTCCTTGGCTTGACTGGGTATTACAGGAGGTTTGTGAAGGGATATGGATCCATAGTGACAGCCCTCACAGAACTTACCTCCAAGAAAATGCCCAAGAAGGTAAACTGGACTGTAGAATGCCAACAGGCCTTTGACACCCTGAAACAAGCAATGTGCACAGCACCAGTTCTAAAAGCTCCAGATTACTCCAAGCAGTTAATTGTGCACACAGATGCCTCTGAACATGGGATAGGGGCAGTTTTGTCCCAAACAAATGATGATGGCCTTGACCAGCCTGTTGCTTTCATTAGCAGGAGGTTACTCCCCAGGGAGCAGCGTTGGAGTGCCATTGAGAGGGAGGCCTTTGCTGTGGTTTGGTTCCTGTAGAAGCTGAGACCATACCTCTTTGGTACTCACTTTGTAGTTCAAACTGACCACAGACCTCTCAGATGGCTGATGCAAATGAAAGGTGAAAATCCAAAACTGTTGAGGTGGTCCATCTCCCTACAGGGAATGGACTTTATAGTGGAACACAGACCTGGGACTGCCCATGCCAATGCAGATGGCCTTTCCACGTTCTTCCACTTAGAAAATGAAGACTCTCTTGGGAAAGGTTAGTCTCATCCTCTTTCGTTTGGGGGGGGTTGTGTAAGGAAATGCCTCCTTGGCATGGTTACCCCCTGACTTTTTGCCTTTGCTGATGCTAAGTTTTGATTTGAAAGTGTGCTGAGGCCTGCTAACCAGGCCCCAGCACCAGTGTTCTTTCCCTAACCTGTACTTTTGTTTCCACAATTGGCACACCCTGGCATCCAGGTAAGTCCCTTGTAACTGGTACCCCTGGTACCAAGGGCCCTGATGCCAGGGAAGGTCTCTAAGGGCTGCTGCATATCTTATGCCACCCTGGGGACCCCTCACTTAGCACAGACACACTGCTTGCCAACTTGTGTGTGCTAGTGGGGAGAAAATGAGTAAGTCGACATGGCACTCCCCTCAGGGTGCCATGCCAACCTCACACTGCCTATGTAGTATAGATAAGTCACCCCTCTAGCAGGCCTTACAGCCCTAAGGCAGGGTGCACTATACCATAGGTGAGGGCATAAGTGCATGAGCACTATGCCCCTACAGTGTCTAAGCAAAACCTTAGACATTGTAAGTGCAGGGTAGCCATAAGAGTATATGGTCTGGGAGTCTGTCATGCACGAACTCCACAGCACCATAATGGCTACACTGAAAACTGTGAAGTTTGGTATCAAACTTCTCAGCACAATAAATGCACACTGATGCCAGTGTACATTTTACTGTAACATACACCCCAGAGGGCACCTTAGAGGTGCCCCCTAAAACCTTAACCGACTATCCGTGTAGGCTGACTGGTTCTAGCAGCCTGCCACACACCAGACATGTTGCTGGCCACATGGGGAGAATGCCTTTGTCACTCTGTGGCTAGTAACAAAGCCTGCACTGGGTGGAGATGCTTATCACCTCCCCCTGCAGGAACTGTAACACCTAGCGGTGAGCCTCAAAGGCTCTCCCCCTTTGTTACAGCACCCCAGGGCACTCCAGCTAGTGGAGTTGTCCGCCCCCTCCTGCCACGGCCCCACTTTTGGCGGCAAGGCCGGAGGAGATAATGAGAAAAACAAGGAGGAGTCACTGACCAGTCAGGACAGCCCCTAAGGTGTCCTGAGCTGAGGTGACTCTGACTTTTAGAAATCCTCCATCTTGCAGATTCCCCCAATAGGATTAGGGATGTGCCCCCCTTCCCTCAGGGAGGAGGCACAAAGAGGGTGTAGCCACCCTCAGGGCTAGTAGCCACTGGCTCCTAACCCCCCAGACCTAAACACGCCCTTAAATTTAGTATTTAAGGGCTCCCCAGAACCTAGGAACTCAGATTCCTGCAACCTAAGAAGAAGAGGACTGCTAAGCTGAAAAACCCTCCAGAGAAGACGGAGACACCAACTGCTTTGGCCCCAGCTCTACCGGCCTGTCTCCCCACTTCTAAAGACACTGCTCCAGCGACGCTTTCCCCAGGGACCAGCGACCTCTGAAGCCTCAGAGGACTGCCCTGCATCTAGAAGGACCAAGAACTCCCGAGGACAGCTTCTCTGTTCACCAAAGACTGCAACATTGCAACAAAGAAGCAACTTTGAAACAACTCGTGTTTCCCGCCGGAAGCGTGAGACTTGGCACTCTGCATCCGACGCCCCCGGCTCGACTTGTGGAGAACAATCACTTCAAGGAGGACTCCCTGGCGACTTCGAGACCGTGAGAAGCCAGAGTTGCCCCCCCCAGAGCCCCTACAGCGACGCCTGCAGAGGGAATCCCGAGGCTCCCCCTGACCGCGACTGCCTGCTTCTAAGAACCCGACGCCTGGTAGGGACACTGCACCCGCAGCCCCCAGAACCTGAAGGATCCGACCTCCAGTGTATGAGCGACCCCCAGGTGGCCCTCTCCCTTGCCCAGGTGGTGGCTACCCCGAGGAGCCCCACCCTTGCCTGCCTGCATCGCTGAAGAGACCCCTTGGTCTCCCATTGCTTTTTATTACAAACCCAACGCTTGTTTGCACACTGCACCCGGCCGCCCCCGTGCCGCTGAGGGTGTACTTTCTGTGTGGACTTGTGTCCCCCCCGGTGCCCTACAAAACCCCCCTGGTCTGCCCTCCGACGACACGGGTACTTATCTGCTGGCAGACTGGAACCGGGGCACCCCCTTCTCCATTGAAGCCTATGCGTTTTGGGCACCACTTTGACCTCTGCACCTGACCGGCCCTGAGCTGCTGGTGTGGTAACTTTGGGGTTGCTCTGAACCCCCAATGGTGGGCTACTTTGGACCCAAACTTGAACCCCGTAGGTGGTTTACTTACCTGCAAAAACTAACAAACTCTTACTCCCCCTAGGAACTGTTAAAAATTGCACTGTCTAGTTTTAAAATAGCTATATGTGATTTATGTGAAAACTGTATATGCTATTTTGTTAATTCAAAGTTCCTAAAGTACCTACCTGCAATTCCTTTCATTTGAAGTATTACATGTAAATCTTGAACCTGTGGTTCTTAAAATAAACTAAGAAAGATATTTTTCTATACAAAAACCTATTGGCCTGGAATTGTCTCTGAGTGTGTGTTCCTCATTTATTGCCTGTGTGTGTACAACAAATGCTTAACACTACTCCTTTGATAAGCCTACTGCTCGACCACACTACCACAAAATAGAACATTAGTATTATCTCTTTTTGCCACTATCTTACCTCTAAGGGGAACCCTTGGACTCTGTGCATACTATTCCTTACTTTGAAGAGCATACAGAGCCAACTTCCTACACACGCTCATCCAGGAGGGTGGGCATCTCCTTCGCTCCAGGCACCTCAGCCCCTGCCCCTGTCAGCCCTGCTGCCCTCAGTGAGGAGGCCATTGACCTCCTCAGGTCCCTCATTGTTGGGTAGTCTACCATTTTGAATGCCATCCAGGGTGTAGAGAGGCAGTTGCAACAAACCAATGCATACCTGGAAGGCATTCACTCTGGTCAGGCAGCCCATCACCGTGCTTTTCAGACTCTGGCCTCAGCACTGATGGCAGCCATTGTCCCTGTCTCTAGCCTCCCCCTCCAACTTCTTCCACCCAGACCCAAATGCCTGTACCTCAGCCTATCCCAAGCACACCATCAGACCAGCATGCACACACCTCAACACACAAAGGAAGCTCTGGCAAACATAAGCACCACACACCCCACAGGCACTCACGCAAGCATCACACACATGCAGACACACCAACATCCACTGCCTCCACTGTGTCCCCCTCCTCCTCGTCTCCCTCCCTGTCTCGTTTCCACTCACACCTGCATGCACTACATCCTCAGCCAGTACTACCATCACCAGCACACCCACCACCACACCCCACTCACGTGCAGTCACCACCCCACTACCATTCACACGTCCCCTGTGTCTTCTCCCAGTGTGTCTGTGAGGCCACCTCCCAAGGTACACAAACGCAGCCACACACCCACCCAACAGCCATCCACCTCACAACAGCCTCGAGCCCATGCACCTTCACCCAAAGTCACCAAACGTACACCTCCTACAACCACTACCTCTTCCTCCACTCCCAAACCCCCTCCATCTACCCGTCCCAGTGTTCCTAAGAAACTTTTCCTGTCCAACCTTGACCTCTTTCCCTCACCTCCCCAACCCCTTCAGTCTCCTAGGGCTTGCCTCTCCAGGTCCCAACCCAGCACCTCAGCCACAAAATCTGCGGGACCAATGGTGCCAGTAGTAACCGGCTTCTGGAGTGCGCCAGGCAGCAGGGCAGCCAGTGTGGCAAGAAGCCAGAGCACGGACAGTCCCCCACCTGTAAATCATAAAAAGTTGGCCAGTGCCCGGTGGGAGAGGGGAAAGAAATCAGCCACCAAAGCCGCTCCCAGGGGTACAGTTGGGGGTGTGGAGACAGCTGCGCCACCATCCAAGGTCGGGAAGGGGCACAGTAAAACCGGCAAGTCTGGGAAGATCTGCACGGCGGACAAGACCGCCACCATCCCCGCTGCCCAGGACACTGCCGCCACCATCCCTGCTGCCCAGGACATCGCCGCCAGCAGCACCACTGCCCAGGACACCGCTGCCACCATCCCCGCTGGCCAGGACACCGCCGCCAGCAGCACCGCTGCCCAGGACACCGCCGCCACCGTCCCCGCTGCCCAGGACACCGCCGCCACCAGCCCCGCTGCCCAAGACACCGCCGCCACACCGCTACCAGCAGCACCGCCGCCCAAGACACCGCCACCAGCAGCACCGCTGCCCAAGACACCGCTGCCAGCAGCACCGCTGCCCAGGACCCCGCCACCACCAGTACAGCAGGCAAGTGAGCGTCAATAATTCCGACGCTACTGAGGCCGCCACGGGCAGGATGAAGCACTCTGGGCACAAAGCCCCCTCCAGAACCAGTGGAGTATCACATCCACTACCTCTGTCCTTGGCAGGATGAAGCACTCTGGGCACAAAGCCCCCTCCAGAACCAGTGGAGAAAGGCATCCACTACCTCTGTCCTTGGCAGGATGAACCACTCTGGGCACAAAGGCTTCTCCAGAACCAGTGGAGTATCACATCCACTACCTCTGTCCTTGGCAGGATGAAGCACTCTGGGCACAAAGCCCCCTCCAGAACCAGTGGAGAAAGGCATCCACTACCTCTGTCCTTGGCAGGATGAAGCACTCTGAGCACAAAGCCCCCTCCAGAAACCAGTGGAGAATGTTATCCACTTGAGAGACTGTGGCTTTGCACTCCCCAGGGTATAGCAGTGGGCAACCCACCCACTGGAGAGACTTGAGAGACTTTGGCTTTACACTCCCCAGGATATAGCAGTGGGCAACCCACCCACTGGAGAGACTTGAGAGACTGTGGCTTTGCACTCCCCAGGATATAGCAGTGGGCAACCCACCCACTGGAGAGACTTGAGAGACTGTGGCTTTGCACTCCCCAGGATACATCAATGGGCATGGAGCCCCCTCGTGGATCTGGCATTGTGCACTCATCTGGCTGAGGTGCCCCCCCTTCCCTTCCCCCTGAGGTGCCTGTTTTATTTCTATCTAATGCCCCAGCAGTGTTCTCTCCGTCTTGTTCTGGTATTGAGTGTGGGCCTCGCCCATGCCTTTTGGGCCCAGTGGTCCACGGACTATGATAGTGGAATACCTTGGACCTGGATTCTTGGTGTATTTATTTGTTTATAGTGTGAATATCTTAATATATGTATATATTTTTGATTACTGTCTTCGTATATATTACAATCATTCAACTAATTTCCTTTTGTCCTTGCATTCTTCCAGGGGGGGTTGGGGTGTGTAACTGTGATGTATCATGATGTATTGGTGTGTGTGTTGTCTTGGGTGAGGGTGGGGGTTTTGCGTGTTGCATGAGTGTGTCACTGTTTTTTCCCCTCCCCCTCCCCTGTGTCGTAGGTGCAGTACTCACCGTGGTCTTCGCCGCCAGCGTTCGTGCTCCTGGTAGTGAACCAGGAAGATAAGGGCTGGAAGAATCTGAAGTTCCGGTTCCATGGCGTCCTGGTTCCTCGTGGGATGTGTAGAGGTGAGCGTTTTCCCTTCCAAGTCCTGTTTCCGCCGTGTTTTTGTTCACGTGAATCCGCCCCGGAAAAGTTGGCAGATTGGTGGCTTGTAATAATGTGGGCGGTACATTGTCCTCCGCCTGTCTGTTGGCGGTTACCGCCGCGGTGTTTGTTTGTACCTCCATGGCGGTCGGAGTGTTAAAGTAGCTGTCTATGTTGGCGGTTTCCGCCACGGTCATAATTCCATTTTTTTTCCGCCGGCCTGTTGGCAGTTTTACCGCGGCTTTAACACCGACCGCCAGGGTTGTAATAACCACCCATGGGTTTTAGGTGTGGTTCTTCAAACCATGTTTCATCTTTCAGGAACTGCCCAGCGGTTAATCAACAGTGCAGGAACTGCAACAAACTGGGACATTTATTACGTGTGTGTAGAGGTGGTAAAAGGAGCAGTGTTCGATGTGTACTTGATGGGGATAAGGAGAGTGTACAACATGATGACAATGAGTTTGTATTAGTCGTCAAGGATAATATATCCACAGTTAACAAGAGGGTAGTCGATTCTGACATTGAGGTGTTAGTGGGTGGAATTGCAGTTAAATTATTAGTGGATACAGGAGCACGCATCACAATTGTCTCATTAGAAAACTTCAATGAGTTTTGGAGCGAAAAAACTCTTTTTCCTCCTGATGTTGCCACGCTGGCTTTTGAGGGGAGCAAAACTGATTTGGTTGGGTACTTTTGGACTTCATTATCCATTTTTGGTGAGACTATCCAAGGCAAAGTGTATGTGGCAAGAAAAGGTATTAATGTTTTGGGCTTAATTCATCAAGCTGATTTAAAGTTAATCATTAAGCCAGGAAGGGAAAAACCTGTGTCTATTGACAGGAATGATACCACTTGTGTTAAAACGTTTTCTGACATGGCGTACTATTGGCAACAAAAATTTAAAAGATTGTTTCAGGACAAATTAGGGAAAATAACAAATTTCACACACACAATCAAGTTGAAACAAGGGGCGGTCCCTGTTAAACATAGACTGAGAAATGTCTCCTTTAGCGTGAGAGCAGAGTTGTCCAATTTACTGAAGGACATATGTGAACAGGGCATAATAGAAAAGGTGGAAGCAACCCTGTGGTTATCTCCCATAGTTTTAGCAAACAAAAGTTCTGGAGACCTGAGAATGTGTGTGGACTTAAGAAGCTTGAATGAGGCAATTTGGGTTGACAGTTTCCCGTTACCTAGAATTGATGACCTGATTGTGAAAGTGGAGTCTGCTAGTTGGTTCACGAAGTTAGATCTAAGATCGGTGTACCATCAAGTGGAACTAGGGGCCAGATGTAGCAAGCAGTTTTGCCCATTCTGTGCCTATGGGAAAATGTGTTTATACATATGGCCCTAGATGTTAACTCCCGATATCTTACAGCTGTCGTGTCTCCTGATGGGACCTTCCAATTTTGTAGATTGCCCTTCAGTTTGGCGTCAGCAGCTGCCGTTTTTCAAAGATTGATGACTGACATGTTCCCCAACAATCCCAATATGGTCATATTTCAGGATGATATCTTGATTTTTGCTGACACTGATACGGCACACGATAGAGTCTTGGAGGAGGTCTTGAAAACTTTGGAAGATCGAGGGGTCACTCTGAGAAGAGACAAATGTCTTTTTAAGTCTCAGGAGATTGAGTAGCTGGGTCATGTCTTATCAGAGCAGGGTGTCAAACCTAGACCAAAAATTAGTAAAAAGCATTCTCGAAGCTCCTGCACCAAAAACTAAAGAGCAGTTACTTTCCTTCTTGGGGTTATGTGAATTTTATGCGAAGTTTTTGAAAGACTTTGCCAAAACTACAGAATGTCTCAGAGCAATTCTTAAAAAGAAACAAACTTTTTATTGGTCTAATGAGTGCAATGAGGCTTTTGAACAGATAAAACAACACATCATTAATTCTCCAGTGTTACAACCATTTTCGGAAAGTAAGAAAACCATAGTAATGGTGGATGCATGCGAGTATGGGTTGGGTGCAGTGTTGACACAGATTTCAAGTGAAGGCAAGGAAAGCACCATCGGGTTTGCTTCAAGGACACTGCGAGTGGTTGAACGGAAGTACTCCGTAATTGAAAAGGAACTTCTGGCTTGTGTATGGAGTGCAGAAAAATTTAAGCAATATCTCTGAGGTAGACATTTTATTTTAAAAACTGATCACCGTCCCCTGGTAGAAATGTTGTCAGGAAAAACATTTAAATGCTCTACTGCTCGCATAGCTCGATTGTCAGCTAAATTATTAGAATTCAACTTTTCAGTTGAGTACATCCCGGGTGGTAAAAATAGTAGGGCAGACTGTTTGTCCCGATTATCTATCATGGATGATGAGGAACAGGAGTGAGAAACTGAAATAGAAGAATGTTTCATAGCATGCATTGCTGAAACTTTGGATGAAGATGTTTGGACTAAGTCATTGCAAAAGGACAAATTGTTGTGTGATGTTATGCATTATGTTAAGACTGGTTGGCCGAGAGAGAAAACTCTTCCATCTGAATTACAATCTTTTTGGAAGGTGTCGGATGAATTAGCTATTGAAGGTGACAAGCTCATTAGATGTGACAAACTTATTCCCCCAGAGTGTCTTAGGAGGGACTTGATACTCAAAGCACATATAGGACATCTAGGTTCCACTGTTACCAAAAGGAAGCTAAGATCAGACTTTTGGTGGCCTAGGATGGACAAAGAAATTGAAGAATTTGTGAGGAATTGTCCTAGGTGTTGCATAAGTGACAAAGTTCTGGTTACTCAGGGAGTGAGTGATCCTTTTGTTCCATCACCAGCTAGACCTTGGCAGAAAATTGGTCTGGATTTTCTAGGTCCTTATCATGTGTTGTCACCTGACATGAAGTATTTCATGGTGATAGTGGATCATCTTTCTAGATGGGTTGAGGATCTACCTGTAAGATTTCCTACCACACAAAGCGTCATTAAATGTTTGAAAGATGTTTTTAGCCAGGAAGGGTTGCCTGAACAGATAATGACCGATAATGGAGTACAATTTGTATCCACAGCGATGTGTCATTTCCTGAGAAGGTATGGAATCAAACACATAAGAACTCCTCTATATCATCCCCAGAGTAATGGTGTTGTAGAATGTTTCAATCGTGTGCTAGTAGAATGTATCCAAGCTGCTCTTAGGGGCAACATGTTAGAGGGACAGGCTATTAAAGAACTAATTTGGTCTCATCCTGCTACACCTCATGTGGCTACTGGTAAGACCCCTTTTGAATTAATGAGAGGTAGGATTGCGACAACAGAACTGTGTCCTTTTTGGATGGTTGAATTATTTCATGAAGGAAGTGATCTGAAGAAAGCTTGGCGGGTAGCAAAGGACAATTCTGATGTTGTGGGAAGGAAAGGTTGAGAGTGATACCAAGGAAAAAGGATGGTCTGCAGATTGGTGATTGGGTGAGAGTAAAAGATCCCATATTAGTCAGAAAAGTCATGTCGAAGTTCAAAGAATCTCAACAAATTCAAGAGGTACGCAGAAATGCTGCTAGATTGACTGATGGTAGTTGGTGGGGTGTCACACGTTTAGCTTTAGATCCCAGTGTTCGAAGAAGAAGTGAGCATGAGGGTGGTCACAAGTTTTCTGCTCAAACCAGTGGAAAGGGTGGTCACAAGTTTTCTGATCAAACCAGTGGAAGTGAACTTGAGGCTCGCAATTCTTGAGGAAGGGTGTGCATGGTGACAAAATAAAGATTGGGGAAAGAAGTAAGAGAGAATGCCATAGACCTGCAAAGTTTCGTGATTATGTCTTGTCGTAAAAAATATATAAATTAATCACTTATTAAGTAAGTTGTTATGCTATGTTTAAAAATTTGCATTTTATATTAGTTGCATTAATTTTGCTCTTCGAAGGGTGTTGTTTATTTAAGTCACTGTTATTGTATTTTAAATTTGTTTAAAAATAAAGGGGAGGGAGATGTTGTGACGTGGCTCGGAACTCCGGTGTGTCATGTGGAATCCTTTGACGGAGCTTGGTGATGTCTTGAGATTCCACATGACACTCACAGACCTTTGCACATGTCTCTGCTTCCTCTGTGCCCCTTCAGCCTGTAAGTTAAACCGAACAGTTGCCATATGAAAATATTACAATAAAGACTCACTTACCTTGTGAACCTGCGTTGGATCATCTCTTCATTTCAGGTACCTCCAAATCTTATTGATCTGTCTTTAGCCAGACTGTATGTTTTTTAATAAAGGTACATGTAGGAGCTATTATGCTTACAGCAAAAGTCCTTTATAATGCCTTTTCTTCAAAGTCCCCATAGTAAAGAACTTCTTAGACAGAGTTAAAAAGGTTTTCCTACCTTAAGAATACCTTCTTGTATTTGGGAGGCCCTTTCTAAAATAATGTGTCAGTTTGATCCCATCCACAAGTTTACTTTACAACATATTTCTTGGAGGCTACTTTTCCAGTTGCCATACCTTTCACCACTAAGCTTAGTGAAACAAAGATATGGTTGTGATGCGTTTCCTTCCTGAAATGATGTAAGATTTTTGTCGATCCAATTTTTTTTTCTTCAAACCTTCTCCCAGAATCCCTCTTATCCAGCAAAAAGGGCTATACATTTTCTGGATGGTAAAAGAGTTCTTAGGTTTTACTTTGATAAACCAAACTGTCAGACCACCTTTTTGTGAGTTGTAGCTCCATAAGTCTGAAATTAACCACTTTAAAATACTCAATTTCTAGATGAATTGTTGCCTAAACATGGGTGAACTAGCCAAAATTATGAAGTATTACTCTCACGAAATGTTCTGCATGCCACATAATTTGTCTTTACTTGCTACATAATTTAGTAAACTCTGCCACATAATTGGATCCTCTCCTGCCGCATAATTGATATATATATATATATATAATTATATATATATCATGGCAAGAATTTTCACCGCACTCCACAAGGTACCAATCACCTGTATTTTATTACAGTAACAACCACCAACGCGTTTCAACTCCCCAAGGAGTCTTGTTCACGGTGAGTGAGTCCCTTTTCACTTTTGCTTTTTATACTCAATATCTCTGCATCATGCACAATGCATTCTGGATATCGTATACTTCGACATTGGTCCTCTCTGTCACTGGGCACCGGCAGTGGAGTGCGCCGCCCAGCAACTCTTAGACCATTTTGTTCTACAATATAAATGTATACATATAGATATATGTATATATATATATACATATATATATATATACATATATATATATATCAATTATGCGGCAGGAGAGGACCAAATGATGTAATCAATCTTATGTAATAAGATCAATATATATGTATATATATCAATTATACGGTAAGAGAAGACCAAATTATGTGGCACAGTTTACTAAATTATATGGTGTAATGCAGAACATTTTATATATACGTTTTGTACTAAAACATAAAAAAATACATTTTATATTAATATGAGTAAAATGTAAAAGATTAAGATAAATAAGTAAAAATAAATAAATAAATAAACGAAATAAAAAAATCTGAAATACTTGTATAGGTGCTTATCGGACCGAAGTTACTGTAATCCAAAATAAAAGATGCAAATTTATGGTGGTCCAAAATTGTAGTGGGCGAAACTGTGATATAGAGCCAACCAAATCCAATGTTTTCTTTAGAGCGGAAAGATTTGATAGTCCCATCTGCCATTGCCTTAAATGAACTGCTTTTAGCATCTGCGATGTTTGCACACTTCGCTGGGGCACCAGTGCCGTCTTTAGGACGGTGTGATCATTGCAGCTGCACCTCGCACTAACCTTGGTGTGGGGCACTGTGTTTAAAAATAACTTACAGGTTTAAAAGCGATTGAACTACCTTGTTCAGCAGTTTTTGATAACAATAAATAACATGTGATTAATGTTACTGCTGGTGAGATATCAGAATTTTGTCTAGTGGCAGTTTTGACTCATCATGAAGTAGCATAGAACAGAGGGATACTGTGCCTTCTGCAAAGAACATGTCCTGTGCAGATCACAAAACTGAGTATGAATGAGCTATGAATAGCACTTTAAAAACAATTGAATTGTATGTTAGAGATGGAAGAGGGGCACTGTTGGAGGTGGTAGTGAGGAAATCCATGGAGAAGAAGGTCATGGGGGTGCCAAAGACTGTTGCACCGCCTGCCACCAACGCTAAAGCCGACCCTGTGGGCAGAGTATGTTTTCACATCATTGTGTGACTTTTTGTACAGAAGATTACATTAATTACATTTACTTGGTCTTTCTGTCTTACCTACCCCAACATCCTTCTCCCCATATCCTAATTCACACTTTGTACTTTCAGAACTCATTTGGCGATCTGAGCAAGCGCTTTGCATTGCGGGAGCGGCTGCAGTGTCATAACTTTTCCTGGTACCTGGACAACTTGTATCCTGAACTGTTCATCCCAGAGTTCAGACCCATATATTATGGCTCTGTAAGTATAATTTAGACCGTTCTTTCTTGACCAATCACTCTGGAGATAATCTTCTTTCAAATGACAGTGATAATTTAAACAAAGTTTACAAAGGGTCTTAACCAGCTTTTCTTTAAGTTCTACTTTATGTTGCCAGTTTGAATCCTACTATAGCCTTATAGTCTGCCATAGCTGGCTATACCGGCCATTAAGGGCCCACTCCAGCATTAAAGGCCCGAGCCGAAGCAGGACTTTAATACTGGTATAGCCCAGCTATAAGGGTATTGGGACATTCTGCCACTAGAGGGCAGAATGTTCTAATAAATAGAACAAAGTGGAGCCCAAGGCGATTGAAATCCCCCTCAGGCTATGTGAGGCCTATGGTCACAGCAACAGCTGTGAAGGGAAACATTAAAATGTTGGAGCTCCGGGCTTCTAATGGCCATTAGAAACCAGAGCACTCCATTGTCTTTATTGGAAATCCCGACATTCCAATGTTCTAATTTAATGTCTTTTCCTTAGGCTATAGTGTGCAGAACCTCCTCATTATGAAATGTGTTAATACACTTGGAGCTTTTGCAGATCTCTAAAGTATTTAATTAAAATTCATATTTTTTTTTAACTTATTGAAGAAACTGAATGACCAATGCAAAGCCTCTAGTACAACATCATGAATTTTCCATGAGTTAAACTCTCATAACTCTCACCCCTTTTTAAACACTGAAATCATGTTTAAAATTTAGAACTAAACTAAACTCAAAGCACCCAGTCTCCAAGTTTCTCAAGTGCACATTTCAGACATATTAGGGTGTCTATCATGCTCCACCAGGATTCAGACACAAAGGATTAATGTCGCTCAGTGAAAAATAGAGAAGAAATACCGAAGCACTATGTTGATTAATCCCTATTTCCTACTTTGTGAGGGATCACTTGTCGTGCAGGATTCGTTATTCAATGGCTGTAAAGTTAATATGCACTTGTATCCAAAATGGAAAGCCTAGGCTGAATGATTGAATGAATAGCTGAGGGAAGCCAGCACATTCTCCTTCACTTCTCTTCCTAAAATGAGCAAAAGATCATGTTCTGTGACAGTGACCTAGGGACCCTTTTATCTTGTGCAGAAAAGAGTGGGTCTAATTGGGTCTATGTGGCAGTGGGGTGGGAGGAGGGGTTTTGACGGCATTTGTGGCTGGCTGCCTCGTGACTGACAATTTCTGATTTAGCTCCTCAACAGAGGGACGTCCACCTGCTTGGATTATAGCGAACACGATGACCGAGCGGAAGAGCTCTTCCTGGGCCTGGCTGAATGCCATGGGATTGCAGAGAACCAGGTAGGAGGAAGAACTTTCTTGACCGCTTACACCTGCCCTAGTGCCATATTGTAGGCCGTGTCTATTGTATGTCTTGAGACTGAATCTTTGGGCATGTGAACACCTGCTCTACTCACACCAGAAACCACAGGCTAGATGTATAAAGGTGTTTGCAACTACCAAATAGCAATTTTTTGTGATTCCCTATTTGGTAATCGCAGAGATCAATGTACAAATGTGTGCTTCACACATTTTGAGATTCCTAGTGAGTCGCAAATAGACCTACCTCAGAAATATTAACAAACAAGGTCTCAGTTTGCAACTCATTGGGAATCGCAGAAAGCACAGGGATGGTGGCCTTCTGGGGTCAGCAGAACACCATGTCTGTGATTGCTTTCCATTTTTTATGGACCACTGCCTGCTCCTAAAACATATTTTTACAAGCGTTCACAAAGTGAAAGGGGTTTCAATGTGTTACCAACTACTTGAAGTAGGTGGTAAAATGCTAATGTTTGTTGACCGCATTTCGGTTACGAAACATTTGCATTCATATTCATGCATACCACTGCAATTTGGTATTGAGAAAGGGGCACCCTGAACATGCCCACACCTAATACTGAATACAAACCCAAATTGAGATTCAGTAACAGGTTATCAAATCACAGTTTAGCCTTGGTACATTCTGTAAATTGGGCCATTTGCAAACATAAAGAAGGGTTTGTACAAATGGCCCCTAGTCTTGCTTTAAGCAGTTTATATTTTTCAACATAATATCCCAAAAAAACTTTGCATGAGTCTCATAAGTTAATATTTATTTCTCAGTGGAATCTTTTGGGACTATAGAGTACTTTCATGGCTCCATGTTCCTCATGGCGAACTCTTAAATTAATGGGATTTGATCTATAGCCTCTTTTATTCTAATTTGGGCCATTAACACATTTTCATATAAAATGCTTTATTTTCTTTATGTATAATTCCATATGTTGCGAGTAATTGAACAAGCATGGACAAGCCATTTAACCAACACTGTAACACCTAAAATGACAGAACTTTTTAGGGGCCCATTTTATAATGTTAGATTAGTTCTTGTGAATACTCTTTCAAAACGTGTGTGTGGCTGTGGGTGTGTGTGTATTTATATTCATTGAGAAAACAAAGGTTACAAGGATGTTATTGTTAGGATCAAGTAACTATAACTCGTGCCCTAAGGTAACTATATCTTGCAGCCTAGCCCTGCACAGTTTTCTCATCAATAAGTTTACTGCAAATGTTGCAGTCTTGGGACATAGTACTGGCCCCTTGATATACCTCCATAGAAAATTGTTGTCCAGAGATTTTCATTTATGATTAGTTTTTTTGAGTCATTAGAGAAGTAATTTATCTTGGGTAGATATTGCTATTTTGGGCCGTTCTTTTCTTGACGACATTTTTAAAAATGGCGGATGTGTTGCAGTGATGATGTAATATTTAAGGGACCATGAGACCTGTACACTTCATTTTGGTGTCAAAACATAGGTTTTGGGGGTCAAGTAGTCTTATAGAGACAGAAAATAACTGCTCATTTTCTAAAATGGCGGCTCGATAATGATGTGTTTTAGCCATCATTTTGGTAATTTATTTTAATATTGTTTTTGTTTCAGGTTTTCCGTTGATTCAAATTCATAAACATGAGTGAAGCAGGTGGTACTAGAGGATCTTTACCTCCTGACAGAGTGTTGCTAACTACAAAATTTGAGGACTCCTTCAACAAAGAAAAATGTGTCATATGCCAAACTAATCAGAAAGAAAAGCTAACATCAACTGCAGCTGGATAGAAGAGAGTTCGAGATGCTGCAGAAATCCGTCAAGACAAAGTACACAAAAGATTGAAACTGATGGGTAAAGGGGATCAAATAATTTATCATTGTAACAACAAGTACTACAAATTGTACACAATGGAAAAAAGCTGGGGAAAATGTGTCATAAAATAGCAGAAACCAGTAAATAACAACAAGAATCCAAGTCTTCTGGGAAAGCAACGACAACCAAACCCAGTGCCTATCCACTTAGAAGATCTATGGCTACCCCTCCTACGCCTCCAACAACTGATCAGAAAGCAGAGGATCTTCAATGTGTTATCTGTAGTTTATCCAGAACAAGGGCCAAAGGGATTGACGAAAGAACAAAGTAGACAGTATGTGAGTCTCGAAGGGCAAACATGTTTTTATCTGCAGCTAGTTTCTTCTAAGATGAAGTTTTCAGCCGAGTAGCTGATCTAAACAGCGAGGTCAATATATTTGCAGTGGATCTGTATGCATGCATACATTCGACAATATGAATGTACAGTGAACTCCCAGCAGCAACGTAACCACCAGCCTCCAGTTAAGTTTGCACTCTTTGAAAAAGCATATGAAGTTTGAAAAGCCACTCTTGAGTGGTGGCTAAGGGTTCACACTCAGTGAGATCAGAGAAATAATGGTCAGCATGGATGAAACAGTATTGATCCATGATAACTAAATTAAGATTTTTCTGGTGAAAATGTACAGCGGAGTTAGATTTCTTAAGCCTAACAAAAAGAATGAGCCACTTAGGGTGTTCTCAGCTGATTTGACTCCTGAAGTTCTAGCTGTCAAAAACAGATCACAGGATGCAGGAAAATCAGCAAGAACCATTTTAGGAAGCGTCCTGAAATATTTAGATTTTGGACTTAATGACAAATTTTGGATTTGCCCCAGAACTCCGCAAATCATGGGAGTCAACAATAATGCCTGATGTTGTCTTAACATTTTTTACATCATTGTTTAATATCAGCAAAACAAAACTGTTACAAACTAAAGTTCTTGAGTTCGGAACAGAAGCTGACAACATTTATAATGGTATTGAAGATATAAGCGAAGAAGTGGAAGACAATTCCATGAACTGACAGGCTTATGCTGTGCAAGTGTACTGTCTTTTCCAAGTCACATTTTATGTATTACATCACAGCAAAAAGAAAACTCCGCTACACATGTTGACTGCCCATGCAGTTCATGACAAGTGCAAAAGTAGAGAGCTAGTCGCTTCAATGAGTAGAATTGCTGTATCAACAAGTTAGAATGACATAGTACAGAGCAGGAACTTGTTAGCAGCTCTTCCTGTAAAATCTTGTGAATCTGACCGCACACCACTTCCAAGTTACTTTATCAGGAAAGGATTTACATTTGCTGCTCTTGATAATTTTGATTTTGAAGACAGCTCTTCTTTGTCTGGAACATCCATTTATAATTTTGCTTATATGTTGCCGACTGAAGATTGAAGAAAAGCCAGTTCCTCTGTAGGCTGGAATTCATGCTCTGATCTCCCAGAATACTGCCCCACTGAAGGTTGGGTTTTTACCAGTAATACCATGTCCAGTCACAAACTACGTAACAGTATACACAGCTCTTAAAAAAGTTCTAAAATGTGTGTGCTCAGCTTGAAGACCAGCCTATCCTGCCAATTTTCTGCGATGAAGGTATTTTATGTGTTGTAGCTTATTTATGAGCAATCCAGTAGAAGTCGATGACCTTTATCCAATGATGGGTGTTTTCTACATGACAAAAGTTGAATTGTGGTGTGCAGGACGTTATCTCAGTGGATGTGGCATAGACAATGCACTTATTGAAGCTGAAATCTTTAAAAGCAAAACTGCCCAGCAGAATAGAGTGGAACTCATTATGTTTGTTCGTTACAAGAAATGCTCATCATATCTGAGGCTACAGAAACATTGCGTTGGAATGCTTTTTGGAACAAGAATGACAAATTAGGTTTTGCATATCTTGTATCAGAAGTGAACAAGACATAGCATGCACTTCAAAAGACATAGTGCAAAACTAGGTAAAGTTCAATACACTCAGCTCAAAATCAGAAAACCTGAAAACCACGGCCAATATTTATGCTTTTCGCCGCAAAACAGTGCTAACGCAGTTTTGCAGCAATACATTTAGCGTCGGCTTGCGTCATTTAACAACGCCAGCCGGGCACTGTATTTATTAAATGGCGCAAGCCGGTGCTAAACTTGGGCTAGTGGCTTAGAAAAGGAAGACGCTAGCCAGGTGGGGGTGGCGGTAGGGAAAGAAGGGGATTTGCGTCAGAAAATGAGGCTAGCCTGGTTAGAGTAAAAAAAAATGCCTCTAAGCAGACTAGCACCATTTCCTGGCTCACAACCACCAAAACATGACTCCAGTCTTAGGAAAGACAGGGGTCAGGCCCACCATCCCAATGGCCAGCACAGGGGACAAGTGTCCTCTGGGCATGGACATTGCACCCCATGCCATGCAGGGGGCCCCCAAGTTAGGGCCCCCGATGGCAAAAAAAAAAAAAATGCTTACCTGGACTTACCTGAGATGGAGTCGCCCATCCTCTGGTGTATCTCTGGTGTGGGTGGGGGTGTTTGGCAATGGAAATGGGTCCATAGGTCCCCAACTGCCTGGTCTGACCCAGGCGTTAAATAATGGCACTAAGAAGGCTTAGCATCATTATTTAGGCCCGCCTCTTACCTGTGCACCATTTTTGCTCGGGGGATGAATATGGCACTATGGGCTTAGAGTCATTTTTTAGATGTGAATGCCCACCTTGCATCTCATTGACGCAAGGCGGGTTCACACATCCAAAAAATGATGTTAACTCCAATATTTTTATGCTAGACAGGTCCAGCATCAAAATATAAATCTGGAGTTAAGTTTGCGCTGTTTTTGCATAAAAAAATGGTGCACAAATGGCGCAAACTGTGTATACATATGCCCCCAAGTTCGTAGAGTTTGTCAAAGAATGTGAAGAATAATCAGAACTTTGCAAGTACTGGGGAAATGTTTTACACATGATAGCTCTAATGAAAAACTTGATACATGCTGATCGGGAAGGTGATTGGGAGCTGCAAATGAACACTGTGAAGTTCACTGATTACTGTGTTTCGCAAATTCGATTGCATAAACTACCTGAGATATGGTTCCTGGTATTTGGAAAGAGTGAAGAAGCTAGAGGTGGAAAATCCTATACCTCTACAGAAAATTCATCCAAAGACATTTTGTGGTGAAAGACAGAGAGGGAAGGTTCAATGCTGTGGTGCCAGATATGAAACTGGAACAGTCGATCCAGAGATCACAGAACAGCTCCAAGGGAATTGTTGGTCAGACACGTAAAAGTAAATATGTTGCTCAGACGCAGCTAGTTTACCATGAAGTCTTTTCTATTTGCAATGTTGTCAGAGAGATGACAAATTCAGAATTAATGCACCATCCGGAAACTGTTTCTCACAGCTAATTTGTGGGAAAGAGATGGGAAAGAGAGGGGGATGTTTTAATAAACATGTTGACAGCCGTCTTCATTTCATGTAGCAGAAAGGAAACCCCTTAGAAATGACTGAGCCTGTGCGACTACAGAACTTTGTGCCAAAACAATATTGGATAACAATACAAAGACACGTCTACTAGAAGTCCTGGAACATGGATCAAAAATATATGCAGAACTGAAGCAGGAGAGATTTGTATTGAAAAAGAAAAAGCTGTTTGACATAATCACTAAAGCTAAACTTCCAGTTCTTTAATTGCCATAGTAAGAGTTTTGTTCCACTAGCCACTACAAAACAGGTTACAAAAAAACAACTTTTGTTGGCACATAGAGAGATGAATGTAGCAACTGAAAGGGGTGAATTTATCAAGGACATTCTATTGCATGATCTTCTTCCAACAAACTCATTATTTGAAGGAGATTCTGCAACCAAACCAGTGAAGCACAAGGTCATACAAGACCTGGAAAAGCCTTTCACCTGAAGAATTTCAATTTGAAAAGGTGTCCTCATTCAAAACTAATGTTGTTGTGGGCTATATTTCACAATTGCGAATTGTCAAGATTTCATCCATGCAAAACTTCGGAGAGATCATTCAGACTGTTCTACAGATATCAAAGTCAGTGTGCACCTTGCAAGAACCGCACATTGTATTTGACAGTTACATTGAACTATCTGTAAAAGAATGTAAG
The DNA here is from genome assembly GCF_031143425.1 of Pleurodeles waltl. Taxonomy (NCBI): domain Eukaryota; kingdom Metazoa; phylum Chordata; class Amphibia; order Caudata; family Salamandridae; genus Pleurodeles; species Pleurodeles waltl. Next base: position 33,424,884 of record NC_090445.1, read on the forward strand.
AGAAACAGATGAATGTCTACAAGTGGAACAATTGACCTTGCCTGCATCAAAAATTCAGCACCTATACCAGCAATGTTTACCCAAGCTAAGTTACTTCTCTAATGATACAAAAACATAAATCAAAAGTGAAAATCTCTGGACTGTACTTTTTATAGAGGTATATCAGGGGGCAGGGATTAACAAGAGCGAAGGCTGCACTGTGGTCCATAAAAGCCATATATAGGTGGTGCTTGGAGAGCCTAAGATGTTTTGAAATGATAAGGTCAAAACAAAAGAATTGATCTACTCAAGGTACTCACCTTGGAGCGAAAGCCTGCCTGAGAAGGGGAAAGGATTGAGGCCTCATCAATCCAGTCTAATGGTCTAACCAAAACTTGGTGACAGAACACCTTCTGAAGGTTGTCAATAAGACTGATGGGCCGACAGTTATTTTGTACTGCTCTGTCACGCTTTTTGCAAAGTGGGATGATCTTGGCACTGCGCCAAGAGTCAGGGATTTTCCCTTCTGCCAATATCCCATTTGACACTGTGTTAATGTAAGGGCCCCACATGGTGGGTTCAGAACGAAACAAATTGTCTGGGACTTTGTCAGGGCCCGGTGCCTTCCTGGGCTGCATAGTCTGTATAGCTTTAAGTGTTTCTTCAAGAATGCAGCAAATCGGATAATCAATCATAACATTCCCCAAGTCCTGCACTTTTACCTTTGATGCGCGATACCTTTATTAATTTGGGCACAGATGTCAGTAAAGTGGTCCACCCACCGTTGCAGTTGTATTGCTAGTTCTAAGGGACTGTGAGATCTAGGATTTCTATGTGAGAGTATATGCCAAATGTCTGAGAATTATTATTTTTTGCTGCTTCAACCAAGGTTAACCAATTTGAGTCTATCCAGCTCTGTTTGGTAATTGTAACAATCATTTATAATTTTCATGAGCAGCACAAATTCCCTCTAGGGTTCCCTTTTTAACAGCTTCAATTAATTGCCCTTTAGACTTATGGCAGTATTTAGAGAACCAGGCTGGTGACTGCTGCATGGGGCCCTTTTTATGTCTGAGCTCCTTGGTCCAAAAATAGTGCAAGGCTTCAAATAAGTTGTCATGGTGGTCTAACAATGATGATGTATCTAAAGGGTGCTCAGTGAGGGGTTTGACGATGACATTAAAAGTATGGTAAATTTGTGTTAGGGATTCTGTATCAAATCTTAGTTTTGTATTTGTAGTTGCCATTCATAAAGCACATTAGACACGCAAGGCATCAAAGCGTTAGGAAAAAGCGAACTCAGGGAAAAAAAACCGCCTGAACCAGGAATAACCAACAAGGAGACAATCCCTGTTGACGACTATAGCGCAAAGAGCCATGTTTTAACTTGCTTGTGAAAAGGCTTGTGTGAACTCAGACACCTAAAATGAACAGGAAGGGAGATCCATAACCTTGTCTCCACTAACGTGAAAGCACTTTCACCCCCATCTTGCTTACCTGCATTGTGGCACCATCACCTTAAACCTTCCCACTGATCTGAGAGTCCTCGTGAGTGCATACCAATTCAGGGCCATCTTAAGATATTGTGACCCCTGCGCATAAAGAGCTAGATGCGTCAAAGTGCTTTAAAGAAAACCCGCATCCTAACAGGCAGCCAAAGCAGAGATCTCAAGCCATCCCTCACCAAGCAATGTTTGGGGGGGTTCCAAGACCAGGCGGCCGACCAAATTCTGGATTATTCAGAGCTTGTTTAATGAAAGTTGGTTCACATTAAGATAGAGGGCGTTGCAGTAATCTACACGTGAGGTGATAAGGGCAATGATCACTCCAGTCCTGTTAAACAATATTTTCTTTAACATTCCAATCATCCTGAAGCACAAACTCACAGTTCTATTAACCTGGGTGTCAAAAGACAGGGTGTTATCAAACATCACCAGAGGATAACCAACAAGCAAGCAAGCTGGTATGCCGACACCAGGGAATCCAAACACTACTGCAAATAACTGGAAAGGAAATAAAGAACCAGACAACACACCACAGCCAGAACAATATAGAAGGCTGTACTCAGACGCTGCCACCACTGAATTAGAGAAACAAGCAAAAAAGCTCTGGCACTAAGGATAGAAATCAGCTTTAGCAACTGCAAATAACTTTTTGCCATTGTCAAAGGATTCTGCACCCCTGCAGCATTAACCAACACCGTCACATCTTCACTAGAACTCTGCAGCAACGTCTCAGACTTCTTCCACAACAAAATTAAAGGTCTACAGCAACTTCAACCCCAGCCCAACCCAGAAGACATCAACCAACTCCCACTACCACAAGCGATGACAATCACCTTAGTGACTGGACACCACTTACCAGCGATGACACTGCTGCAATCATGAAATCCATCCACTAAGGAGCCCCCCAGACCTATTCCTACACCAGATCTACAACTTAGCAGGAGCCACAATCAACTCCACGCTCACATCCGTCATCAACACATACATCAAATGCCTCAGAGAGCTCCACTGGATCCCCATCCGCAAATGCTGCCAATTCAAGCTGCTCACCTACTCATTCAAGGCCTTCCACAAGAGTGGACTTGCGTACTTCAACCCTCGCCTTCACTTCCACCAACCCACCAGACAACTGTGATCTACATCTCTCTCTCGCACATATCCCACACATCTACAGATGTCTTGTTTTATCCTGCATCACCTCAAGACCTTGAACGACCTCCCTCATGCGCCCAGCACATCAGGCCACTTCTTCACTACTCAACTTCCACAAGAAGCTGTTCAACTAACCACACAGATCTCCTTCGGATGGTCCACACCTACTCTTGGTCGACCTACACACCTGCTCAAGCACCTGGATACCATCACAGTTGTTCATGCTGCTTCTTCGGTTCCACCTCACCCTCCCATTGTCTGTGTTGCTACTTCCCTTCCACCCCCTACTTCTTGTTGTCTGTGTTGCCACTTGCCTCCCACCCCCCATTGCCCATGTTGCCTCTTGCCTCCCACCTCCCATCGCCTGTGCTGCCTCTTCCTTATCACCCCTACCCTCCTTTTGTCTATGTTGTTCCCACACTACCAACCATAAGAAAATACAATGCTATGATGCGGCCTGTGCTGGCCGCGTCACAGCCCTTTTTTTCCTTTTTCCTTTCCCCATCTTAGTGCTTTTTTAAAAACACTTAGGGGCATATTAATCCCCCATTTGTGCCAAATTTGCTTCATTTTTTTTTACGCAAATTTGGAGCAAAACTAACTCCATATTTATATTTTGACGTTAGACTGGTCTAACGTCAAATATTGGAGTTTGCACCATTTTTTAGATGCATGAACCTACCTTGCGTCAATGAGATGCAAGGTAGGCGTTCCCATCTAAAAAATGGTTCTAACCCCATAGCGCCATATTTATCCCCCTGTGCTAAAATGACGCACGGGTGGGGGAGGGGCTAAATAATAGTGCAAAGTTTGCTTGCTTGGGTCAGACCAGGCATTAAGGGACCTGTGGACATGTTAAACACCATGGAATGGGTCCACAGGTGCCCTCCTCAAGCCCCAAGAAAACCCCCAACCACACCAGAGACACCGGAGGAATGGCGAACCCCATCCCAGGTAAGTAAGGTAAGTATAGGTAAGTAATTATTTTTTAAATTAAAGTGCCATCGGGGGCCCCACTTGATGTTTCCAGTATGTCAGATCTCATTGCTGTAATAGTGTGCAGCATAGTGCACACTCCCTAAGTAAGATCCTGCCCCTTGTCACCTTCTTCAGGCTGTGACTCACCCTTGCCTTTGCATTGCCCCTCGAAGGGAAGTCCTCCTTCTTTCACTGTTTATACGCCATGGTATGCGTGGGATATCCAGATATCTATACAGGGTTTCCGTCGGTTGAGCTGTGTACCTTCTGCCCTCAAATCTTGGGTGACCAGGCATTCCAGGCTGCCCCCAACACTTCTTAAAGGTCTAAGGCTGCTGTAGGTCCCCTGGTATTCACCACTAGTCTTCTTTGGCTACGCTCAGCGGCAGCAAAACCCCCTTTGATGCCGTCTTGAAATCTGCAGTCTCTGTTTAGCCGTGGAGTGCCATATTTACTCTATCTTGCATCCTCAGCAATGCCAATACTATTGATGTTGAGATAAACAACAGTGAGGGTGACAACTGGATCGGAAATAATATCTCTGGTTGAATTAAACAACTTCTGTTTGTAGTTCCATCATCAGGGCAATTTGCAATAATACAGTTGTCTCGACAAGAATATGTGTGGCTTTACAAAGTACACTTTACGGCATATTATCAAGTGGATCACATCGAAGAGCCCGAAAAGGTAGAAGGTGATGGCCCTGGAAGTATATACTTATTCTATCAGCTGTGGTCAAGGCAAGGGTTAAAAGTTGAGCCTTCCCCAAGTATAATATTCTCCAGGTTTTAGCTAAGCTAGTCTTGGGCATTAGATAGAGTATATAAAATTATATGAATATGCAACTTATCAGGCATTGACATTCACTGAGTGAAACACTTACTTTGGGAACTAAAGATGATGTATTAAATATACTGTAATATGGATGTTTTCAGAGTGGAGAAGAGATAGTGTGAGTCTCTGATATATGTGAATTAATGAATAACAAAAAATTAAAAACCACAATGTAGGGGGAACGTCCTGAGGAAAACCAATTGTAATGTAAGATGATTTTAAGGAACTACAAATAAATTGTAAATTACAGGAAACATTATAAAGGAAAGAAAATATTCAGGTAAAATCCAATTTGCATTAAACTTTGGTGAAGTTTAGAGGTAGTGATGTTTAGGGGTGATGGATAGGTGGAGTTCAGGCATAGAAAGGGGTTTTCAGGGGTCAGGGATAGATGACGTTTAGGATTGGTGAGGTTTTTTTTAGAGAGCAGGAATTTGTGGAGCTCAGGGTAAGGAGGAGGGTTTAGGGTTCATGGATGAGTAGAGTTTAAGGGTGCTGAGGTTTTGTAGGATTCAGGGATGGGTTGAGTGTTCGGGTGTTGAGGAGTTTTAGGGTTCATGGATGGGCAAAGTTCAACACTCATAAGGATTTTTAGGGTTCACTGATGGGTAGAGTTTAGGGGTGGTGAAGGGTTCTAATGGTTCAGGAATGGGTGGAGTTTTGGGTTAGTGATGGGCTTTAGGGTCAGGGATCGGTGGAGTGTATGGGCAGAGCACGGTTTTTAGGAGGCAGGGATGGCTGGTGTGTGGGGGTGTTGTGGGGGCCACGGATGGATGGTGCTTAGGGGAGGTGAAGGGTCAACCAAATAAAAACATCCAAAATAATTGTTTGACGATGTAAAAGATAAAATCCAAAATAATGTCCCTCAATTAAAGCACTGAAACAAACACCTCTAACAAAAATGTTCCTGGAAGTAAAACTTGCAATCATTGCATTAGCCAATTTTGAAAAACATTCTATGAATTGGTTTCTATGAAATCGTAAAAGTCTTTCATTGTGCAAATTTCCAGTAAAGAGTTTAGATGAAATGTATTATCAGTAATGGTGTTCTATAAATTTGTTTTTCTATTAAATCACATACAACCATGGGCCTTTGATTAATTAACTTTTTCACCTACAGTCAATGAAATCCAGAGTAGTGAGGGAGTGGAATGATTTGTAAAATACTGCTTGGGGCAATTAACTTAGATCCTAGCAGATGGAGCAACCCTATGCAGGGAGAATGCAAGGCAAAATGTAGGACAGTACTTGATTTGATTATCCACTTTTCTCCGCTTCCCTCTTTTCTTCTGTTCCATTCTCTAGTATTTTGAATACAGCTCCGAGCGGGAAGTGCAGCACAGTATAGGAAAACAACTCTGCCTCACCGCCACCTTGACTAATATCACGTTGGAGAAGTGTGTATCTACCCAGATGGTCACCGTCGGGTCAGACTACCAGAAATTTGCCTTCATACAGGTATGTCTTATAGAGCAGGGATGGGGACACATGAGGCTAAAATCACCTACACACATAAGGCCAGCATACCTCTTGAGGAGCCAGACAATAAACACTGAAAATAAATTGTTACATTACGACTCTATATATAATGATTATTGTTAATGATATTACTGTTATGCACAATAATAATATTGTTATACACAGAATGTCACCTGGCAAATATATTTTGTCCTAAACATTGTTGGTAATACAAACTGCAGGAAAGCACCCTTTTTGACATGGTTAGTCCCCCCGTTTTGTCTGGTTTCTGATGTGGCTTTGACTGTTAGGTCACTGGGTCCCTGCTAAACAGGTCCCCAGTGCCAGATCTGTTCCCCCAAAACTGCACAGTTGTTTTGCACAATTGGCAAACTCCTTAGCTACCAATGTTAGTCCCTAGTAAATGGTACCCCTGGTACATAGGGCCTGGGGTACTAAGGAATGTCTCTGAGGGCTGCAGCACCACTTGCGCCACCCTCAGGGACCCCTCACCAAACCCACACAGTGCTGCCATTGCAGACTGGGTGTGTTGGTGCAGCCCAAATTCAAAACACGACCTGTCGTGCACCCCTGTGTGCCAGGTCCCCTATCATTGTGTGTGCCAGGTCTAAGTTGCCCCTAAGGCAGTGTGCATCCAGACACATGTGAGGGCATATATGCATGAGCAGATATGCCCCTGCTATGTCTGTGTCGATTCTGAGACATAGTAAGTGCACTGGGATGCCATTATAAATGCATGTACTGGACACTGGTCATTACGAACATGTGGCTTCTTTGTATAAAACATCTCAGAATAGTAAACCCTCACTGACCCCAGAGATGAATTTATTAAAAAATGCACACAAAGACCACCTTAGAGGTGCCCCCCTGAAAACCTACCAGCTACTAGTGTGCTTACTGACTGGTCCTGACCAGTTCAGCCACCACAGAAGTGCTTCTGGCTTCTCAAGGTGAAAGCCCCACTCTCGAGGGCCTAAGACATAGGCCTGCTCTGGGCAGAGGTGTGACTTCTTCTCCCAGGCAGGATGGCCATTCTATAGGGGGGTAACTTCAAAGGCCTTGCCACCTTTGCAATGTGACCCAGGTCTCTCCAGTTAGCAGAGATGACCAATTCCCCCTAAACTGTCCCCACTTTTGGCAGCAGCACAGGGGGAACAATTAGTTAAATTAGGAGGAGTCATCACTTCAATGCCAATCCCACCCCTAAGGTGGGCAAACTGAAGTGGACACTACTTCTCAAATTCCCATAAGAAGGGTGTAGTCACCCTCAAGGTGGTCTACCCATTGGCTACCACCTGGCACTCCCTGTACCACCATCCAAATTGAGTATTCAGATGGATACAACTACCTGTGGATTCCTCACCTTATGAATTCTCCCAATGCGCCAGCATTCGACTGAAACTTTCTTCCCAGCTCTTCACGTCGATGAGGACGTCACAATTGTACTGCTCCGCACGCGACTCTGTCTGACGTCATCGTGGCAATAAGAAGTCCTCGTCGGCGTCCTGACGTCAGTTCCCTTTTTTCCGTGCCTTCAACGCTAACGGTTTTCTCCTAGCTCATGAGAAGCTACTGTTTCGAAGGTGTCTTATTGTACCTGTTACAATGTCTTTTTCCTAAGAAGTCAGGATTTAAACCTTGGGGAGTGCAGGGGTCGTATGTCTGTCATGGACCCTCATGATGACTGTTCATAGTGTCTTAGTTCGGACCACGACGTAGAAGAGTGTGTGTCCTGCCAAAGTATGAATCCAAAGGCGCTGAAAGAAAGAGAAGCTAAGCTCTTTTTAACTAAAGCGAAGAAAGGACACAGAAGTCACCGACAATCCAAGACAAGGGACTCGTCATCCCATAAGTCGTCGAGGTCACACAAGAAGCGGCACCAGCATGACTCTCGATGTTGTTCTTCTAGAGATCGGTCTCGATCTCGGTCTCCATCTAGACTGTGTCATACGGCGTAGTAGGTTAGTCCTACTGTAACTCCCCAGCCTCAAAGTCCTCAGGCTTCTCCGCACCATCACTCATCGAGGTGGTCGAGTCCCCGCCGAGTCCTCCAACTCACTTTTTGCCTGAGGTTCAGGAGTCGGTGGCACAGGTTCCGGATCCGACCCAAGCGCCGCATGAAGAACAAAGGTTTCCTGCCTTCCCGACTCCGGGAGCGGATCCAGTGGCTTTTCTGAATGCCATATTCAGTATCTTTAATAAGGCTATGGCCCCTGCTGGTGCACTGGCTGGTCCCACAGGTCCTTTGGCGTTCTCCTTGGGCGACTCGGGCTCCATAATAGTCAGCTCCGTTTGTGTCTTTCTATCAGGCTGAGGGTGCCGGTTCGGCGCCGATGACATCGCTTCATAGGCCGGCGCTGCTGATGATGTCGCCTCCTATGCTGACGGCGCTGATGGAGTCAACTTCGGTGCTGGATGGGTCCCAGTCGGGACAGAGTGCATCTCCTTCTCCCTTGCCGCACCCATCTGTTTTGAAGCCAGCGTCATCGACGTCGGCTAACTCTCTGTTGACGCCGAGGTTGGAGGCCAGGTTGAGGTCGAGGAGAGCGTTGATGCTCTTGGAAGAGCAAGAGTACCAGAGACAACTATTGGAGGAAGGAGAGATTGCTGAGCCCTTGGGAGAGTTTCAGGGCCTGGACTCAGGTAGTGGGCTAGACACCTCCCCTGAGTGGGATATTTAATCCCCGGGGGAATTTACGGAAGAGGCCGCTTCCTATCATTCTGTCATAAAGAAGGCTGCAGATTTTTTGGAGCTTCCATTGCCAGCTGCTGAATTTAAAACAAACAGTTTGACTGGAGTTTTACATCCTTTCTCTACTTCAGCGGAGCCCCTGCTCCATTTCAATGATGCTCTTATGGAGCCTATTTTAGAGGTTTGGAGAAAGCCTGTGACATCGCCAGCTGTGTGCAGAACTGTGGCAAGGAGGTACAGGGTTGCTCCTGGGGATCCAGGATTTTTGTCCCAGTATCCAACTCCTGAGAGCTTGGTGGTCCAGGCTTCTTGTTCGGCTCATTCTGCACCTGGTTCCTTTCCTGTTACTCCATCGGACAAGGAGTCCAAGAGGATGGAGCAAGCGGCTAAAAAGACTTTCTCATCTTGCAATATGGCCCTAAAATCGGTCAATGCTACCTGTGTGATGGGTGGATGTGTGCATGCGCTGATGGGCACGGCTAGAACTGTAGTGCCTAGCTTGCAGCAGGATATGCAGGGGTACCCAAGCTGCGGCCAAACAGCTCATCCAGCCTGGTCTGGATACTGCAGACTCAGTAGCCAGGGCACCCCTAAGCCCTAGAACTCTGATTTCGACAACTTAAGAAGACCCGGACAAAGAAGAGTGGCACCCGCAGACGAGGACAAGAAGAAGCAGCTGGCCTGGAAGTGGCCCCTCCAGCCTGCCTACCGACCTCAAAGGATCCTGCGCAAGCAGGCAACTCATCCAGCCTTCAATAAAGACTCAAGTCTCACGTGGGCAGCGGACTTGTACTGCAACAAGAAACTCCAAAGAAAAGACTCTGCAACTGATGGAAACCCAACACCAGAAGGGACCACTGCACCTGACATTCACGACCCGCGATGAAGCCAACAGACGGTGCAAATGCAGGTCCCCAGCTGCCCAGAGACCGAGTCCAGTGTGGTATCACCCATCTTGGACTGTCCCGAGACACCTGCAGCCTCTACACACAGGCCTCCTCTCCCACAAGCTTGCAACCGCTGCACCCTTCACCCCTGACCCCAGTGGAGGTGGGTCTTCAGTGCCAAGGACGTCCCCCGGCTCCTAAGAGCTGAGATTCACCCTGGGTCCACCTCTGTCGGACTCCCTGACAACGCCTGCATCCCCAACACACAGGACCCCCATGGCCCCGAGTGCTCCTGGATGTGAAAACCCAACTCCTAAAGACACCACTGCATCTGTAGTTCCTGGGCAAAGGAGAAGAGGACCAAAGGTGCACCTACTTCCCGAGTACCCCATGTCAACTACCTACCTGCTTTTTGTCCTTGACTGGCTTCCTAGACAGAGCCTGTATCCTGTCTTCATGAGGACCAACCTCCAATAGTAAACCATTGGGTACCCAACACCTTACTGCACCTCTGCACCTGGCCGCCCCAGTGTGACTTGGTGTGCTTCTGATCAGTAGCCAGTACTTACCTTAACTCCCTGAGATTGGCTTTGTAAGTCTTTGTTAACCCTGCAATTGCTGAACATTGTTTTCCTCTTTAGGATAACATTGAGAGAACTCTGAAAATTGCATTGTATCTATTTCTGAAACTGCAAAATATTCATGCTTAAAAGTATACTTACATGATTACAAAGTTCTTGGGTTTGAAGCATATATAGAAATATCAATTTTTCTAAATTGGTCTTGGATTTATTCTTTGTGTGTATGTCTCATTTATTGCCTCTGAGTACAACAAATGCTTAGCACTACCCTCTGATAATCCTCACTGCTCGCCCACACTACCACAAAATAGAGCATTAGTCCTATCTACTTTTGCCTCTGCAATACCAATTGGGGATCCACTGGACTCTCTGTGCAGTGTACTTCATTTTAGTTCACTATGTAGAGAGCCAGCTTCCTACAACAACTAGAACCAATGCGATGATATTTTTGTAAGCCATCTACGGGACAAGATATTTCTGTTAGAAGATGTTGATGTGAACAATAGATTTTCAACCATATGCTCATCAGTTAAAGACTACCTCCTTCAGCTGGACCTCAGCCTCATTCCATTCAAAGAGTGCTACCACCTAGAATGTAAGATATATATTTTAATAAAGACCAAATATAGTACAAATGTGAACATTTTTAGTTGTACAATCTTTGCCTTTTCATAATCCTTGGCCTCTCCGTCCTCTGTTTTTCCATTTTTTTGTGGTTTTTTTTAAACAATATTAAGATGGAGGGACCCTTCAGTGAGATTCACTGTCCCACTGAATTCCCTGCTAGCAGGAGGAACCATAGACATTTCCTGAAAGGCTGTTCTAAAAGCACAGCCCCTAGATACAATTGGTAAACTCCCTTCTAGTCCCTTCCGCCCATACTCAAAGGGTTCTTCAAGGGTTAAAGCTCTTCAACCTGTACAGGGAGTCCCTCGACTCACTTCTGGTACACTAAAGATTTATTTTTTTTGGGGGGGGGCTCCTCCGGCCAAACGACAATCCGGCATGATCCAGTCAAGTATGATGCACTAATAGAGTGGAAAGGCAGCCCAACATATATTTCCTTTAGTCAGCCACAACTACCAACCCCAAAACTGCCCGATTTAGCTTCAGAAGGGACCGAACAATGGTCGGCTGCCTGCTCTCTTGCAGTGACGCATCAGAGCAGTGACATACTGACATAGCCAAGGAAAATGTTCTGGCTGGCCAGGACCAAACAGTGGAGGAGGCTACCTGTGGCGAATGCCACTGGCTGTGGGCGGCACCCGGCAACCTGAGTGAGGAGGCAGCAGTGGGATGGGAGTCAGAGGGAGGACGGGGGTGGGCCTAGTCACAATGCAGCCGGCTGGACTGGGCCCACGCCCGACTTAGCTTTGCAGCCTGAGGTGCCTGTGGTCTCTGCCTCGACTGGGACTGGTGCACTCCCAATAAATAGATCGCTGGCTCTGGCACTTACGAGGCAGCACAGCAGACAGTGGTTTGAAGGCTGAGGGTATATGCCAGGACACCTGAGAGTGAGAGGACACAGCACGCTGCCTCCTGAGAGCGTCTTCCCCCTACCCAATGCCCAGTGGCCTGGAAGATGCAGTTTTGAGAACCAAGGGTGAAAATTGAGCTGCATACTGGGGGGGGGCTCATGTTCGGGTACCACGTGCAAGATTTGTAACAGCTGAGGTTGGCGCGGATGGCTCCTGGTGCTAGAGTGGCTTGCAGCACTTAGAAGCTCCCAGGTGCTGCAGGTGAGTTTGAAGAGCACCTGTGCAGCACCTGATAAATAATTCTGAAGAAGACCCAGGAGCGCTCAGCGCCCCTCCTGACGAGAGCATCCCAGTATCATGAACAACTGAGGACCTACTGGTGGGCGCCATAGCTCCCTGCATTGCGCCGCAGACTGGTGAGCTCTGCGGTGTGGCCCTTGTGCAGCAAATTGGGGCTCCAGCCAATGGCGATGCTGGTGTCGCGATTGCACCCCCGCTCTAGTGACTGTTTCCTTTCTCCCACCGTGATCCTTGATGACTGATGTGATTTCTACCTACCTGTGAGGAGTAAAAAGGGGACCCTAAGAGGGGGCTGTGAGAAAGTAGCCTCTTTCTAGCCTTGTTACCCCCACTTTTGGCCTGTTTGTGAGTGTATGTCAGGGTGTTTGTCACTGTTTTCACTGTCTCACTGGGATCCTGATAGCCAGGCCCCAGTGCTCATAGTGAAAACACTATGTTTTCAGTATGGTTGTTATGTGTCACTGGGATCCTGCTGGTCAGGACCCCAGTGCTCATAGGTTTGTGGCCTATATGTATGTGTCACTGGGACCCTGTCACACAGGGCCCCAGTGCTCATAGGTGTGCATGTACATGTTCCCTGTGTGGTGCCTAACTGTCTCACTGAGGCTCTGCTAACCAGAACCTCAGTGGTTATGCTCTCTCATTACTTTCAAATTGTCACTAACAGGCTAGTGACCATTTTTACCAATTTACATTGGCTTACTGGAACACCCTTATAATTCCCTAGTATATGGTACTGAGGTACCCAGGGTATTGGGGTTCCAGGAGATCCCTATGGGCTGCAGCATTTCTTTTGCCACCCATAGGGAGCTCTGACAATTCTTACACAGGCCTGCCACTGCAGCCTGAGTGAAATAACGTCCACGTTATTTCACAGCCATTTTACACTGCACTTAAGTAACTTATAAGTCACCTATATGTCTAACCTTTACCTGGTAAAGGTTAGGTGCAAAGTTACTTAGTGTGAGGGCACCCTGGCACTAGCCAAGGTGCCCCCACATTGTTCAGAGCCAATTCACTGAACTTTGTGAGTGCGGGGACACCATTACACGCGTGCACTACATATAGGTCACTACCTATATGTAGCTTCACCATGGTAACTCCGAATATGGCCATGTAACATGTCTATGATCATGGAATTGCCCCCTCTATGCCATCCTGGCATTGTTGGTACAATTCCATGATCCCAGTGGTCTGTAGCACAGACCCTGGTACTGCCAGACTGCCCTTCCTGGGGTTTCACTGCAGCTGCTGCTGCTGCCAACCCCTCAGACAGGCAGCTGCCCTCCTGGGGTCCAGCCAGGCCTGGCCCAGGATGGCAGAACAAAGAACTTCCTCTGAGAGAGGGTGTAACACCCTCTCCCTTTGGAAAATGGTGTGAAGGCAGGGGAGGAGTAGCCTCCCCCAGCCTCTCGAAATGCTTTGTTGGGCACAGATGTGCCCAATTCTGCATAAGCCAGTCTACACCGGTTCAGGGACCCCTTAGCCCCTGCTCTGGCGCGAAACTGGACAAAGGAAAGGGGAGTGACCACTCCCCTGACCTGCACCTCCCCTGGGAGGTGTCCAGAGCTCCTCCAGTGTGCTCCAGACCTCTGCCATCTTGGAAACAGAGGTGCTGCTGGCACACTGGACTGCTCTGAGTGGCCAGTGCCACCAGGTGACGTCAGAGACTCCTGCTGATAGGCTCCTTCAGGTGTTAGTAGCCTTTCCTCTCTCCTAGGTAGCCAAACCCTCTTTTCTGGCTATTTAGGGTCTCTGTCTCTGGGGAAACTTTAGATAACGAATGCATGAGCTCAGCCGAGTTCCTCTGCATCTCTCTCTTCACCTTCTGATAAGGAAACGACCGCTGACCGCGCTGGAAGCCTGCAAACCTGCAACATAGTAGCAAAGACGACTACTGCAACTCTGTAACGCTGATCCTGCCGCCTTCTCGACTGTTTTCCTGCTTGTGCATGCTGTGGGGGTAGTCTGCCTCCTCTCTGCACCAGAAGCTCCGAAGAAATCTCCAGTGGGTCGACGGAATCTTCCCCCTGCAACCGAAGGCACCAAAAAGCTGCATTACCGGTCCCTTGGGTCTCCTCTCAGCACGACGAGCGAGGTCCCTCGAATCCAGCGACTCTGTCCAAGTGACCCCTACAGTCCAGTGACTCTTCAGTCCAAGTTTGGTGGAGGTAAGTCCTTGCCTCACCTCGCTGGGCTGCATTGCTGGGAACCGCGACTTTGCAGCTACTCCGGCCCCTGTGCACTTCCGGCGGAAATCCTTTGTGCACAGCCAAGCCTGGGTCCACGGCACTCTAACCTGCATTGCACGACTTTCTAAGTTGGTCTCCGGCGACGTGGGACTCCTTTGTGCAACTTCGGCGAGCACCGTTTCACGCATCCTCGTAGTGCCTGTTTCTGGCACTTCTCCGGGTGCTACCTGCTTCAGTGAGGGCTCTGTGTCTTGCTCGACGTCCCCTCTCTCTTCAGGTACAATTTGCGACCTCCTGGTCCCTCCTGGGCCCCAGCAGCGTCCAAAAACGCCAAACGCACGATTTGCGTGTAGCAAGGCTTGTTGGCGTCCTTTTGGCGGGAAAACACTTCTGCACGACTCTCCAAGGCAAGAGGAATCCATCCACCAAAGGGGAAGTCTCTAGCCCTTTTCGTTCCTGCAGAAACCTCAGCTTCTTCTGTCCAGTCGAAGCTTCTTTGCACCCGCAGCTGGCATTTCCTGGGCATCTGCCCATCTCCGACTTGCTTGTGACTTTTGGACTTGGTCCCCTTGTTCCACAGGTACCCTAGATTGGAAATCCACAGTTGTTGCATTGCTGGTTTGTGTCTTTCCTGCATTATTCCTCTAACACAACTCTTTTGTCCTTAGGGGAACTTTAGTGCACTTTGCACTCACTTTTCAGGGTCTTGGGGAGGGTTATTTTTCTAACTCTCACTATTTTCTAATAGTCCCAGCGACCCTCTACAAGGTCACATAGGTTTGGGGTCCATTCGTGGTTCGCATTCCACTTTTGGAGTATATGGTTTGTGTTGCCCCTATCCCTATGTTTCCCCATTGCATCCTATTGTAACTATACATTGTTTGCACTGTTTTCTAAGACTATACTGCATATTTTTGCTATTGTGTATATATATATCTTGTGTATATTTCCTATCCTCTCACTGAGGGTACACTCTAAGATACTTTGGCATATTGTCATAAAAATAAAGTACCTTTATTTTTAGTATAACTGTGTATTGTGTTTTCTTATGATATTGTGCATATGACACTAAGTGGTACTGTAGTAGCTTCACACGTCTCCTAGTTCAGCCTAAGCTGCTCTGCTAAGCTACCATTATCTATCAGCCTAAGCTGCTAGACACCCTATACACTAATAAGGGATAACTGGGCCTGGTACAAGGTGCAAGTACCCCTTGGTACTCACTACAAGCCAGTCCAGCCTCCTACAGGGGCCTTGTAGTGGTCCCAGCGGTGTGGGTGTGGAAGGAAAGTGTGGGTGCACTGGTGGCAGCGGTGAAGCGCAAACATGTGGAATGGAAAGACCACATGTCGGAAAGGCTCAACAAACATGCTGAACGTCTTGACATGGTACAGCGACGAGTATTGGGAGCAGAGGATGAGCAGGTCAAACTGTCAGCATCTCAGAAAAAAGTGAATAAGCTTCTTATTGTACTGCAATCCAAAACTGCAGACCTCAAAGCCCACACACACAGAAACAACAGAATTGTGGAGATAGTGAAGTCCACTCATGTCAAAAATATGAAGCGTTATGTTGAACAATTGCTGACAGATGTGCTGGGCCGATGGAGTGTAGAAGGGTTCCGGGAGGGAACCATGGCACTGTGGTGGTTGTGGGACAGCGTAGTGTGGGTAGGGCGGCTATTATGTTCTACTGCGGTTACAATCCAGGTTGGCATATGTTTTGAATATTGCACTTGATATGAACCTGACAGTCCAGAATGATGAGTATGTTGATAGATGACTGAGAACAGGCAAGTGCCCACGGCATGTTCTTCCAGACCTCGGCTACTGCAAGAGGTCATATGGACTATCTGTGGACTTAATGACAGCAGGAATATAAGCAAGGTGGTGGCCTACTTGCAGAGACATAAGTTTGATATCGCACTACTGCAGAAGATGCACAGCGGAGTTTTAACACAATGCAGGATGCAGGACTAGTGCTGCACAGCAGGCTTCACAACACATGCCAGAGGCGTACTTATCTGGGTGCGGAGGGGGCCTGGGATCCGCCTGCAGGAGGTCTGTGCAGATCAAAGCAGCAGGTACACGGTCCCAAAATGGTATAAGAATGATTTAGCAGTCTTCTTGATTGACATGTATAGCCCTAACCAAGATGATCCACAATTCTATCACTCACTTAATGCTAGGTTGCAGCAAAGGGGCGACTTACCAGAGATCTGGGGTGGAGATTTTAACTGCTTGCTTAGTGCAGACCAGGATAGATCATGAAGTCTTCCAAGAAGACCTTCTGCAGCAGCGTGAACCGTCACTGAGATAATGCTATGTGAGGGATTACTGGATGTCTGGCGCCACAAACACCTAACAGTCCCAGGGTACACACATTATTCTTCAGTTCATGACATTCACACTTGTACCAACTATTGGCTGCTCTCTCAACAGTTGGACCCACAGGTTTATCACTGTGAGGCCTCACCACACACATATTCAGGCCATTCCCTGGTCCTGCTGGACC
This sequence comes from Pleurodeles waltl, assembly GCF_031143425.1. Classification (NCBI taxonomy): domain Eukaryota; kingdom Metazoa; phylum Chordata; class Amphibia; order Caudata; family Salamandridae; genus Pleurodeles; species Pleurodeles waltl. The sequence continues at coordinate 33,441,455 of NC_090445.1, forward strand.
TTGAACTGCAAGTGCCACACCCACCTGCCTTCTCATGGCTGTTTCCACCAAACTCGTCAATGGACGCAGTGTCCAGGAGGCGCCTTTATGGTGAATGTTGTGTTGGTGGCAACATTTGCCCTGGTGTCGGAAGCCTTTAAGGTTTATATAAGGAGTGTCACCTTATCCAAGCATGCCAGGGTACTGTGGTTGCTGCATGGGCGTCTCCAACGCTTGGGGACGGAAATTGCACACCTAGAAATGCAACTTGGGATAGGAGCTGACAGGGCTACCTTGAGTGCAGTCAGAACTAAGATGGAAGAATTTCAGGAGGTAGCCCAAAGCGAGGTGAACCACATGGGGAGGTATACAGTGGTGCACGTGTACGGTGAGGGAGAACGGCAGGGGGCCACTCTGGTGGCGCTAAAGCACCCCGAATGGGAGAACGATATGATATTGGAGATCCAGAACGAGGGTGGTTCGGTTCTGAGCGAGACAGGACAGGTGGCGGGCGTTTCTGCTCTAACCTTACCGTATGATATGGGGAGACTGAATTCTCACGACCTAGAGGCATACTATAGGGCCATGCAATCGCAGTTTGCCCATTACTGGGTAAATGACCCATGTGACCTACCACAGGTGCAGTTGGAGCTTGATGCGGCAGCCCCGAGTATACCACCCCAACTCCTGTTTAGGTGCCTGACTTGGTGTTATGGAGTACTTGACTCGCTGAACACGACCCTCTATGTTTGACACCAACTCCTCGAGATATTGGCGGGATCCCTGCTGTACTCACCTCTGATACCTCTGGACTAGTGTACGTGGTACCCGCCAGGCCAGGAACATGTCGGTATAAGGGCACTGAAGGACCTGGGTGTGAACACAATGAGGCATCTTTTTTGCGACTGCAAAATGTGTGAATGGGCAACAATGCACAAACGTGGTGCTCGAGTCCCCCCGTTAATGTAATTCTATTATTACAGGACATGCCACACATTGCGGGATTTATTGGGTGAGGAGATGTTGAAGCTGCCAGCCTTGCCAGCTTTGACCCCGCTATTGCAGGTATCTACGCCCCAACACATTGGGGGTCATTATGAACACGGCGGGAGTACCCGCCATGTTCATGTTGGCGGTCTGAACACAGACCGCCAACCCCCTTGAGACCCTGCCGGCCGAATAAACAACATTCCATGGGGCCGGCAGGCAGAAACAGTGTTTCTGCCAGCCGGCCCAGTGGAATGCTGGGCCAGCACATTGCCGACGGCTCCACATAGAGCCGTCGTCAATTCCGCAATGCGGCGGGTGGAGCAGCACCCGTCGCGCGAATCACTGCCCGTAAATGGGGCAGTGACCTGCGCGACAGCGCGACGATGCCAAGACAGACACAGGGTTTTTACACTTGGCATGGACCTGCCCAGGTGTACAAAGTTTCTGGCAGGCCATGTTCTGGGATTTGGGTATTACTGTGGGTGAGGCCCTGGACCCAGAGCCGCTATTGGCATTGCTCGGATATGACAGAGAGCTAGAGTGCGATTAGACAATTGACAGCCATATGGTTGTTGCTGGCGAAGCACAGAGAGGCGATGCGTTGGGCTCGGGGTCCACTACCTACCATACAGGATTGGCACAAGGACATGGCGTATTGTAATTCTCAGTCAGACACGTACAGCAAGCTCCTCCCTAGCTCTAGCGGCCCGCACGACATATGGGGACATTATCAAGCCTACCT